>NC_140916.1:25643332-26243332 GCF_045865225.1 Trachurus japonicus | reverse complement strand
ACAGCGATGTTTTTGAAAGATTGTGTTCTAGCATTCGGTCTGTATTAGACAGTGAAGATAGAGACTGGGAACACAAAGCAAGAGAGGGAGATATGACATGCAACAATGGTCCATAGCTGGAACTGAACTCATGGCATTTAAAGTTTCCAACCTGCTGTTTTATTGAATGGTAAAATCTGGTTTATTAATCCCATTAGTGTTTGTGTTTATTGTGTGGGTTATTATATTATATTATATTATATTATGTATGTGATGGTGACATAGCCAATTTAAATTAATATGCAGCCTGGCCTGAGAAGTTCTAATTGCATAACTGCGTAACCAGTATAAGGGTCAATGTGAGTGTGGCTGTTTGATAAGACACATCTATTCAATTTCTCAGGGTTATGGTTAGGTCACTGCTCATGTAATCTGAAATAAGTATGATAGAATTTATAATGATGCAACACACACAAACAGAAGCTCGCACAAAAACTACCTTTGGGGTGAAATAGCGATAGAGACACGCTCCCCCCACGATGAGCCCGCTGAGGATGAAGGCGATTCCCAACAGGGTGAGCAGACAGCGACCTGTGGAGCCCACGATACTCACTGGAGCAGAGCCCAGCTCAGGATCCTACAGAGACAGAGAGAGAGAGAACATATAGATGTTACCTATAATATTGCAGTGCAGTATTGCATAGCGCTGTGACTCTTTAATATTTTAATCCCATTCAGTGTCTGCCCTGTGCAGGACAGCTGTTGAGGAGATGGGCGGTCCTACTTGGGTGCTGCATCAGTTCAGGTGCAATATGACCTTCTGTGCATTATACGAAAACATTGCAACCCATTAAATCCTACATTAGCATTATGCACGAGCATGCAAACAGACCCTGTGCAAATGTGCATGGGGAGAGTCCGAGCTAACAGTGGGTGGCCGGTGCAGGCCTGCCACCAGGCTAAAATAACAATCTGCACACCGGGCTCACCTTCTCAACGGCCGTCGCATCCTTGCCCAGCGCCTTCTGCGCTAGAGCCGAGTTGAAAGCGATCTTGACCATGGTGGTGTGAAGACCTCAGACCTCAGGGTTGTTGTGCTAACTCAAAAGCAAAGAGAGGATGTCGGTGCGATGCGAGCTCCGTTTCTCCTCCGCAGCTCCGCACTGTGACGCACTTTGCAACCTCGGCTTTAGCGCTTCCGGTGGCTGGAGGGGGATTAAGATCGCACCCGAAACGAGACGCCGGAGGATCTGCTTCAATTCTCACACTGCAGATAATCTTTTTTTTTTTTACCTCTCAAACTGGAATGATTTCAACGATTGTTGGCTGTTGGTTTGACCACTGAAACAATTTATTGGCTCATTTACTGTGCCCTCTCCTCAATGATAAATTACTTGTAGCTATTTGGCGCCATCTAGTGGCCGCCGGTGGGAAAACTCTCCACATTGACCTTAGATTAAAACGTTTCCTGTTCCTTAGAGCTGTCTGCTACTTTCTGTACAGCACATGGCATAAACATGACTCAGTCTTGCACAGGCTGCACTATAATGTAAAGAAAACAATATTATGCGTACACAATGTCACCCATTCATTTCTGTGAATATTCCACTCTGTAAACTAACTCTGTAAATATATTCCCTCCTACATGCTGGGTACTACCTGCCAGTGTGTCTGCCCACTCACACTGACACACACAGTACACAGCCTTCACTGCACTGTGTGGAAACACAGGCCTGTGCCAAGTCCATTCAGTCGGTCTGACACATATCTTCAGTCCTCCTGCTCTCCCTCTCTGGTCTGTGGTGGTCCTCTGCTTCCTCTGCTTTCACTCTCCTGACTCAGGGTTGTTCCTATGAGTAAATAAACACTTACTGCTGCACCAGCGCTCTAATTCCACGCAACTCCGTGGCATCCCTCCAGCCCTCTGCACTGCAACTGTACCATATGCATCTCCCACTCTCACAAACACACACAGAAGTACACACACTCACACACTGCCAGGCTATGATATTTCCTCTGTTAAACAGACAGATTGCACCGGTAATCACCACTGAAAGGTACATAAACAGAGCAGCTGATTTCTGTACCTAACTCCCCCTCCGTGCACTCCCCCAACACTGACTCTCCCCGAATATCCTAAGTGGTCCTGAAGGTTTGTTTATGGGCTCGTCTTACGCTGCGTTTGATCTGAGAGCTTGCCCACACATGCATGCGTGGACACACGCACACACACGCTGCAAGAGAGAGGGAGAACCAGCATTAGCAGTAATAGCTGAGATGATAAACAAAAGACTTAAATTTAATCCTGAGGGCTTCTCAGCATCACACACAACATAGGAAGAGAAAAAAGCAAGGGAGGGAGCGGGGAGGCGACCACACTGAGGGAAACAAGGGAAGTTTGAAGGGAAGAAGCGTGGAAGCAGGTGGGGGTGAAATAGAGTGATTCAGGAGGGGGGAGTGAAATGATGACTGGGAAAAACAGGGAGAGGGAGTTACAGGGAGAGGCAGAGCAATCTGCAGTATCTGATGCTTGAGTGAGTTTTCCGAGGAGCTGATTAACGGTGGATTAAACTCTCCGTCCATCCAGTTTACATCTCAAACTTTCTAACACGCCTGCTGGGCAAAATGTCTGTGCCTCTCAGACTGAAAGGAGCAAAACATACACAAACGGACACCCATGTTATTGTGCACAGCCACACAGAGGCAGTGGGCGTCATAATGGTGGATGGCAGGCGTGTATGATGGAGTTTGAATGCCAATGTTTCCCTGTGGTCTGCAGCAGACGTCCAATAAAAGCAATAAAAACGCACATGCTACACACACACACATACACAGTACACACACACACAAATGCATACACAAACACACACACACACTCCTCTCCTGCAGTGTCAGCAAACTGTGAAAGTCTGCAGGGACATAACTGGCTTCACAAAGTGTGAGAAAAAGAAGCTCTCGTGCATGACATCACCCACAAATATGAACACACACACCTCATAGATTTGTCATCAATTTCAATACCAGACATGTGAAGCCACAAGTGACAAATGACTTTGTCCCTTTTGCTGCTCACGCACGCACACACAGACACACACACACACACACACAGACACACATTCCAAAAACTGCTATGGTAACATCTGACCACAGAGCTGCGTTGAACTGAAAAGTTAGACACTGCTCAGTGCTGTATAACGTCACTGACATGTCTTCATGTGGACCCACCATAATCACCATGTGCCTTGAGTGGGGGAACATTTAGTGGTCAAAGAGAGAAAGAGAGAGAGAAAGAGAGAGCGCAGGAGGAGAGAGAGAGAGAAAATATAAAAGGGAAACAAAAGAGTTGGTCTCATGGGTAGACATGTGGCAGAGAGGAGTGATGCCTCTTCAAAGCCTCTTTCAGACTCCCCCCCCCCTCAAAATCAGCGTGCATCACACTCTCGTGATCCTTGCCCCGCCACACACACACTTTTGGCGATCACATATGGCTTTGAGACAAGGGTGACAAATGAGTCTTTCCTGTGAGTATCAGCTTCTAAAGCTACCTTCGCTCTCCCATAGCACCGCTCGTCTGCCTGTCTCGTTCTCCTCATCCTCTCAGCTTGGCTCACCTCAGGGAATGTAATAACTTCATGCTGATGGGGCTCTGATGGGAGCGGTGGGGTAATCTTAGAATAAAGATCAGGATTGGGTTGCACCAAATTGTGCATCAACCCTTTTCTGAATCGTTAGTAATTGCAAGCTATTTTCTAGCTAGCTAGTGCACGTTGCACTCTTTATCATCATTGTCTTTATTAAAATTCACCTATTAAAACCGAAGACATGTTTCAGTTAGTTTTCAGTTCAGTTAGTCTTTGTATACAGTTTAGGTTGACTGGGAAATATATGATTATGCTAAACTAGCTTTCTTTATTTGGCCTATTAGCACAACATAAAGTACACTGTAGCATTTTGTACATTGAGGAATTGTGTTATTTTTATGAGTCCATATAGTTTCAAACTAATGTTGGTTTAACATTAAAAGCTATTGTCACATCCAGCAGTGAGAGTATGAGTATAAAAACACAGTTATTGTCTAGTTGTCAATTACCTTTACTTTGTGAGATGCAAGTGTCTCTCCACTTGGAAAATATTATTGTTTGCATGGTATTATAGTTAGGTTTAGTTTAAACTCACAGAGAACTGGCTCTGAAAAGTTGATCTTAATCAAAACTATTCTTTGAATCTCATCATTGTCCATAATGTCTTTAACGCAAGTGTAATTAGTACACTTCTTTGTGCTTAATGAGTAATTTGTTGAGGCTTAAAACTTAATGTTATAGTATGTTACCTCATGTTAACGAGGTAACATACTATAACATTAAGTTTTATATGACTGTATTCTTGAGGAATTTGCATGTCATCTGTCTCTTTAGAGCAGCAGAAAAGACAGAAAAGGATTTTTGAAGCACATAAGTGAAGGAGAGGACAAAAGTATATGACTGGAGAGAGGGAAAAGGTGGGTCCCATATGTATGATGAAGGACAAGTCAAGGTAACCAACTGGCATAGGTAGAAAGGAAAAGGTGGAAGAATCAAATTGGATGAAAAAGGATGAAAGGGTACTGTGAAAGACGGAGGGATGGAAATGGACGGATGTCTGTTATGTTCCTGAGGGTTAAACTCTGGGGAAATTACCTCATCATCATGAGACTGCTCCACAGTACTACAGCCATGTTGACTTTACATCGGTAAAGCACACAGACACACACACACGCACGCACGCACACACACACACACACACACACACACACACACACACACACACACACACACACACACCCTCTGCTGAATTATGGCCAATAGCATCAGAGCCTGGTCGAATCACTTCCAGATTCAGTGACGTCACCTGTGTCAGGTTCACGGGAGGAGCACACACACACACACACACACACACACACACACACATACACGTAACTTTCCGGCGGAGGGCGATGCACTGATTTGTATTTTTCCTCAGTCATGACACGGAGGTTGTTTCAAGGCTTTAAGACTCCTACTCAGAGAAAGTGACAGAGGACTGACAGGCTGAAAGCCACAAGGCTGCAGCTCTCCCTCTGACCCAACACTGTGGGGAAACTGACCTTTCCTTCAGCAACTACTGAGGGAGTACCAGCGATTAGACTGGAGATGAAGCTGAGTTCTTGAGACTGATCTCTCATATTTACAGTTATTTATTGGTCAAAGATTATTAAACACATTATATGTCAAAGAGACGTTGGCCTACTAGTGATGAATAAAAGCTTAGAGACGAGACATGCAATGGCTTTATAAATTATAACTATTGGATGCATTAAAAATTGTGAAACACTGCCAAAACACTTAATGTTTTCTATTAATCAACATTACAACAGTAGATTAACCATTTAGAAACCCAGGTTAAACCTGTTTAAATTATGCATTATTACATGGTAGTACTAATCCAGCTAATGAAGATTTTATTTTCTTTAACACATCTCAAATGTTTACAGTGCAAGATATGAATGTGTTTATATGTCTTATTGATACAGATTTAATATTAAGTATTGTTGATTTGTTCATTGTTTTCCATCATTGATTTTAGTCTAAATCTTAACTTTCAATGTTTATATATTTTCTGCGTTACTGGTCTGTTAATTGTATAATGTTTTATTCTTTTTTGTAAAGCACTTTGTAAAACTTGTCTTTGTTTACTGTGAAATAACTTATTACTTTATTTAACTACAAACTGAAAACAAACTCAGAGTAAAATCAAATTTGTGGAAACTTTGATTAATTGTGTGTACAGTACAGCTACTGTGATGAAGGTGTGGTCTTCTGTATGGTTTAATGTGACCTATGATGACTGAAATCATTACTTTTTAAAGGTATAGTGATGTGTGTTTGTCTGTGTGCATGCATGTGTGTGTGTTTGTGTGTGATGGGAGGGGAAGGTTTGAAGAATGTAAAACTAAGCTGCTAAAATTGATAACATCCCCAACACCACCCCAGTTTCTCACCATGTCAAAGTTCACCATGCTCGAAAGAAGATGAATGTGATCTGATATACTGGGGATGAAAGAAATAGCGTGTGTGTGTGTGTGTGTGTGCGTGTGTGTGTGTGTGCGTGAGTGCGTGTGTGATTGTCTGGAAGGTCTTTCCTGCACCTCAGAAGTCTAAAACCCTGGTCAGGATGTAGTTATAGAGCGCTAATTTGAGAGCTGTCTGATTGAGGGCTTTCTGTGGACACACACACACACACACACACACACACACTCTTTATCAGTCATTAATCTATCAGGTGTCATTAACAGGGGAGGATGGGCTGATTGGAACCAGAGGGAGACAGAATGATGTCATACAAACACTTTTCACTGCCAGAGCGCTCATGTGTCTGCCTGCCTTTCCTTCATCCTTTTCACCACACACACACACACACGCAGACACACATACACACACACACACAGACGTACATATGACTGACACAGAGACAGATAAAAGTGCAAATGTAGGCCTACAAGGGAAACACTTTCATGCTGCTTCGCATTTCTCCAACATCTGAGGCACAGCGAACGGGGAAGGGTGACTGCCAACACCAGCTTCTATAAAAACGGATCAGTGGAGAGCCTGAAGAGAAGACTGAAAACATTTGACTTGAAAAGTTTCGATACAACAATAATGGGTATGTTGTTTTGTGTAAAGACAAAAGTGTATCTTTAATGAATGAGTCCGTCTTAAGCAGGACAGACTGATTGTTTCCCCTGCTCCAGTCTGCTTCTATTTTAAACCCCCTCCCACAACATAAATGAATACACTTCTTTACAAACAGCTAAGCACACACGCTATAGGGCTATCTTTGGTGGACGAGCTATTGTTTAGCAGTGACAGTAATCCTTTAAAGAGGTGCTGTGTTTCCAGGCTGAGAATGGATCTCTTTATTAACACTGACGGAGGCACATTATCTATAAATACAGGCGGGAGCCACTAATAAATCATTTCTCATGGCCCTGATAGAGCACTAACCACAAGGCATTAAGGCATCGTGAATGCAAACCACACGTTGGCAGGCGAGCTCTCTGCATGTGTGTGCATTTGTGTGCATGAGTGTGTGTGAGTCACACCACGCTTTGGCAGGCAGGATGATGGGGCAAGAACTGGGCTTTTGATTGAAATAGCATGTTGTCTTTTGAGTTCCCATTTCGGCAGCGTTTAAATTATAGTGTCTCTGCTTGGCTGTAGAACGTCACTTGGGGAGGGAATAAAGTCAGAAAAGAGAAAATGCTTCTCTATATGTGAGGGCAATCCAGATCAGATGAAAAAGATATGATGGCTTGGACTTTTAACTATTATTATCTATTAATAAGTATATAAACAGGCCTACCTGTATCCTGAAGTAACTGTTAGAGATTTACCAGATTGTGTTGCAGCATTAGAACTGAATTGTGCTGTCTGTAGTTCCTTCCAACATCCAAAAAATCAAAATCAAGAACAATACATCAAACTTGACTGCCAACCCTTTTTGACTGTCAATTTAACTTTTATAGGGTTAGGGTTTTATATTAGTTGAAATAAACTTGAGAAAATATCTTCAAGTAGCGAGGTGCCGTCAAAGGTTTCTGTGACCCAGATTCCTTCAACAGCCTGGCACAAGTGCAGAGATTTTTGAGCGAGCGTCATCAATCTAACCAATCAGAGGAGGCAAAAATCAGGGGTGGGAGCTCAGAGCTGTCTGTCAATACATGAACATGCCTCTGATAGTAGGTAGCTGCTGGATTATCAGCAAAGAAGTTTTATTGTTTTGTCAATTCAGTGTTACTTTGGTGAAATGTTATTTAAAGTCGCTCCAATAGTCATACCTAATCATTAATCAATCATCAATTAGTAGGTGAAAAGGAGCACAAGTAGGCCTATTGTATGTAAACAACCACTAGCCTCCATAAGAACTAGTTTGGATCTCCAACGAGTGAATATTTGTTATATATTCAAATGAATGCAGCCAGTCAGTCTTAAAGTGATAGTTTGGGTTGTTTCCCATCAAACCCTTTCTGACTCAAATGGCTGATCTATGGTGCCCAACAGTAAGAATGTGGAAATTTAATGGTTGATGGGTTAAAGGAAGGGTTACAAATTGTTGTAGTAGCTCCCAGTGGCTCTGTTGATGTTTATGCGCATGTGCGAGATTTGTTGCGAGATGTTCATTCGTTGTTTTAAACCATTGTCATCCAATGTATGATGTAAACACGGAAGAACATCTCGCACAGCCACTGAGAGCTACCACTACAACAAGGCTAAAGACATTTTTTCCAAACAACTTTTTCATGTTGTGGCTTCAGGACACTTGGGTCAGTACGGACGAGCAGTATGGAGGTATCTGGATGTTTCATACTGTGTGTTTTGGACGATTCAAAAGTGAACTCTATCTGCCGCCATTATATGAAAATCCATTGCCAGCCGGACCCCCCCTGGAACTCCAAAAGCGTTTTGATAACTCTGAAAGTTGAAAGTTCTCCAAACCCTTCCTAGGCATGACGGTGAGTAGAAAATTGGTGAATTATTGATTTTGGGTGAAGTATCCCTTTAAGCCAGACATTCAGTCAAAACTTTGTAAATGTGAATATGATCAGATATGATATTACTTTGCTTTATCTATATGGCTGAATTAACATGTTTTTCTCTTCCTTTGTTTACCCAGGCAATGAGTTTCCTTCCTTTTCCTCTGAGTCAGCCAATCATTGAAGCTACAATATAAAAAGCAAAGACACGCCCCTTCCGTCTTACCTGACAGACGCCATAGGTGCACGGGGCCTGTTTGTGCTTCTTCAGTATTCATTGTTTTGCACTTGGACCTTCCATACATCTCTCTCCTCCTGTTTGCGGGTTTGCTGCCCTCCAGAAAGACTCAGGTATGTTTACTGTTGTTGCTCAGGCTGCTCTTTAACCGGCGTGCGCACAGTAGATAAGTGTTTAGCTCCTGGTAGTCGCTGGTAGTGGCAGTAGCAGACGCACTTCAGCTCCCTCTCCTTTCTCCTGGTGCCGAATAGACGCCACTATGCAGGAAACTGTGTTTTTGCCCTACTCTAATAGTTTGGTGTAACGTTACATCTTAAAAGCTGTAACCCTGAGAAGTCAGTCCAACGAGCTAGGCCTACGGCTAATGCTACTGGCAGCCTGCAGCATGCAACAAGCAGCTGCTGCTCTACAGCTTTGTTTCAGGTGATTTTGCTTTGTTGTGTTTAATATTGCTTTGTTACAGTGCTTTGCTTTACTGCACTTAATTGTGCTTTATGTTATTGTTTTGGTGTATTTATTTCTTCTAATTTTGCATTATGATATGTTGATTTCGTGGATCTCATATGTTCTTTGGTTTTGTTTAGCCCCTGATTTGTTTGATTCTATTTATTTTTGCTCTGCCTTATTTTCATGCGTTGCTTGTTTTGTATGGTGTGCAGCTGCCAGATTCTGGGCCCACAGTGGCACTGATGATGCCTACCACCTGGTTTCAAATGTAGCCAGGTATATTATAAGTTATAATATACCTGTACCAGTGTAAAGGGGAGGAGTGAGTGTAGAAGTATTTCATCTTACTTATTTTTGGTAATTCAGGTTCCTGTACTGTAATTTGTTTTTGTTTTTGAGTTAAATTATTCAATCATTTGATAATCTCAGTTTGTGAAGATTTATTTTATTGTAGGCTATAGTTTCTTTAGTTGGTGATTATTGGTTGGTTGTCATTATTTTCTTCTTCTTCTATTTTGCACATTGTTTACCCCTTGCTAACTGTTTCTGTCTTCACTACGTCCAGATGCGGAGGGCCTCACTGGTGGTGATTTGGCTCCATTGGTGATGGTGTCCCCTTGTGTGCAGTGCTGCCCCGTTCATCCCTTTCTACTGGCTTTCAACGCTGAGTGTGCATAGTGCGTGTGACCCACGTGTGAATTGCAGTGCCCCCTTTGGTGATACTTCTACCCTTCATTCACCCACCACTTGGTAGGCCCCAGCTGTGGAGTAGTGTTAAAGTGTTTATGTGGTGGAACTCTATTGACTTTTGAAAGAAAAAGAAAAATACAGTATCTCTTTAATATCCTAATATAATAATAATAATATCTTAATATAATATCTCTGATAGTAACATTGACTTTTAATGGTAAATTGAAAACTTTTTTTGTAACAAATGCAACCACATCCCCTGCCTTCAGTAGTTTGACCCGTTTAACTTTTTGTTTTTGAATATTTGATCCTTTTCTTTCCTTGGATCATTTTTGTGCTGGCGTTGTTAGTTTGGTTTATTTTGGATTAATTACTTAGTTTCAGTTTTACACTCCCACTAGCACCACATAAGCATTGATGGAGAACATGTACAGTATTTATCAGAGTTGGCAGTATTTGAGCATTTTTGAATACCACAGAAATTACCAATGCTCCTGTGATACAAAATTTGTCATTTAGTCACTGTGTTAAACATTATGGGCCATCATTTAATAATTTTGAAGGAACTGATTTTTTTTTTTAAATATTTGATCAGTGTCTGGCAAATGCGTTCACCATATATTTCCTATGATCTATTCTAAACTTCCTAACAAACAAGTCTTAAGTATATTGGCAAGTTAAGAGTTTTCTCACTTAGCTCAGTTAGCTATGCAGCAGGTGTACCATGCAGTTAATGAGCATAAACGACTAATACATAAGATCTAGTTTGTGTGTTGTAACCTGCCTTCATCGGTTGATACTTTAATCTTGTTATAACTGGGCTTTGCATTGTCAAAGAGCTCGTGCAGCCTGATCCAATCTGGATAAGGTCACAGTGTTTCCATGGAGACAAAACTGGAATAAAAGACACATCTCTTTCAAAACAGTTCAAGTGGATACAGTGTTTGTATGTACAGTACGACCAACTGTTCTCCAGCCCAAATAGACATTTTCGTCTTTGTAACTATTGGCTTAAAAACGAAGAATTCTTGCCGGATTAACATTATTTCCACTATTCTCATTCAGTGCTCACTTCATCCTGTCTACCCTGGCGAGAGTCTAACTCAAGCCAGGCCACACCAGCCAAACTCTGACAGTTTAACCTTCCTCAGAGGTCACTCCTAGTCTTACAGCATCCAGTCCAGCGCAACCTCCTGCTTCAGCTCAGGCCAGCCCTGCCTAACCAATCATTCCCCTATCCAGGCCCATTCTGCAGAGATTGGGGAATGAAAGGTCCGATTAGGGCCTGCTGGAAGTATTCAGTGTGCAGCCCCCGCCCCGGCCGGCCCATCACCCCAGTCGCAGTCCCTTCTAACTAGCCCCTCTCTCCTCGGCCCCGTGCTGCTCTGGGCTGTGATTGACATGTGAATTACAGTGTGTGGTGATGATAATAAGAGTGCTAACCGGGGCCAGGCCTGAGCCTTCCAGCCAGCAGCCAATCCCAGCTGGCACAGCCTGAAAGACAACCGCTGCCACCATCTAAAGAGGCAAATAAAAATGACAAGCTAACTGTTAAAGAACTGCTGATTTTTCACATGTTGTTTTAAAAGCTTTTGTGCCTCTGCCAGATTTTCTTTTTAACCCTTTCTCCCTTTTCTGCTAAGATTTTCACTCTTCTTCCCCGCGACCACATCCAGATATCTGAAACCCCATCATTTATCAGGCCAATCTAAAAATAATTCCCTTCCACTGTGGCAAGGCTTTGATAAAAAATATTTGTGTTCAAAATCATTGGCTTCAGTGGGACAAAAACAGATAAAGACGTGTGTGACGGTGGAGTTCCTCTGCAGCTTCCCACCACATGCGCTCACAGAACGACGGCTTAACGACGGCTTTCCCCTGAATAATTACCGCTTCCCCTCATTGTGCATGTTAACAACGCCAGAAGGAGTCGTCAGCACATCTCAAACTCTCACTTAGGTCAGCTAACAGTCTGAAAGTGTGTTTATGTTGGAGTGCTGGCATTGTTCACTTCTATGCATTATTTAATCCAAACATAATGTGCTATTTACACATTATGGCATTAGGAAATTACAGTCTAACACCCCATGGATTAGTTTTCCGCTCTTTGACATCCTTCTGGGAAGAACAATTCTCATTCCCACAGATCTATACCCCACTCCACAAAGCCCCTGTGGATCCCCGTGCCCTGTTCAATCACAGTCCCGCTTGGCAGAACCGCCCGTCTGGGCCGTCACTCTGAGGAGCTGACGAGACGGAGAGGAGAGAAAAGACGCTCAACTGAGATCCTCACATGCAGAGTCTGACTCTCATTATCAATTACGGCTGTTTTTGTTTCTTTTTACCGCAACCATTAACCACACAGTTACTGGCAGTCCGAGAGAGGGAGAGAAAGAGAGAGAGGAAGAAGAGAAAGACGGAGAGGGAGAGAAAAGGCAATTTTCATCAAAAAGAATTAGCTATCCAAACAAGTGAGATGAATGTCTGATAGAGCCAGATTCACAGCAGGCCTCATGAAAGCACTGTGGACAGATGAAGATCTATATGTGTTTAATAGGAAGAGGGTGAGTAGCAAGGGATAACTAAAGGCTTAGGAAGAGAAAGAGAAAAGAAGGGGGAGAGCGAGAAGATAATTCACAACACACTTGTGGTGAGAGGAGGAGGGTGCGTCTTGGCAGCGCTCTTACTCTCTTTTCCTCTGTTTTCCTCTTGCCCTCATCCATCGTTACCCACCCGGCCAGGCTGAGGCACAGTGAGCCAGTGAAGGCTGGATGCTGTGGCACATGAGCCATTAAATCTTCCTACACTGTGGGCAGGGAGGGGTGGGGGGAGTGGGGGGGGGGCGGTGGCAGTACCAGGCCTCGTGCCCAGACTCCCACATGCTGCCAGCCCAGAGAGGAGAAGAGACCCAGAGAGCAGAGTGCAAAGGTGCTGCACAGAGGGAGAGGAACTAGCTGCCGTTCATCTCTCTCAGGCTTTACTATTGTAAAGTTCATAGATCTATTAATTAGCCACTTGATGCAGAAATGTGTTGCCTAAGTACTGATCAGAAAGAGAGCACGTAATACACTCAATCCATACCACATTTAAAGTGTTTTTCCGCCAATTGTTTTACACTGCATTTCATTAAGTTGGATATGTCTTGGCATTTTCCAGAAATTATGTTTGTACATCGCTTATTTGTAGCAGCAAATTTGTGTTTGTGTAGAACTGTTTCACTGTCTAAATTAGGTATTAATCAACAAAGCCACGTAGCTGTTTTCACCTCTGAAACTGACAAGTCTTCTAAGCATATGGAACATATTTTATTTGCACGCCCTAAAATCTCCATTTACGCAGTACAATATCAGCCATAGCAGCTAAAGCCATGAGGAACATTTTTATAATTATGTCTAAGTTAATGTTTGGGAAAGATGTGGTCTTGGTTAAAAATTTAAAAATGTCAGCAGCACTGAAGCAAAAGATGAATTTACCAAAGTCATTTCTAACAATGCTGACGGTTGTGGAACGTTCACAGCTTGGTTAGGATTAGGCACAAAAACTAAAAACAATTATTTTGTATAGTTTTGGTTCTTTCTTATTTCTCTTTTTAACGGCTCAGTAATTTCCCTACACAACGGGTTGCTGTAGTTTGTAGTAAATTAAAGAAAATAGAAAGTCAAAACAAAATGTGCTATAATTTATTTGTCACAGATTTGGTGCTCATCAGCAGAAAATTGTAGTTTTTAAGTGGAGTAAAACACAATTCCTAAGTTCATTGCAATGACAAAACAGGTCAGTCTTTGCATCACAGTTGTTTGGCTTGTTTTAATTCCTTTTTGGACAAATATGCAGCTTTTGATTCACTTTTTGCCAGTAAGATCAATTTACTGTTGCTTTTTGTCTTTTGATGTTGCATTTTTGACAGGAAGAAAAATAGGACCAGTATTCTCTGTTTCATGACTTTAAATATTTATATCCTCAAATTTCTATTTTTATTTAGTTTTAGTAATCTACTCCCATTTTCTTCTGGTTTTAATCTTCTGTTATCTACATTTTTATTCTCGTTAATAATCTTGTTGCATTATGTTCACTTGTGAGTCCACCACAGCATGTTGAACTGCACCAACAACTGCTTTATAAATAAGTTAATAGCGATGGGTGTCAATAATTTGCAGAGGCAGGAAATGTTTAGGTGAAACTAATTAGTGCAGTTTATGTGGCGCTCAGTTCAGCTGAATTAAACAGGTGAGATTTTCCTCTCTCTCATCCAGACATCATGGCAGCAGCCAAATGAGATCAAGCCCACATTTCCTTCAGATTGAAGGAGAGCGTTTGGATGCATTTCAACAGCAAATCAAGGGGCAAGATGCAACCGTGTTGGCAGACACAGTCGATTAACTCGCACAGACAGGGAGGGATGTGATCAGCGTCTCTCTGGCTCTGCTAAAGAAGCAGAAGCTATGGAGAGACTGCACAGCACGGATCCCTGTAAGGACTCCCAGTCTGAGAGGCGCGGTGGAGCTCAGACAGCTGGATGTCCCGAGACGGCGACAAAAGACGGGAGGTTATAAGTAGCAGATGTGACATTACACACATTACATAGACACACACACACACACACACATGTAGACCATGAAGCTGATGACATATCAGGGTCAAAGGAATTTGTCACTCTGTAATCGGTTATGTAGTAAAACACTGACTGCTCTTGTCTTTGTTCTGCCTCCTTGTCTCCTTGACGTCCTTTCACATCTACTCTGGATGTTTCACCACCGTGTGTCTGTGGTGCAAACACTCGAAACAAAGTCAGTAAATAACAAACAGCCCACACGCTACTTGAAAAACCACACGACAAGGCTTTCAGGATCAAATTTTGGAAACAATTAGCACATCATTTGTCTCAGTGTGTGCTCTGTGTATTCCAGGTGAGCTTTTATTCAACTGCAAAGCAGAGAGCTCACATCCTATTAGTGCCACAACGCACTAAGTGTGTGCAGCGTTCTTTATTCAAACACTCCACATATGTCAGAGTGGACGGGGTGGTGGAAGTTTGACGTTTGGCAGTGAGTGGGCATCCGCTCCGGCAGTCCATGCCCAGAATAACCCTCACAAACACATGCAAAACACACACACACACACACACACTGCTGAGCATCAGAATCAAACTTAAAACAAACCATCAGGAGGCCCCGTCACATCCACTCAGCACTGAGTTACAGACAGACAGGCCTGTTTATAAACACACACACACACACACACATGCATTAAGTTCTGAACATGTGCACACATACAGTATAGAGTAGACAAATGCCTATGGCTGGAGGTAATTACTCTTTGGGCACCAGCCTGCAGCCACACACACACACACACACTGCTATAGTGATAAACAGAAGAGTGAACAAACAATGCACATGTATTGGAACGGAGACAAACAGCAATTTACAGCAGAATCTCCCTTTAACCAGCTAAAGTTTAAAGTTAAACTCCGTGATTAATGCGCTGCAGTTAAATCCCCCTGTTTAAACTACCTGGTGATGTGCATTTAAAGGCCTACCACGTTTCAATTGCAAACCAATTATTCGCAAATACTTATTAATTAGCCCGTGGATTCGCAAATCAGCAGCATTCGAGCGAGCCTGAAGGCGCAAAATGATCGGAAAGCCAAATTGCAGCTGGTCATCAAACTTCCGCATTAATGGAAACCTGAAGCCCGTGCTAAATTGGATTTGAGTCTCGTTTCCGCCAAGCGTGAGTATTGTGCCTAATAAGAGGAAACATATGTGCCAAACATTCCTGAACGGGACAAATGCAGATTTGTATTGGATTAAGATTCATAAAACAACCTAAAGGAGCTTCCTATTGTGTTTAGCAGAGCCAGCCGAGGCCTGCACACCCGTCATCACTCCACTGACATCCCATAATCCCATGACGAAGATTTATGAGCTGACTGCTGAAGACAACATGGAAAAATAATCTCTCAAAGTTAAGTGGAAGGAAACTGCGCGGGCTATTTCTATCAGTATTCTCCTGGTCTTTTATTTCAATAAGAGGCAGCAGCAGCAGCAGCAGCAGCAGCAGCAGGCCTGAGTGCGCGCACAGAGAAACGCTGCAGTTTATTTCTGTTGCACGTTCACTTCTTTTTGGGGATGCACTTTGTTACAGTATTGAAAGGAAAGGACAAGTAAGAGAAGGATAAACATAAATCCAGGCCGCGGTCCTGAAACGGGTTATGATGACAGAGAACATGTGATTCCGGTTGGTCATAGTTCTCCATTTCCCGGCTGTTGTCGGAGATTTCCATCACCAACCAAACCAACCGTGCCGTAAACACAGCCCTCATTTGTTTTCTCCTCAGAGCAATTATATCGTGTGATTAAAAAACATTTTAAATAGAGCCTCGATGACTTTTATTTGTGTAAAGCGGATCTATTTCATGTCGAGCAGTAATGTAATAATCCCGAGCTGTCATTACGGACCAGTTTCTCCCTGTGCGCCAAACTCCATCTGATCTCCGCACTTATGAAAACCAGACTGGCGCACACCCTCACCGGGCACCGCAAAGGAGGAGGGGAGGGGTGGGGAGAAAAATCCCACTTCTGTACCGGAGGAACGGGAGACAAGAGAGCGCTTTAAGGAAAAGCCTCCAGATTAATATAGGAAATGTTAGCTTCAACAGAAATGCAGCGAGTTTCGTGGAGAGATACATTTTACCCAGATGGTCTGAATTAACAGACTTAAATATTTGTGCCTCGCCTCCCCTGTGGTGCCTTAAAATGTTCATTCTATTTATCTATCCTCTGTCTAAATGGAGTGGGGCAACATAGGAAACAGAAGAGAGAGAAAAAAGAGAGAAAACGACATTCGTAAAATTTAAATTAAGCACAATTGAGACTTGAATCCACTCTATTGAATTCCTTTTACTTAATATTTTGTGGCCTACTTATTTCACACTTTATCTGAGGGAATTAATTGGAACCACATTATAGTAAAAAGGAGATAAAACCTGCAAAAACCCAATTGCCCTACCCTGATGCAGGCCAGCTCATCCAAGAGTGTGCGCGGCGCGCGTAAAGATGCTGCTGCTGGTTGGCCTCCGAGACCAAACCAACACTGCAAAAAGTATCTGTTGTTCATAGAGTCTCATCGGTTTCTTTCAGTTTGTGGTAAAACTAGACATGTGTTGACTCGTTTCCTTTCAAATCAGCTTCATTCAATTGTGCCTTGAATTTGATGTTGACTTTGAAGTAATTTGTCTCAATTTACGATGTTTCAAACATTGACATGTTTAAAGAAAAAAAACGTGGGGGTTTTAAAAAGAAAAGTAATAATTTTACTGTTGTGGTAGAATATTTTGTTCTTCGTTTGAGGGGAATGGGATTGTAAAGTCGGAATAGGAGTGATGGATATTTTTTGCAGCGCAGTCGCAAGTGGAGGAATGCACGCTGCGCGCTCTTCCCTCCCTCTCTGTGACGAGCAGAGGGGGACCAAAGGAACAAGCTCTCTGTGAGACAGAGAGGAAAGGGGAGACACATAAACGGGTTAAGAGGAAGAGAGGGGGATATTGTGGTGAGGAAGAGAGGCGTGCCAATAATCAAGGATTTTGGATGAAGGTGTGCGCCTAGGAGAACACATGGGAACGCACCGGATCAATTACGCAGCGTCACGGAGCCGCGGTGAGAGAAGAGGGGCTCCCTGAGGTGCTGCTGCTCCTGCTGCCGTTGCTGCTGCTGCTGCTGCTGCCTGTTCCGTCCCGTCCTGTCCTGAATGAGCCAGGACACTGAGCCTTGCGCGGGACTGAGTCAAAGTTCAGACGGATATAGGGCTCGTAGGAAGACAGGATCTTTCGCCAAAATGCAGGGTTTGAGCTCCCGGGCTCACGCCTTTTCAGTGGAGGCGCTGGTGGGGAAACCCTGCAAGAGGATGAAAGTGTCTGAAGGACAAGAGTCAAGTTCAGCTGGAGACACCAGCGAGGATACGAGCATCTTCACTGGTGAGACAGAACGAAACTCAAGTTGGATTTTCAAAAAATAAAAAATAAAATGTCACCGCCTTTAGGCGACATTTTACGCACAAGATGGAACAACAAAGCGCACAACCACAGACCTATATTTTGTGTTTATTCTGGTTCTGTTTTATTTTATTTATTTCAAATTCAATGATTTAATTCACTTCTGTGTAAATATTCCCATGCCTTTGCTTTTTCATATAAACATTATTTTTGGTTAATATCTACAATGTCTTCTTAAATATAAATTTATATTCTTTAAAACTGCATCTTAATCATAAATGACTCGTGGGTTACACGTCTCATTTTCTCCACATCTCACTTCTGTTCTGTTCTTTTGCGCGTTTCAGGCCTGCGTGAGTTTCCGGCCAGACAGGTGAAGAAAGCAGGTTCAACAGAGTTGGGAGGGGAGGAGACCCTCTGTGACCCGCAGAAACAGACCGCCGGGTCAGGGCCCGAGGAGACTGAGCCAGACAACGGGGAGAACAAGCCGAAGGAGAAGGACTGCCGCCCGGACAGAGAGGTGCGAGTAGAGCTGCAGGGCTCCGAGCTGTGGAAGAGATTCTACGAGATCGGCACCGAGATGATTATCACTAAAGCTGGGAGGTAGGAGAGCTGCAAGAGAATCTGGTTTTAACCTGAACTAAAAACAGTCAACACACACTGCTAAATACATTCAAAGAACATTATACACATTTATATGTTCAGGACTTTACTTCACAGCTTCACAGTTCCAAATGAGACAACCCTGTTCCAGTTTGAATGATTGGCTCTATCCATTTACAGGCCGGTCACAGCCATAAAGTCGTTCTTTGGATTATTTATTTTATATTATGTATTGCATTGTATTGCAAAGTTCGGGGAAAAAAATAAAACTTAAAAAAGTGAGCTGTGGTCTGAAAATCAGAGCAGGCCTGAGACGCTGCAGCTCGGGCCTCACTGTGCAAACGGTTCTGACCTTTGAGTCTTTAATCTCTCGCTCATTTGCGATCCGTTGTGATTAAATGATAGTTTGCGCATTGAAGCACCAGATATAAATAATAAAATAGTCAGACCTTTACATAAACCGATGTGTGGTCACACAGGTGCCATTATCAGGTGAAGCTAATCACTAGTGAGTTTTAGAGGAAAACAAAAGGGCTGAAAAATGACTGAAAAGTTTGAATTTGAGAGCAGACGTGGGTGTGTTTTAGTTCTCTGTGAGAAATAGTTGTTGAAATATAATCCAGTGTAGGGTACATATTATGAAGTGAAATGTGATAGGTTTACTAAATGTTTATGTAAATTAATTGAAGAATGTAAAATGAGTTCATTTTGTCAGACTGAATTAGCAAGATGCTGCTGTTCCTCGAGACAAATAGATTTTAACAGAATAAAGCGAGATCATCAATTATTGGATATTCAGACTGCTTTGACTTTATTTGTGTTCTGGTGGGTAGCCATGCGCGTCCTCACTGTTTTTCTCTCCAGTTATGAGTTATTGGGACATAACTACTTGCTGAAATCTAGGTTCCGTTTATTCAATTACCCAGAACACGCGCTATAAATCTCGGCAGTGAAGATGCCCTCGCGGCCCCTCGAGGTCCATGAACTTTCCTCTGAACTTGGCCGCGACAGGCAGGAAAGTTTCTGCCTCCGGTTTTAGAGCCTGATCTCTTTCTGTCTCTTTTTATGATGTGAAATCCATGAGGGTGAACACACACTTATACACACTTTTGCGGAAGACAACAGGTTTAATTTTAAATTATTATGTATATTATTTTATTTCTTTCTACTCTCATCTCTTCTCAGGAGGATGTTTCCCTCGGTGCGCGTCAAAGTGCGCAATCTGGACCCGTGCCAGCAGTATTACATCGCAATGGACGTCATGCCTGTGGACTCTAAACGCTACAGGTGTGTGTGTGCGTGTGTTAAATTATTTCAACTCAGAATGCATGCATTTCTTTATTTACTCACATGCATAAAACTCCCCGCAGGTATGTGTACCACAGCTCGCAATGGATGGTGGCTGGAAACACGGACCACTCCTGCATCTCTCCACGGCTTTACGTGCACCCAGACTCGCCATGCGCAGGGGAGACGTGGATGCGTCAGGTGATCAGCTTTGACCGGGTCAAACTCACCAACAACGAGATGGACGATAAGGGACATGTAGGTAACACATCTGAGCATCTGCTTCCTATTTATCTGTCCAACAGACAGGGGGGGAAAAAAGCTGTGTATGCACTAGACCTAAACAGGTGAGAATCACAACAGTGCTGTGTGCTTCAACTGAGAATTCACATAAGAAAAGTTCATCACTTGGTGTGTGTCTCTGTGTGCACATGGCATAAAAGAGCAGCAGTCAGCCGCGGTCCTCCTTGGATTACTGTCATACACATCTTGAACCACGTTGGATGATTTTTCAGGATTGAAAACCTGCATGTCTTTTAGGGATAAAGGAAGTGGAAATCCTTCTCTGCTCCAGAACCTCCAGTAAAAAGTTCACTTTGTGACTGATGTGGTGACTGTGGGGGCTACACCAGGCTTTTGACTTGATCCCCCTGTTTATAAAACCACCACTGAATTCAGTTCGTGGTGTGTATGGAGGATTCATTATTCTGGTAGATGATGAGGGAATGTAGGAACAGTGTTCGTGCCTCAGAGCTGAGACTGAAACAGCTTCATAATCCATGATGTTGAAGCGGTCAGTTCATAAGCCTGTAACCAGCCTCTGTGGAGCTCCCTTTGGTTTTAAACTCTAATAAACACATGTTGATCGTCTGACCTCATGTGACACTAAGACATATTTTTTGTTCGCCAGGTAGCTTGGTGTATTTAAAAAATATATTTTGATTTCTTGCACACATACACAATACCTACATTAAATTACTTTTATTTGGCTTGGACCTTAAAGGGTAAAAGAGGAAACTCCAGATTAATAGACTTCCGAATGCCACAGAGGGCCAAATGGTCATTTTTAATTTACCGTTTTATTTTAGTGTTTTACTTCTTTATTTCAATTAGTTAAACAAATATATAAAGTGAGAATAAAAACAGCACAACACAAACATATATAATGAGAAATTAGTTTTACTCAGATGTTGTTTTATAGGCATTTTTGAATTATTAGTTTATATTAATAGTTTGTTACTTAATGCTAATGTGATTTATTGTCAGTAAATGACATTGGATGGTGTGTGTTAATTGAATTGTTTACTCACACATTTTAGTTCTAGTCGTAGTTTAAATGTATTATGTTATTTTGCAGTGTTTTATTTTGTCTCATTATGTCACATTGTGTGTAATTACTGTTGCAAATTATATTTAGTTATATTATCACTTTAACGACCTAGTTCAGTGGTGTAGATGCAGTTATTTCAATTATGAAATAATAATAGAGATTTAATACTTTCAGACACTTTATAAGAGTTTCCCGGCTCATGTTTATAAAATGATTAGGAATTTAAAGTCTTTAGCCGCTGTAAAAATCAGTTAGTTTATCTACAGTTTCATCAGTTAGGCCTAACTGCTAAATAGCCCGTCATTTAACCTTTTTAAGCGAAAATTTTCAGAAATGCATCTCAGCTGAGGGTTAGCTGTTTTTTTGTCTCATGTGGTGCAGCGGATATCTTTGTTTAGACAAAAGCAGGAAGCGGCTTTACTGCAGGCAACTGTGATGGATATTTTTCACAGCTGTCTGAGATTTTACAGGCCAAATAATTAACTGAAAATAAAAACGTCCCTCGGACTCATTGAATATGAAAGTAATAGCTGCGCGCCTGTAGATACACATGGCTGAAACTTTCAAATAAGAATCCCTCCTTCATCTCTTGATACAGATCATCCTGCAGTCGATGCATAAATACAAGCCACGTGTGCACATCATCCGTCACGACCCTCGGATGGACTTGTCCCAGATCCAGTCTCTGCCTGCTGAGGGAGTACACAGCTTCTCCTTTCCAGAAACAGAGTTCACCACAGTCACAGCCTATCAGAATCAACAGGTAACACTGAAACACGATCATCACATAAAAATTAAAATACTATGGTTAAAATACTACGTATGTGCACTGAGGATATTATCCAGTGGTCTAGATATGTACTCTTGTAGCTGAGATTGAGAGTATCAGAAAGTGTTTGATCTAATTGAGATTCTCCATCATTTAAGCAATCCAAAATATTCAAAAAGCAGATGTTCGGTCTTTGTCATCGCCGTAGTGATTGTTGTTATGATTCAGTCAACAGCTTAGGCCTCTTTGACCTCTCCTAAACAATGTTTTAATCCTCACATCACGAAGATGATGAGGCCCACTCTCCTGTGGTCTCAGACTGATCATAAATCGCAGTGTCCTGATTTTCAGCAGGGTCAGCTGCTCAGAGAGGGCGTGTGTGTTCCAGTGCAGGGGAGCTGACCCCAGTGTTGGCTACCATTCCTCCAGTAACAGAGCTGCCCATAGGGACTGCCAGCTCTTTTCATCGGGGCTCATTTTACGATCAGAGAATGTATTATTACAGAAACACAGTAACGAGCTGTGACTGGGCCGACTGCTGGAGTCCACAGCCCATTAAAGCACCAAATAAAACCGTACAACCCCAAAGCCCCTTCTCCGAGAACCCTGTTTGACATGGCCCGTCGCCCCGGGTGCTGCTGGGAGACGCAGTCCCTGAGGGAGAGTTTTTGCCACTCTCCATGCTATTGTAAAGCTGAGCTCATTGTTAGCTTAACACGTCAGCGCTTGACACCTCCACTCTAACTCCGTGTCTGTCCCTCTCTCCTGGGCAAGATCACAAAACTGAAGATCGACAGGAACCCGTTCGCCAAGGGCTTCAGAGATCCAGGAAGGAACAGGTACAGAAAAACTCACCAAGCAGCAACACTTAATCCAGCTCAGAGGGTACTCCAGTCAAGGGTCCTGCAGGGATTTAAGGTTCAACCACTGAAACTTGATGCCACATAAAACCTTCAAATGAAGTTGAACGGCGTAGTGCAGAATTTCACACCTCTCAGAACCAACATTTAAATACCTGGAATAACATTTTTTAGTGCTTTTACAGTATATGTTTATATATATATATGTGTGTGTGTGTGTGTGTGTGTGTGTGTGTGTTCAGAGGGGTATTGGATGGCTTACTGGAGTCGTATCCCTGGAGAAGCCCTCTCAGCTTGGACTTCAAGCCATTCACCATCCAACTCCAAGGTACTGTTGCTGCAGCTCTCATAAATTCTCCTATTTTCCTTTACACATATAAATACATATAAATCAGGTTTCTGACTTCTCCCTCAACAGGAAGCTCAGGGTCACCGACTACCAGCGTGAAGAGTCTCCTCCCTCTCACCTCATCCTCATCCCTTCACCCGTTCTCCGTGTCGGCGCTCTCCTGCCAGGATGTCGCGCTCCATAACCTTGCTCTCCCTCTCTACGGGAAGACCTCCATCACCTCGCCCAGCGCCTCCCCGCTGCTGTCCGGCAGCAGGACCTTCTCCTCTCTGGGAGCGGACAGACTGAGAGGCCTGAACCCGCTCTCCCCGCTCACAGACCTCCCGCTCCTCTCTGCCCTCCAGGGGAAGAAACTGCCCCACTGCAGGGATCCCTGTCTCCACGGGTCTCCGGGGAGCTCCCCCTGCCTCATCCACCCCCACAGCCCCCTCAGCCCTCAGGGGCCGTCTCTCCTCTCTCATCTGTCTGACACTGCGGGCCCTTACTGTCTTTACCGCTACAGCCTCCCCCTGAGCCCCCAGCTCGCAGCTATTTCCCGGCACGCCAAGCTCGCCGAAGACACCACAGACTGTTTGCTGCGCCAGTCTCCGTGGCACCCGACCACCAACCACTGCCTCTGACAGCTGGACCGCACTTGCAGGATCTGGCCCATTGAGTATAACAAGCCAAAGCTTATTGCAACAAAACAGAGAGGGGTCATTCACTTTGAGCAAGACTCAAAGGAGCAACAAACACAGAACTCTGGGGGGACGTTTCTATATTTAAAAACTCCTTTGTACACTGTGTTGGATTTACCAGCACAAAAACTGATCCAGAGCCAGACTGTGAGCAGGTCCTCTTCTCTTTGCACACTCAACTAGACCCAGAGAGACCAACATAGGAGTAAACAGAAATGTAGGCAGGCTGTAGATTTGTCTGTGTCTGTACGGTGCGGGGGAACCTCTTTGCTGCCTTAACTGCTTCACATGGTGTTACCAAAGAGCATCAGCAATAGGACCAGAGGTATGTAATATAACTGTTAATGAACATGACTGTTAAACTAACCATAAGTGCCCATTAAAGTATTTTTCATATTTCTTGTTCAAATCATACACTGGCATTCAAAATGTTTTTCTCCCTGGCATCCAGTCTTTATACAAAACGAAAGAGGAAACAACTTCTCCATGTTTTCTAGTTGTATCGACGTGACTGTAGGTACAGTGTATCTCAAAGTAAGCAGAAACACATGAGCAACAGGAAATTATTTCTAATGAGAAATGATACAGAAATCTGCTCTGCAATTATCAAGTGGTATTCACTGAGACAGAACAAAAGTGTGTTTTGTGTTTTTCGATCTCTAAACTCAGCTGAATCCCAGTGTCAGGCTTGGCTGCGCCTGACTAATAACATGAGCTCATCAGGTCTTTCTGTGATTTTAGGGGAAGAACAACAGCTGCCAGGATTCAGGCGGCCAGTTTCCATTCCTGTACTTTATTACCAATAATAGGACTAATCAGAGACGCATGGAGGTGAAACGGTTATTCTATAGAGGCCGTTATTAGCCACAGTCTGTAACAAGACTGGAACAAGGCTCCTTGCGGTGTAAAATGGACTAAAGCAGCCGTGTCATCATTATTGTAGTCACTGTTGTAATATTGTTCCAGGATCAACAGTAAATCAATACCGCTGTGTGAAGACTCGGCTCTTGGAGACATGTTGAAGGTTTTTCTGAAAAGTGGATTCTAGTGTGCCATGAGGAACAGAGAGCTGATGCCGAACGAAAACCTCTCGCTACTGCAGGCCAACATAACGCAGTGTTTTTCTGTCCATACCGAAGGGGGCACGCCCGTTCAGCCGCTGATGTGATAATTCCTGCCTTCAGCTCAGACTCAAAACCCAGGAACCATCCCTCCCTCCCTCCCTCCCTCCCTCCTCTTCTCTCTCTCCCTGAGCAGAGCTAGGAACAGCGGTTTAGGCAAAGCGGGGGAAATGGCCTGTTTCCCGACAAACGGTCATAACCAAACAGCAATTTACTTGTCATGGCCGAGCATGGCAGTGAACTAATACGTGCTGGACGTGGAAATAGCAGGAAGGAGTTAATTGAGGAACTCTGTGCAGGGGATGGCCCCTGTTTCAGCGAGCGGTCAGGTGCGCCATCAAACAGCCCAGCCTTTGTCTGCAGACAGGCATAATCTGTGCTGGTTATTTGATACGGTCTGTCATTTCCATGTTTGCCGATATAGGACAATCATTTTAAACTCTCTACTAATTCCTGATCTCTCCGTTAGACAAATTGCTTTCATACCAGGAGGGATGAACTTTGCACCTGCCGTTCTCCAGTAATGCAAACACACACGCTTGTAGCTGTAAATGAAACAGGGGACAAGATGTAAGCAGCACCTGCCATTAAAACTGCCAAATGACTATATTGCAAACAGTAAATTATGTCTTGGAAAATTTGCTTTTGATTAGAGTGTTTGTGTACACATGTGAACTTTGCTTATAATATAAATGGTGTCTGATGAAATGGTGAGTAACTTACAGCCACATTTTCAATAACAGGTAGCAGTAAGTAACACTTTGACAGAGAGGTTTTTCACTTTCTTGCAGAGGAACATGCATTCTAAATCAAATATAAAGCAAAAGCTAGCAACTCGGTAACTAATAAGCAGGACTTTAATGAGCTGCAGCAGGACGTGGCTCTGTTTGAAAGAAATGAAACCTCCAAAGTTTACCAAATAGCAGGATTTATATCTTATTTGTTTTTCTCAAAACCCTTACTCACACCCATTTTTATGGGCTAAGCTAAACAGCAGCTAGATAGCTTCATATTTAGCACAGAGATGACAGTGACATTAATCTTCTCTAACGCTGGACAAGGTTTTTATTATATGATCTGTTGTTCCTTATTCTTTCGTGTCTTTGTCCTCTCTCGTGTTAGGACTTATTTCATTCCAACGCTGGTTGGAAATGACTTTTGAGTTAACCTTTTACCAGCCTGTCAATGATTAACCACACTGTTCGTCCACCCGTGTTGTTAATTTGCTTGGTAAGGTGTCAACATAATCCTCTTGAAGGTGGTGGCTGAAATAACATGGAAACTGTGCTGATTCAACTTTGTAATAACACAGGGAGGGAAGTTTCTGGGCTGCTCCGGAGTGATTGACAGGTAGTAAAGGGAGGGAAATTTGACCCTGAAGTCATTTGTTTCCAATCATGTGAAATGGCATCCTGAAACAGGAGAGAAGCTCAGCAGAGAGTCAGGATGTGTAAATATACGCTGCCTTCATTAGATTAACACACACCACACATGCATACGTCAGTTATCTCCTAATAATAGCTGTCTTACACTTGCTCACAAGCACTGCGATGTATATACACTCACACACACACATACACACACCTTTTCCTATTCATCTTAATGCCCTCAAGCCCTGCTCGCATTTTGGCTGAGTCTCTCCTGAAGGTTTATACTGGACGCTATTTTCTCTGCAAACTCAATAAAAGCTGGTTATTTATCAGGTCAGATTATGGGACATGACTGAGCTCAGCTGTAAAGTTTAAAGTGAAACCAGCTGTGGCAGAAATTGAATTACACTGAGTGAGTAATGTGAAAAGCAAGGGCAGTTTAACAGTTATTAAGCGCTCTTCTAGTGCCCTATCAAGCAGATGTGTGCTGCACTATATTTTTGCCTCAATGAAAGTCCTCTCCTCTCCTCTCTGAACATCAGCACAACCTCTGTTGTGATCACCGTCTGATCATAGACGTGCTGACAGATGCAGGAGCTACCACATATTTGTATGTTGCCTTGTATATGCGTGTATTCATACTCCTTGCTGTATGTCCACATGTGTGTGCAGACAGGGGTCACTGGGGCTTTACACAGGCATTTGCTCCCTGACAGGCCCCTGTCTTACAGGAGCAGAGGTTAGATGAGTGTAGGACAAACAGCTTTAACATATGGTCTGGCACCTGGCCTGCGTGTCTTTGGTGTGTGTGTTTTGGGGTTTCCTCTAAGAGCTCTATCTGGGGCTAACACTCATGTCATTCATACGGGAAAGGTGTTAATGACCCAAACAGCTCTCGCACTTTCCTTCACACCTTACCTTTCCATTTTCACCTTTCCCCCCATATTTCTATGAAGAGAGCGCTCAATGACGCTGTGTGTTCATTACAGGTTTTTTTTCAATTGCTAACAAGCGTTGGTCAAAACTGAAGTCACATTTTCAAAATTCTTAATACAGCATGCAAAACACAATGTGGAGCAAACTGGGAATCACTTTTCATTGCTTTCACACAAAATGCATTGAATGACCATCACCAAAATTTGCAAACTCTTTTCTCAGTTACTAGTTCACCACCTGCAAAACACTGCACTGCACTGCGTATGTTCAAAACGGTTAAAAACACAATCAAGACATAAGATTAAAAAAACAAAGAACATTGTGCATTTCTGCTGCAGCCACATTGAAGTCTACACAATTTCATATAAAAATATTGACGATACGTAAAATGAAATATGACAAAATATTGAATATGAAATATACAACAACAAAAAACGACTGAGGAAGCAATGTGTTCGGGCAGCAGGCAACTGTCGATGTCCCAGGTCAGAGAGGCTGCTGAGGCTTAAAATCATGACCTCTGACACCAAGAACCAGCACCTAACTCATGGATCTAATTGGGCAGAGGTGAAACCAATTGTGTTTTGTATGTTTCCACATGTTTTGATCAACATCAGCAAACCAGTCAGTGACAGCAGAGTTATGTATACCCTACAATAACAAATGTTGTGTTTCTTGACCTCTGACCTCTCTGTACTGTCGGGTCCAACAAGACACATTTTCAATATTTTTTCATATTTCATTTTACGTATCATCAATACTTTGATATGAAATTGCGTAGACTTCAATGTGGCTGCAGCAGAAATGCACAATGTTCTTTGTTTTTTGTATCATTCTGTCTTGATTGTGTTCTGAACTGTTTTGAAGAAATTAGCATTTGAAAAATGTGCTGTAAAACTTCAGTGTTTTGCAGATGGTGAACTAGTAACTGAGAAAAGGGTTAACAAATTTTGGTGACTGTGGTCACTCAATGCATTTTGTGTGAAAGCAATGAAAACTGATTCACCGTTTGCTCCACATGGACTTGTGTTTTGCTGCTGTGTTGAGAGTTTTAAAAATGTGACTTTGGTTTCAATGCTTGCTAGCAATTGAAAAAAACTGTAACTGTGGGCATGTTTCTGCTTTGTGTAGTTAATACAAAGACAAAACACTGAAAAACTACTTTTCAAGTCAACAATACACCTATGGTATTGTACTATACACCAAAACAAATAACTGATTTATAAAAAAAAAATAAAAAATAAAATTTGATTTAAGATTAAAGTAGGCCACCCAAAAGTTGGAAGTATAGGTAAACATAAATCCCCTTCAACCAACTAAGATATGGAAAAACACTGACAGGGGGCTTTCAGCATGATGAGAAATTTTACTTTTCATCACCGTCCTGTGAACAACAGCTTTCCATGAGTGAAGACAACACACTGTGCAACAATGCATTTTTGGCTAACGTAGTGGGTTTTTAAATTGTTCAGCATATGAAGAGAGAATTTTCCAGTGCATCCAACGGATCAAATCACTCAGACTTCCTTAGAAATCAGGGACCATGCCACTTTGACACTTGAAACACATTTTATTGTGAATACGTATGCACTTCTGACGTGGTGTATTTCTGAATTGTAGCATTGATTGTTTAAGTTGACTAACAGTCAAAATATATCTTACCTTTTATTGAATGACTATAATTAATCTGCTACTTTGCTTTCCACTGCTTTGCAGATTTAAATTTTGAGCATGCATGCATTCATGAGCATATTTGATTTCTTCCCCTCTCTGGTCCATCAAAGAGGGGAAGGAATCAATGCGTGTGTGTGTGTGTGTGTGTGTGTGTGTGTGTGTGTGTGTGTGTGTGTGTGTGTGTGTGTGTGTGTGTGTGTGTGTGTGTGTGTGTGTGAGAGAGAGAGAATGAGAGAGAGAGAGAGCGAGAGAGAGAGAATAAGAAAGTTAGAGGGAGGCCCTCTCTGGCATTGGTTTTATTTAATACAAACCTATAAATCAACCCCTCTGGAACAAGAGATGTGAGATATTCTTTTTCTCTTTGCCCCTATCTCTGACAGTGGGATAGATCGTTCTTACCTCTTTTTGTTTCCTGTGTATGACAGGTTATCACTCCTGGGACAGATAAAGAGAAAGGGGGGAGGAAAAAGATGGCGAGTGATTGAGTGAGAATGATGCTCCGTGGCTGATGTATCGGATGGCAGATGAGGGGAAGGGGCGAGGGAACTGGGTGGAGAGAAAAGAGTGATTTAATGCTGGCCTGTACTCTCCCTTCTTCTTATCCCTGCCCCACGTCTTTCATGTTTCAGCCCAGGGTCAACTTGCCTGCTGCCCCAGATGGTGCTGTCTGTCTGGGCTGCCCTCTACAGGATGTGCCCCTCTCACCCCCACAACTGCAGACCTGTACTCGCTTAATTGATTTCAGGGGAGAGGGTCCACTCTCTCTTCTGTTTCACACACACACACAGACAGCTTGCCAACAGCTAGTGCCCCCAGTGCACACACACATACACGCGGCCGGCGCTGTGTGCTGTCAACGCTAATTCAATTTGAGACGCGGCAGTGTGACTAACAGCAGACCTGCAGAGTGTTTTACCATATGCATCATACACACACGCACACACACACACACACACACACACACACTGGTTTGTAACTTCCATGGTATAATAATAATGTAATTCCAGAGTTATAATCCAATTAATATATCTCCTCTTTTCCTGTTTCCTTCATTATCAAGAGACAGTCAACTTGTCAATATCTACAGAGCATCACTCCATTAACCTTTTATTGTCACTGCGTAACCTAGAATTAACAGCCACTTGAAATATACTGGAGTTAAAAAATGTGGTTGTGAGGTCAAAGTTCAGGTTACACAAAGTAAATACAACTATAAGTTATTTCACTTTAATTTTCTCTGATTTGAACTGCAGTTTAACCAACTGTGTTTTAAGGAAAGAGTTATATGATTAAATGACACATCAAATATAAGTAAATATATGAGATTGTCCACAAAACCTAAATCAACAAGCCTAATTTACCTTAAGCAGATATAGCCATATCATTTTTTTGAGACTTAGTTAGTGCAAATGTATGGAAGATAAATATCATAAGTTAGAGTTTAAAAACAAAGCAATTAGAATGAGGTATAAGGAACCCTCCCTGTTCTCCCTCCACCTGACTAATGTTTTGTTTCACTGTAGACTGTTTATAAAGATGGATGTAGCTGAAATGTGAATTAGAAACTCAAAGTGCCACCACTGTTAACACACAGTATAGGAGTTTTGTCAAAACAATAACAAATTATGTAATTGGGTAATGATATGAAATAGTGTGGGATGTTGGAAGTTTTCTTCACCATCATTTTAGCGGCTCAGAAAATCAAACATACCAGACCATATGACAGGTTATAAAACACAAAATGGAGACGAGAAGCCAATGCACCTTTGTTTGAATTGTTTCTATGATAACTTAGCCAGACATTTATGAGTTTTTACTGGAAGCCAAATTATCTGTGGAGATGTCCTTCCCTCCATTACAAACAGACCAGAGGATTAAACTTGAAGAAACTAATTAACTAATTTGGGGAGCCCTGACAGCTCACCAGGTCGTGCACATAAAAGCTAGTCCTACCCGAGTAAATGAATGCTAAGCAGCTAATGTTTACCATGTTCACCATCTTAGCTCACCGTAAATTCTAAAATAAAAGCAGAGTCTAAAATAGATGCCGGTCCCCCATACTGGTTGGGTTTGGCTACAGGTTTGAGCAAATAAAAGCCAGTCTCAATTAGATGCCAGGTCAGTTTGGCAGTTGAAGCAAATAAAAGCCTGGGCTTGAGAATTTACAGTAGTTTGCTAACATCCTTACTGATTTGCACCAAAGACTGTGGGATTTTGTTTTGCTGGTACTTATTCATGAAGTAAGTGGACAAATAATAATATTGAACAGGTGAGGGAACAGCTAATTTTAAGGGAATATAAATAAGTAGGGGACCAAATTTCATGTTAATCCAAGTGTGTTGTTTTAGATATGCTTCTAACTTAGATGAATTGAGCACTGAAGAGGCAAATCTGGGACATGGCAGGCTTGTAACACATGGAATAAAAGTTTTAGGTGATGAACTATAACATGAAACAAAGGACTGTAGTCAGTGGACCGGCAGACAGTCTCAAGACGACAAGTCCATGTTCACCGTTTCACTGTAAGAGATATCAGGGTGGGTGATGGGGTGAGGTGAGGGTCAAGTGGAGGGGGGTTAACAGGGTGAGGAGATGGGTGGTAGGATCAGGTGTGTGTGTGTGTGTGTGTGTGTGTGTGTGTGTGTGTGTGTGTGTGTGTGTGTGTGTGTGTGTGTGTGTGTGTGTATGACCGGGGCTGTGAGGGTGCGAGAAGGGCACCGGTTAAATCTTAATGAAGCGTGCTCTGGAGAGCAGGGATGGATAGGGCCAGCTGTACCGGCGTGTGTGTATGTGTGTGTGCATGAGACAGTAAAACTGATTAAAAGCAGCGTTAACACATCTGACAGGAAGCAATGGTCAAGAGGTGAGTGGAAACTGGGGAAAGCCTTCAGCTGGAACAATTAGACACACACACACACACACACACACACACACTCCAGCAGCAGCAGCAAATGGAGACTGTGGAAAGCCCTTGGCAGCAGCGATTGGTTACACATGCCCATCGATATCTGAGTAGAACCAATCAGCTTGGCTTCCTGTGTTTGACCTGACCCTTCACGGATAGTAATTGAATATTTCAAACGGGAGGCTGAGAGGGAGAAAGAAGACAAGGGGAAGAAAAAGGAGCCTCTACCTTTGTGTATTAACCTTAACAAAGAATGATGAATGCCTTCAATTACTTAAAAGGTATTGCTCACATAATAAAAAAGCAGCACCATAGTTAAAATTCTTGTTCCACAGTTTAATTTTCTCTCGTTTAGAGGCCTCATGTTAAAGTTATAATGTAAAATACAATATGTAGCACATCAATATTTATGTTTAAATGTACAAGTTAATTCAAAAAATTTTGACCAAGTCTCCAGGGGAAATTCTGTTGTTGTTTAGGGAAAACGGAAATAGATTTAAACACAAGTAGGATTCCAACTAACATTTTTATTATTATTATTATTAGTAGTAGTAGTAGTAGTAGTAGTAGTAATTAGTATGCTGATGAATCCATAAATACCTTAGTCCACATAATGTAAAAGAAAAATTGCAAAGTTAAAAATAAATGTAAAAAAAAAAAAAGCTCACCATCTTTACATTAGCTTTTTTTTTTAATTACTGAAATAATGAATAAATTATAAAAATAATTGTTTAACCATGTAAAATAAAATAAAATTATTGTTCTTCACAAATGCATATTTTGTGTGGTGCAGAATAGTTTCATTCAGTTTTATGTTGTTTATGTTTTATCTCATTTCTTGACCATCTGTGTGCTAATTAAATGGCTTTATACTTTTACAAGACGTTCCTGTTGTCTCTTTTTGCTTTTTAAGTCCATATTACATTCTTCTTCTTTCCAGGAAACATCTGCAAATTTATAATGAAATTATCCCTGAGGTTATGCAGAGTAAATTAGTGTTTCCTTAAATGATATTCTCAAGATTTAAAAAAAAGACTTAAGCTGCATGTTGCCTTTCCTGCTGATCCCTGCTTATGACTAACTGTTTGGACATACTGTATCATATCCTGTGAGTGAATCATGTGCAAGTCCAACCAGTCCCCCCTTGTAGCAATTAGAGCTTTTTTTTTTTACTGAGCCTGCATGTGTGTGGCTCCGATCTCCTCTCCCCCTCTGAGCAGACGCAGACAGGTCGGCCACGGGGACAGGACCACCGGCCCACCGGATCCCTGCTTGTCAGCAAGTCCGACTCCTCCAGGAACGAGGACGAGGAGGTGTTGACGGCACTGGAGGGGAGACCAACTGGGTATCAACACCTGACACACACACGTATACAAACACAGGTTTCCCCCAGAACAGTGCTCATACAGGAGCTGTCCCTCACATCTGGAAGAAACATCCCTGCACATGTGGGGATGCATGCAGCAGAGAGAAAAATAGGACATGACAGACTCTCCCAGCTTTAATCATGTTTAAAGAACTAGGATGGCCAATGAGTGCTATAAATAGATTTTTTCTTTTTCAAATTACCTTAACTTAGCAAAGGGATGTGGAATTTTAATTTCACGTGATCTAACTCCGGGCAGAAATGACTGACAGCTGCTGGATCAGGGGGGGTCAGAGTTTTCGGAAAACTCTGACGATAGAGGACTCAAAGAAGCGTGCGTGTGCTCAAACACTGCAGACAACTCGCTCATTAAAGTGTCTGGTAATAGGCAAAATAGAGACTTGTGTCAGTCTGTAACCACTGATGATGATTGTGAAAGTATTTAAGTGTGTGCTGATGATGATTGGAAAGGACACAAAAAGAGTCAGGGGTGGCTGAGTGTCACTCTGGGGGAATACCATCAGCTACAGGGGTTGCAGGTGTGTTCATATTTGTGTGCGGAGACAGCACCTGTAATGGCTCCCAGCTGAGAATGACCTCCCCATAGGATATAGACAACTATATGTGTGTGCGTGTGTGTGTGTAATGAGACACTGGCATGCGAGCGGCAGAGGGCCGCTTCCTCTACAGGTGACACCTTTGACCTCTCATCTGTTCTCTGTTGGTGGAGAGAAAGAGGAGGGGTGAGATGGAAAAAGGAAAGACTGTGAAGGTGGAAACTTCTACTAAAACTGAGCCATAAAATGACTTAAAAAAATGTGACGCGTAAAACATGTTAAAAACTCTTTTAATGACTTTCTGTCTGTGCATATAAGTGCAAGTTGATCCACTTTAGTGGTAACAGCTACATAAAGAAAATCCTTAACATTCCAGCTGCATCAAGCATACGTAAGGCAAACATTCAGAGACCGCTTTTTGGGTAAAATATATAAAATAAATATATATATTAAAAAACGGTTGTCACAACAGTTCAGCCAAAACTGAAAGCAAAAAACAGAGGCAGACGAAAAGTCTTCACAACCTCATGCAGGAACAATAGAAGACATGCCCTAAGTAACGTCCTGGAAATTAATAAACATAAATACTAAATATATATTACTCTTTGCATTGTATACATAGTGCATAACCTTTTTGCTATGAGGTATTAGTTATTATATAATCCACAAGTACAACAACAATAAATAAATAAATAATACAGTGGTGTCATATTGCTGAGCTAATAATTAATAATAGATAAATATTAAACTGTGTGTGCAAATGCAGGCTGTTATTGAGCGATGCAGTTAATATCAGGAATGTAAACAACATCTCTCTTACAACAATCTCTTTCTGCCACGAGGGAACTCCTTCACAGCAAAAGAAACTGGACCTGGAACACAAAGGGGGCACAGGGCTTGCAGGCACATTGCAATTTTTTTTCTTTTCTTTTCCACTTTTTCGTTTACTCCGTTCACTCCCTGTCTCTTCTTGCTTCTTTTGCTCCTCTCCCTCCTCCTGATCTTGTTATTTTCTGCATCATTATGACACCTGGCCTCTCAGTCTAGACAGCCTCTGGGAGAGCTCGTCCTGACAATAACACAGAAAACAGCACAGGTGAATCAGTGAAGAATGAATATAGTCAGGAAACAGAATATACTGACAGGCCAAAAATAATCTTTAACAAAGACAGTCGGTTTTAAAAGCCGTCAAATCTTTCTTTAGTCCTACTAATAGTCTTACTTTCTATTAATTGGAAAAAAAAAGGCTTGAAAACCCCTCCAGGTTTGTATGGAGCCAAATCAAGGTTGTATGTTTACATAGGTCATCAAGTCAGAGAAAACATCTGTCACCACTAAGGCAGCTCTGGCATCTTTTTGTAGCGCTTTCCCTCACAAATAACAGTGGCAGTGACCAGCGTGAACTGTAATGGTTACACTGGATCCATTTGTGAGTTGCCTTGATGGAAAATGTATCAAAACAACTTTAGGAAGAACTCAAACACTCCCTGCCACACATTTTACTTCTACACTATCCATCTCTATATGATCTCTATGACTCAGAGACCTTGTGTTCTAAAAAAACACGGAAAAGTCATTAATATTTTGTTTTTATATAATGCTCATCAGAATTCCTTGAAGCTCCAAAAGACAAAAAGACGCTGTGAATCTGATGATATTTTGTGGAAACAATAGTTGTTTTGAATATGCTGAGCTGTTCTGTGGTAGTTCAACATTTCATTGTTCACCATGGAACCATAGCCATTGCAACCTACATACTCCACATAATTCAACCTGACCACAGCCACTGTTACAGGCCACTTGAGGTGAAGTAAAGATCATGTTGTTCCAGTGGAGCTTCACTTCACTTTAAATTCTGGTTCATGTGAACCACTGAGACTGCCAAAGACAATAAAGACAACAAAGATAATGTGTGACTGCTGCTCTTGGATAATAAATAATAATTATTATTATAATAATAAAAATAACAAAGCATAATGGTGAAGAAGTGAATGTGTTACCTGCTCTGTTGATGCCACAGATGAGGCCAGTGATGAAGTCTGGCCTGAGGGAAGCTCCAGGTTAAGATCCAAACTGAAACAAAATAAAAAAGAAAACACACAGGGACAGTTTATTATTATTCCTACTTAGCTGAATCGACAAAATGAGGGAATTTAAAGTCACTCTGACCTTGTAACACAGCTTCTTTAAAATTGCAGCAAAAACCCTAATGGCCTTTTTGTATTACCAGGTGGCCTTGTAAACAGTGGAAATTGTACATGCCAAGATATTTTTAAATGAAAGTCATTTAAATAAAGCTTTTAGGACAATTTATTCTGTCTCTTTTCTGGTTATGCAGTATTTTTTTAATCAAATTCATTGCATTTATGTTTGTGTTTCATTAATACTTTTGCTACTGTCATTATTGGTTTCTATGCACTCGTATTGTTTGGAGACTAGGGCCATACTCACCCCGCTTCATCAGCCATCTCATGCAACAGCATATCCACCTCGTTCTGAAAAGTAAACAGGCAAACAGGAATTTCAAAAGGATTCAGTGTTGAAACTATTTCTGGGGTGACAGTTTCCTCATGAGCAGCAGCAGAAGCTCAGAGGTTTTCTCTCAAGGCACTTTTACCTGAGGTGTTGTCAGAGTCGTTGTGCTGCTCATCGTGTCTTCCATCTGAGCTGTCTGCACATCCAGAGTTTCAAACTGGTTTTCAAATTTATCCATTAAAGCAGAGATCTGCAAAGGGGTGAGGGTGAAGAAAACACAGTTTAAAAATCTTTATAAACATATTTTCTGTCCCTTTGTTTGTATAAGGATTTTTTTTCTTACCTTTTCTAGGTTCATGCTTTTCAGTGTAGCATCCATACTCTTGACCACGCCAGACATGGACTTTGACACCTGTTCACAAAACACATAAATGAAGCGCTGAGGTTCCTGTCATCTTCTTAGTTTTACTGGTCTGATTTCTTGTGATTTAAAACAGACCCCATGGTATCTGACATGGCTGTTGACAAGGAAAATCTTAAAGTGCTGTGTCTTTATTCTTCCACTAGGTGTCACTTTTAGCTTTTTAACCAGGTACTTTGTCAGCCTACAGACTTCCACCTATTCTAAAATATTTGCAGGATGGTGTTGATTTAGGACTACTCTTCCCAAAACCAATCTCCCAATAGTTGTCAAGGTTGTGGTAAACAGGTTCATTATCAGTGCTACTGTGTAATATACTGCAGTAGCAGTATTATAACAACATAAAAGGGTTTTACAAAGTGTTTTTTCTGCTATACCATGTCATGCTTTGCTTCAATTTCTATAGACACTATTAAGTTCAATTTTACGATATTATGTCTGTCTGACAGCAAACCTGTATTAAGGCAATTTAAAAGTGGCTCTCACTATTATAAGAGTGAGTAGCTAATAACATAAAATTTCAGCTGATAACACTGTGTAAATAGTATCTTTTTGTTTGCAGATCTGCCAGGCTTTTTGCTCACTCTCCCCCTCTGTCTCCTTTATGTAGGACAACAGTCTTTTTGCACTGAAACAGATACACTCTGTGGGATCTTCACCTTCTTAAGGAAGATCACATACAGTATACACTTAAATAAAGTACATGCATAGATATATTTTATAAATAAGGATACCATTTCTGAAAACAGTAAAGCATCGTAAACCAGCATAAACACTAAGCCAACTATTTTTTACATCTACAGGGGCCACTTCATAAGATATCAGCCAAGGGATTGGCTGATCAATTGATTGATTGATTGATTGATTGATTGATTGATTGATTGATTGATTTGATTTGTTGTTTTTGCACATCTGTCCTTTTATTGTTTCTTAATGTGGTGATTTTTTTCTATTGCAGATTTATAACTCCTAAGCAGCAATTTGAACAATTGATTCAAACTAAAATTCTCCCAGTTATGACTAATTAGGTAAATATGACTTGTTTTTCTACACTGTAGGAGTTGTTGTGTACTTCTCTGCTACTGTAACAAGTGAATTTCCCATAAGTGGGATCAATTAAGTCTTATGTCTTACGTCTTAGACCCTAACCATGAACTGCAGTATTCCTGCTTTAAATTAAGCTGGATTCATCTGCTCATCTCTCAACTCTGACAATGTCTTAAGGGAGGGCTGAAATAATGATAAAAAATAAATAAAATGTTGAATACGCTAGTGATGATGAGTGTAAAAAGCTAGGATACATAATGTGATTATCATTATGTCAGTGGAAAATGAGAATATGTGTGCACTGTGCAGTGAATACATTTGGTAGGTTTTTCACTGCCTCTAATTGACATGCTTTAATTAACAACAGAAAATCCTTTACAAGCCATTAACTTACAATACCTGGTTCATAGTGACAGCAGTCTGGACTCTGGATGCCACAGCATCCACACGTGCACTCATCCTGAGGAAGTTGATGGACTGATGCTTCTGGCGGATGGCATTTTCTGCATGGATCCTGGCTGCCTCCACATTACCCTTCTGAACAGCCTGAGAGACAAAGGACACACACACACACACACACACACACACACACACACACACACACACACACACACACACACACACACACACACACATTTATAAAATAGATGGTGGCTGCACTGTAGCCCTGGACTCTGTTCTCAGGTGAATCCCTTATTTCACAAGCCAACCTGCTTCACTTTAGTTTTTTCAGCCTTCTCCTCTTTGTCACATTTCTTAGAGTTTCTCTGAAGCTCCTTGGCAGCAAATTTGAGGTTGAACAAGTGTTCTGTTATGACTAGTCAAGGACTGATTTATGTCGGCTGTTGCATAAATTAGCATTTAACTCAGTGCAGATGAAACGCATTGCGTTTCCTAACCAAGTTTAAATTCAACCACGTTGTCACATTCATTAGGTGAACTGGCTGACGTGTCCCTGTTTCCCTTTGTCGGTGAATGACTGAGCAAAAGTTACAATGTACAACATGACAATATTACGTGAGCTTAGAATTATAGGGTTCTATCTCCGTTTTGGGTAGTTCCGAGATATTGAGCATCAAAGTTCCAACTCGGCTTGTGTTTTGGTTGATAGAACATTTTTATTTTATGAATAACTAATTTAAAAAATGTTGAAAATTTAAAAATAACACCACACAGGCATTAACAGACCACTAATGGATGATATTATGCAAAAAACTCAATTTTGAAAAAAATGGAGATAGAACCTTATAATTCTAAGCTCACGATTAGCTACAAAACCACTGGGCTAGCTGCTGCTGCTGCTGCTGCTGCTGCTGCTATCCACCGTGTAGGCTACATTAGACCACAGTAAAGGATACTCTCCATATTCGACATGCTGAAGGTCTGTTTTTGGGATGAATACTCAGTCTGGTTATGTAGTTACAGATACACAGTAGTATTTAGCCACTTCGGTATTTTCCAGAGTAGTTTGTTTTGATTTTCCAGGCTACACTCGCATGTCACAAGGCGAGATGGTGCCCTTACGCGTACTTCCACATTTGCTTGATTTCAGTCACGAAGATTGGCAGCTTCGCCAATAGACTTCCTCTAATAGGCTATGTCCTTGGGGTATATAACTATATATATACATATATTTACTTCTGGGGTCAAGTTGTCATATATTCAGTTCAAGGAAAACATTTAAACCGCAGAAAAGTCAGAAAAAGAAAAAAATCAGACGTAGGCTATATACGACGCATGCGCAGAAAAGTCACATTGAAATAATGACGCCTAATGTCTTCCTCTCCGTTATTTAGCCTGTTCTGCATTATGTACCCCACCCTGTGATTATCATTAATTAATTAGCCCAGTATTAGATAGATGAGTCACTGTTTGACTGTCTCTGCTGGATCATGTCTGGACCAACAAAATTGCTTTAGGGAAAACAAGCTGTGAACTATTTTGATTCCTCTTCATCTTTGGATGCAACCAGCAATACTTGTATACTTATGACTGTACCTTTCATCGTCGTCACATGGTCACGACTTTGCACGGCGTGCTCGCGCTCCTACGTCACGACCGTTTGAGAAACGGACGGGCGCGCGTGTCCAAAGCACACAAGTTCCATCCAGGCTAAAAATAGTTTGTACCCGGTATCGGTAGGTTGTGGTACACGTCTAGTGACGTCATTTGTGCTTTTTTTTCCTTCTTTTTTTTGGCGAAGGAGTAGAATTGACCTTTTCTACAGAGCCATCGCTTTCAATCATGTTTCTTTCACTTTATTTCTGATGCATTAACGAGTGTGTCACATCTGCAAACCTTTGTTTACTGCACGGAGAGAGTGGTACTGTAGCTATAGCCTGGACTGGTGTGTGAGCTGACGCAGCACTAACGGGATAGGTGTTTAGGCTAGGTGGTGGTGGTTGAAGAGATGGATCAGACGGCGAGAAATTGCAGCAAGAAGGGAAAGGGATCATCGTTTGTCCAAAAGGATTGTGGTATCTGCCTGCACCGGCCAGCCGAAGGGGGCTGTGTGGATAGGGGGGGATTAACGGCTGGGTCAGGGGGAGGGAGCGAGCATGGATGACTCATACTGTGTATCTGCTGATAGTGTGCATGGTCACAGCACTAGATATAATGATGCGTGTGTCTGTGAGGAAGTGAATGAGTGGTGTTACAGAAAACGGTTCCCAAAACTAGCCCGCGTGCTCAGCCGACTGATTAACAAGCAGGTCCTCTGAGGATGTCTCCTCAGGCTGAGCTGTAGCTGCATAACCCAAACACTCAAGTCCTGGTTTCAACCCTGCTATACGACCATGGGCTAACATTGGAGATGACGCTGTGATTTCAGTCTGTTGTAATGACACGCACATAGCTGGGAATGCGCCCATTCAGCCAATTTACTATGGTTATGAATCTGATAACCCTGAGAGTAGTCTATACAGTCACTCTTTCATTCAGGCTTTACAAGCAACGGTGTTAGCTGAAGGTTACCCCCCTCTTCCTTCCTCTCTCACAAACACACACACTCTCCCTCTCCCTTTGAATCTAAACTTTATTTCATAAAAGGACAAAACATGGAGCTGCCACACACACTGGAATTATCTCTGACACCTGTTAACGCCCCCCGCACCACCAACATAACACACAGCCCCACCATTGTTGTGAGCTTAGACTGATGTGTACACACACACACACACACACACACACACACACACACACACACACACACACTCCCAAGTCATAACTGAATGACGGCAGGTCGCTATGGAAACTGCGTTACGCTCCGGGCGGTCGGAGGAGAAAACAAGAGCGCCAGGACTCGTTTCGGTCCTCATTTCAGCACCAGGCGCCTCCTGGACAGCGCCCGAATGAACTCACGCACACACTCCAGCCTCGTTTGCCTGAGAAGAAGAAGGGACAGAGCCGCATTAGCAGCAGCAGCCAGTCTAACCCGAGTGGGAAGGGACTTCAGAAGAAAAACAAACCCACGTAGGCTACGAGAGACGCAGAGTGTGCGAACTTGAAGGTCGGTGGATACTTCAGGTTAAATTCCGCCGGCAAGCCAGGAGCCAGTCGCTCCCTCAAAAGCCACAGCAACAGGTAAGAAGCAAATAGACTCTGGAAAGTTGAAAAATGCACTTTTATGCGGTTATATGGGGCACAAATACCACTGTCCGGTGTGTTTTAGTCCTGGAACTCAGAAGCACCACTGTCTTTTATCCTACTTGGTACTTAAACTGTGGTTAATTGCGTTCACCTGGCTTCTCTAGTGTAAGTAAGTGCGTGATTAGGTGGTATGAAGCCCAGCAGGGCAGAGTGAAACTCTACTGGGCTTTGGATCATGAAGTAGGTATAGCTACTGATTAGATAAATTATAACCTTCAGCTGCTGGTTGTTTCTTATAGGGAAACAACAGCCAATCTTTCCAGAAAACAGTTTTCAGGGAAGGAGTTTAGAAGTAGCATTTTTAAGATTCTCTACATGGCTATGTATAAATATACCCTGTATAGATGAAATATCTGGTAGGCTATGTATAGTTGTTTAGTCCTTATTGTAGTATTAACAATAATATGAGGCATAATCACTGTTCAAGTGAATAACAGAGGGGACAGAATGTAATATTGTATAAAAATGGGGATTGTATCCAGTGTATTGTCCACAAAATATATCTCAAACCTTGTACTCTTTGTAGAAAACTCTAGATACAGAGTGGGTTTGCACACAACACAGAATTGTTTGGCTTCCTGTGTGTTACTTTACAGAATTTATATCTGAGACAGGAACATTATTGTTTGTGTTTATTTTAGATTTAGTGCAGCGTCTATGAGATCCTTGTATTTGTTGGGTTTTTCAGTGGCCATAGATTATGTGTGAGCTGAGCCGATACGCCTGGATGAGTCACTCAGGCTGCAAGTTTGCAGAAGAGTGCGAAAGGGGAGGGGGAGACACGGGCCAGCTGGAAAACAGTCCCGCAGTGCCTCTCTACCTCCTCAACACATTGTTTCACATAAATCCAGTGTCAACATCTGGAGCTCTATTTATCACCTCTGATTGCATGATTACTATTTCATGCAAGTTGAAGTTCACCTTGTTAAAAAAACAGATGTCTCATTCACAATAAGTGCTTTGTGTCCTCAGGTACAACTTCTTTTCTTTTCTTAATGTCATCTTAATGTTACATTGAATGAACAGAGATGTTGCCTTTTGTAGCTTTCAAGATGTGGTGGAGTAAAGTGCTGTTTGTTGAAGTGGGTGCAACATGATTTGAACATTTTATAAACACTGGCTATAATAGATTGTTTGTGGTTGTTACAGACTATAGCCCTCTGATGTCTGACAAACTGCTACGAGAAAGCATCCCATTACTGCTCATTAGTATCCTAATGTTTACCCTGTTAGTATTGACAAATCATAGCAATCAGCAGCATTCAGCTGTAACAATGAGTGACAACTATTGATTAAAGCAAACAATAGATCATAATGGGCTGCTATGAACCACTGTTGCACTCAAACACAAGCACTCACTCCCTGAAACACTTTGACGTGCGCCTACCAACACGCACTCAATCACTTAACAGAGACTCCTCTGACTGACTTAGTTAGGAAAATGTTGTTTGGTTTATTAAAAAATGAGTCTAGATTGTTGCGATTGATTGATGCAGTCTGCATGCAGTGGCTACGTGCGTATAGCTGCTCGGAGGATTAGAGTACACATGTGAAAGCCAAGCAAAAATAATTGGCTAATTATTAATCCTACTTTGCTCTAATTTGTGTTACAATTTGCAGAAGATGTTACATAAAAGCTTGTGTGGACTCACATGGATGTATGTGGGAGTCATTGTTTATAATCTATACACATCATGTGCTGCACACCCGGACACAAAAACAGATGTGTGTCTTTAATTAGTGACGTTGGTGTGATTAATGCAGTCTGCTGGTGATGACTCATTCAGCTTAACCCTTGCACCTCTGGTAGAAACAATCAATAAACAAAGACTTAGACGGGCTTTACATTTCATTGTTTTTGTTGTTATTTTTATTTTACACAATCATTGTACATTTTTACTGTTCTTTTCTAAAGAGCTGAACTAATCCTGATGTGTATGATGAGTGTAAATAAAGGAACTAGTTATAGCCCTAAATCTTGGTTAGTAAATACAGTTTTTTTTTTCAGATTATATAATTGCAATCAAACGCAAACCTCTAATTTGTTTTGATCTGGTTAGGCAGTGTAAGAATATTTATGTGGAGCAGATCTACATGGTTCACTCCATGTGTCATCTTGTCAACACAGCAGTTATATTAGCATTGTGGAAAAGCTGTCAGCCAAACTGTGACTTAGAGACAGCAGACTGGCAGGGAGTGAGAGCGAGTGCTAAGTGTGTGTGTTTGTGTGAGAGACAGACTGAGCGAGTTAAACACATAACACACTTTTCTGGGGGAGTTGTAATAATCTCGCCCTCCTCCCCCTCCCCTCCACTCCCCTTTCCCTCTCTTTAGGGCAGCAGCATGTCTGAGACCAAACCCAGCCAGCGGTTCCACAGCCTAAATGCTGAGCAGGTGGAGGTTCTCCACCAGGTTCTGTCAGAGGTGGTCCCGATCCATGGACGTGGGAACTTTCCCACATTGGAGCTGCGTCCTCGAGACATCATCATCGCTGTGCGGGCCAGGCTGCAGAAACAGGGGATCACCGTCAGAGATGTTCGTCTGAATGGCTCGACAGCCAGCCACGTCCTCGTCCGAGACAACGGAACCAGCTACAAGGACCTGGACATCATCTTTGGAGTGGAGCTGCCCAGTCAGGAAGAGTTCCAGGTATGATTAGTGTCCTCCTTAGTTATATAAAGGAAGCCGGTCAATGTAATAAGAGATAAGCACTGGGGATCAATCCCCTGCATTAACCAGCATTCATTCTGCTGTATTATCCGTGAGCACAGCACTGAATAGCTCCTATCTCTGAGGTGTTCCCGAATTGATTTTTGTGGTGCTGTAGCGATAATGATGTTGTAATACTAAATGTAGAAGCAAAATTGCCCTCAGATTACAGGCATTAGTTTTAGCTGTCATGTTGTTGACCTCTTCTCCTCCCAGGTGATCAAAGAGTCAGTGCTGGGCTGCCTGCTGGACTGCTTACCTGCCGGGGTCAACAGGGAGCGGATAAGCAGCGCAACCATGAAGGAGGCCTATGTCCAGAAAATGGTCAAGGTCTTCAATGAACATGACCGCTGGAGCCTCATCTCCCTCTCAAACAACAGCGGCAAAAACCTGGAGCTCAAATTCGTGAGCGCCTTGAGAAGGCAGTTTGAGTTCAGTGTCGACTCCTTCCAGATCATTCTGGACCGTCTCCTGGAGTCCTACATGCAGCAGGAGTCTCAGCAGAAAACTAATACTGTTGATCTGAAGGAACAGCCCGCAGAGAATCAGAACAAAGACTCTGGCTCTCTGCTTAAACAGCCCACTGCTCCAGAAAAAGAGAGCATCCCTGGTAGAGACTCACCAAGCAAAGAGGGGGCTCAGATTAGCCAGACACAGCAAGGAGACAAGGTGCATGAAAAGGGGTCACAGACAGACCTCTCACAACAAACTGAACACTCAAAGCAGACAAAAGAGTCCAAAATGGAGAAAGGTAACACAGAGAAAACACCCACAGAGCTGGAAGAAGTGTCAGAACTCAGAGACAACTTAAATGAGACAGATGTCCCTGACCAGACGTCTCTAAACCTTTTGTCAGAAAAGATACAAACCTCTGAGAAAACTGAAACACCGACACAGATTGAGCTCAGACACGAGCCCACCCTCTCAGACGACACTAACTGCTCAACAAAGGCAAAACAGTCAGAGCTCAGTGATCACCAACAACCAGCACATTCAAATCACGAGGAACTCTCTGTCGAGAAAGAAACGTCCAACCACAGAAAACCCCCTGATGAACAGGAAGAGATCAGAGAGCAGACGGGAGAGTCCAAGTTGCCAGAAAACTCAAACAAAACCCAGGAAGAATCTTTAAACCTGGCAGAGGAATCACACATCACAGAGCTCCCTAATGAAACAGACGTCTGTGAAGATCAGAGAAGCAATGAAGATAAAACACAACATGTGTCTGCTCCAGACGCTATCACATCTCCACATGCTAAGGTAGAGACACAGTTAACAGATGAAACGGACGTGAAAGAAGCAGAGACGGGTGAGCAGATACAAGCAGAGGGGGAAAATGACTCTGAAACAAGTGAAATGGCAGAAGAGATTTTAGAATCAGAAGCAAAAAACATAGAAAACACACAGGGTATTAATTGTTCCTGCTCCTCCTCTTTCATATCTCTTACTTCTCACAACTCACAACTTTCCGGCACACAGGATACACTGGAGGTTCACAGCACAGTACACACAGACAACTCAGAAAAATCTCCAAACATACTTGATGCTGTCAGCCCTCCAGATACTCAGGATATTTTACCTGTACCACCCAGCCTTGTCTCCGACAAAAAAAACTCCTCTTCTCCCTCTGGTAAGTCCTCAGATAGACTATCTCACATGGTGGTGCTCAAACATTCCTCTCCTAAACCCCCTCGGAGGATGTGTAGGAAGGTTACCCCCAGTCCCTACCCCAGTCAGGTCTCTGAAAGCGAACCTGTCGTAGCGCCGTGTCTAGATCCAAACCCCTCCTTCAGCCCTGAACTTAAGATAGTCTGCGACCCAGAGTCAGCCGCTCCCAGCTCAGACCCTGCAACTCCCCCAACGACCAGTATGTCTACTAAAACGACCCCTCAGCTTGAGCCCAATCCTTCCAATGACCCAGCTTCAAACCAAGACCTAACCTCAGATCCCGATCCAGCCCCCGATATAGTTCCGGCTCCTGCTGTGCATCCCATATCTTTACCTCAAGAGCCATCATCCCCTCAGCTGATTACAGACGGTTCCTGTGAGGCGAGCATTCAGAGCCTCAAAGAGATACCATCTACAATTGTGGCTTTTGATGAAGAAAGCCAGTCGCCGCCCGGAGAAAATGCCTCTACGTCCGAACAATCAGAACCTCTTGACGCGATAGACGCGTTAGTTTCACACACAGATGCGTCCTGCTCAAACATAGAAGAACCTGTACATACCTCAGAAACTGAGCTCAGTGATGAAGATGAAAACAGAGAACAATGCACCAAAAACATGGAGTTGAATCAGCCAAACAGCAGCCCGCAAGAGACCGAACTGAGTTCACCCCCGTCTTCCCACTGTGTCACCCCTCCCGTTTCCTGCCTCACCCCTCCAGTACTTAGTCTCTCGCCCCCCAGCCTCAGCCCTCCTCCATGTCCTACCCCTCCCTCTCATTGCCTCTCATCTCCAATGCCTAGCACCGTTAGCCTTGCTACGAGCTTTAGCTCTCCACCCCTGAGTTTCAGCCCTACCTCATCCTGCCTCAGCTCACCTCCTTACCTCACTCCCCCTATGCTCAGCCTTAGCCCTCCTCCGCTCTGTCTTACCCCGCCGTCCCCCTGCCTCAGCCCTCCCCTCCTCTGCCTCACCCCACCGGTGGAGTCAGAGGACCTTGTACCTCAGGTATCTTCAGATATGGAGCCTTTGATACTCAACACAGACTGCGAGGAACAGATTGAAGCATCTTCCTCTCAGACACGAGTTCCTCTCCTACAGTTGGAGGACCAAAAAGAAAAAGATTGCATCTCTGCGTTGCCTCGGGTTGCAGAGCCTGTCTCTTTTCCAATCACAATCCCAAGCTCAACCTCACATGTGCTGCCTCACTCTCAGGCTGGAGACCCAGGGGAATCTACCCCTCCAAAAGCAGATGAGGCATCTAGCTCCATACCTGACAACAAAGAGGCCCCTAAGGTAACCGCATCTGTGCCTGAACAGAGCAGTGTTCCTTGGGCATCTGAATCAGTCCCTGCTGTCGAGGTCCTAGCAGAGAGCATGTATGGCGACTTTGAGGCGGCCATGGACCACCTGCGCTACCGGCTCATCGCTACGAGGAACCCTGAGGAGATTCGAGGTGGCGGTTTGTTGAAATACAGCAACCTTTTGGTCAGGGACTACCGGCCAGCCAGCGAAACTCAGATAAAGACACTGGAGCGCTACATGTGCTCGCGCTTCTTCATCGATTTCCCCGATGTGCAGGAGCAGCAGAGGAAGATCCTGTCCTACTTGAAGAACCACTTCATCGGCGAAGAAAGAAGCAAGTACCAGTACCTGATGACACTGCGTCGTGTGGTGGACGACAGCACGGTGTGTCTGATGGGACATGAGAGGCGCCAGACCCTGAACATGATCACAGTGCTGGCTCTCAAAGTTCTGGGAGAGCAAAACATTATCCCGAACACAGACCATGTGACATGCTTCTACCAGCCTGCCCCCTACCTTGCCGAGCACAGTGCCCCCTATCTAGCAGAGCCTAGCTACTGCAGTTACTACATACCCCAAGGGGGATCAACTCTGCTTTACCAACCTTACCCCTTACACCTGAGCACACAGACTGGACTAGTCTAAAACACACAGAAACACACATTTAATTACACATAAGACACGACCGAGCAAGGAGAAGGTGCTCCGCCATGAAAAGAGAGCTGGAGAATGGAAATATAATCCAGGGATAAACTGTTTGGTCTATAATAGACTTGTGGGGGTGGGATTGAGTGGGTTTTTACAGTAAACTCCCAGAGTACTCTGTAAGGTCCTAACATGATTATATGTAATTATCTGGGCTTTGTGGGAAAATAATAATTCTTCCGATATTGTTGAAATTCCAGAAAATGCTGTATGCACTGCATGAGTCATAGCCCTTTGGTCTCCCTGGGAAACCATCTGTGCTGTTGACATTCACACACATGCACGGACACACACACAAAACACAGACACACACAGGCACACACACAGACACACATACACACGTGCAAACACACTTCCAGGTTCTTGAATTGTTGTACACTCTTTTCATGTTCTTACTGTGTTGTAGTCAATGGGTTTGTTCAGAATGTGGACCTTGCCTGTGGTTGATATTGTGCATGGATAAATTAGGACTGTTCTCTCACTGCCAAATACTGTGTGACTACTATGCTTCTTAAACAGTTTAATGTAACTTTGTTATTCCTTTACCGAAGGGGGTGTATTCTGAAAAAATACCGAGGGACAAGTCTACCAGTGTGTACAGTACTTTCTTCGAAACACACGCATGCACAACACATACACACAAACACATGCACAAACATACACACAAACAAACGTACAGTCTACTGTATGCACAAAAGTTTGACAACGCATGAGTAGCTAAATATATAGATCACATCCTGGAGTCAAAGCAAAGGCTTTTAATTTAATAAAAAATTGATCTATTTTTGCAAGACTTTCCAAGACAATACTCAGTGGTAAACAGACTGGTTAGTTCCTACATAAAAATGCCAACAACAATGCCTTTGCAATAGACTGTACAGCGTATTGATTACAGTATATTCTGTGCGAATACACTGCATTGTTTCAGGTAAATTGTGTTAAGATGTAGTGCTTGATTTCTTTCCCTCGTGGAGTCTTTTCTGTAATCACGTGAAGTACTGTACCATCTAGTGTTGATTTATTTAATGCTAAAGTTTACTCTATGGAGGTGGTCAGGTTATAACCATCTTTGGGTCATCTCTAAACATGGCAGATGCAGATCTGTCCAAACTGAAGAAATTACATTTTAAACTTGTCGGGACTCTCTCAGCATGGATCAGCATCCTCAAATTCACTCAGTCAGAATTAACAAGTTGTAATCCACCTCAAACCTGTTTGAATCTAAGTTTAAAAGCCGCGCAACAGCAACTATGACCAAAGATGGTTTGGTAGGGAAATCAAGTGCCTAAATGTGAGACATCATTGGCATGTCTTTATCTCACTGCACTGGGGGTGTTAATGGGGTGGGCTTGGGGTTGGGTTGGGTGTGTGTTCAGTTGTTGACCCCTGTTATTGCTGCCTGTTTTGATGTCTTCTTTAATGTAGTCCTTTGTTGCAGTTTGTTCATGTACATTTTGATAAAATAAAGGGGAAACTCAACAAAGTGTCACATGTGAGAGGAATTGAATTCTTTCAAAGCAGCAAAGCCCGGACTCTAAAGAGAAAAGGAATTCCAAAATCACTGATTTCTTGTCTTGTCTCTCTCCGTTCTCATTCACCCTCCCTTCCCCTAGTCTCCAAAATGACATGCTGCACAGCTTACGTATCCTCCCAATGATTACCCTCTGCAATGATCCACTTAAGTGTGACCGTCAAATCACGATGGTGCCCAGGAGAGCGACCCAAAGCTGTGAAATTCAGTCTGTGTGAGGCCTCTTATCACAAATCACCTGTCCTTCAGATGTGTTTGGACCCGAATGACGCACACTCTACGCAACACAGGAGGCTCAACAATGTGTAAATGTGAGGAGAATACGGTTTGTGAGGTGTGAGACTGAAAGGAGAGGAGGGGGCCAGAGAGTGTGTGCATGTGTCTGTCTTCTTTGTGCGCATGTGTGTGCTTCAGATGGGAATACATGTGCAGAGGCGGTATCAGGTGCTCCCCCTCTCCACCTACTAATTGAAGAGATCTACGGTATATTGAAACAATAGGGCTCGCTCCTTACTCCCACTCTGCCTCCATCCTCTCCGTCTTTTTCATCCCACTGATAGGGCATGGAGAAGGAGGAGGAGTGGTGTTGTGATTGCAGCCTAGTGGCATGGTCACACACCATCCATTTACACACAGCATACTTGCTTGCACACAAGGTTGCAAGCATGTGGCTCCCTGGGAGAGAAAGAGAGCGTGTGATCTAATAGGGTCTGTATCAGTGTCTCACAGACCTCTGAGCCACTCTTGTCCACTCAAGGTTTCCATAGAGACAGAGACAGGCAGCATTGTGGGCGCAGAGAGCATGACGGAAAACAGGGAAGACCCACACACCAAATGAGGGGGAGAGAGATGAAAACAAAAAGAAAAAGGAGGTGGGTGAAAGGAAAGGAGAACGACAGTGGACGGAGGGATGGATGCATGCAAAAATAGAGTTGAGGGGGAGACAGAGAGTAAAGGACAGAGAGTCAAAAGGGGGGCGGGGGTGGGAGGGGTGAGGTTATAGATAAAGTGAGGCGAGAGGAGCAGGAGCAGGGGAGTTGATGGGGAGAGTGTGGGAGGCTGTCAGGCCCTCAGTCACAAGGGAGTCACTGTGAGGTGGCTGCAGTGACGGCAGCAGTGATGTCAGAGCAACGACACACACACACACACACACACGTACAAGTGTGCACATGCACACAGCTGCATGCACATTAATTTTCCTAATGGCCTGCCCACCCGTCCACCCTCAACAAACGTTTTCAAACTCACAGAGACAAAAAGAGAACATCACCCACACATCTGTCCTTCACTCCGTCTGTCTCTCACATGCATCTGATCCGAATGTCTTCCCTGGACCATTTGAGCTTCTATGGGTTTAATCATCAAGTTTTTTTCCATGCTCAGATTTCCAAAGCTTTTCATACCTCAGAGTTAAAATAGAAATGGATGCATCTGCAATTAAGTAAAAACAAAAGCATCCAGCTGGTTTTAGTAGAAGCTTAAAGGGATGAAACATATTGCACTGATTAGGAATGTCAGAAAATGTGTTTGAATCCCTTCATCTAATTCCCCCAAATGAATTCCACTGTAACTCCCTGTCAATAACAGGTCCCTTTAAAAGTGGCATTCTGAAATATAACAGTCACCATTAAATAAACCTGCGATTACAAAACACTTAGTGACACTCAATTAATAGACACCATAATCCTTTGTCAGGGTTTAATGCTCCTTTGTAGGCAGAATTTGTGTTTCTGTTACTGATGAACACCAGGTAATAAAATGGATGTGTAGTATTCACCATTCATATTTTTCATTCACTACAATCTCTCTCTCTCCCCTTAACCCATACCACCCACACCCCACACCCCACCCCCCTTTCTCCTCCTCCTATACACTGTGTGCCTCCCACCCACCTGCTTCTTGACTGCTATGACTCAGTCCTCTCCCAGCTGAGGGTACAAGGATAAAAACCTTGATGAAAAATAGCCAAGAAAACCATTTTACTCAAAGAAATAGAGCAATTGGCAAGGTAAGTGGTTGCTGCATCTTTAGTTCTGATTCCACCCACCATACACACACATGAACACACACATCTCCAATTCCCCCTCATCGAAAACACATGCACACACACACCGCCCCCACACTGAAATTGATGCACTCTTACTTTATCCGCTAATTCATGCTTAAAAGCAAAATTGGGAAGTCAGGGAGGAGTGTTTCAAAAATAGTTTTTTCATTTCTCTAGATAGAAGTCTGTGTCGTCACGACTCTGTGACATGGATGGATGATTTCTTAAAGGCGAACTTGCCAAATCCATGCCATACATGGAGCCTGAATCAGAAAACCTTGAGGATTCAAATCTGTCATTCATATCACTTTGTTATTCCACTCACAACTTTAACCCATCTGTGCTATTTTCAGGCTCAAATTGTCCCATAATTACTTCAACTGCTCTTGCACCGATCCAAATTGTGCACTGAATGAAGACTTTAGTTTGAGACGATTATGTTTTGTCACTGTCTCTCAGGTATCACATCAGTTTCATCAGGAACTCGTGGGTCACTGAGACCTCTTTTTGTGAATTATGCAACGAAAAGTAGCATGAAGGATCATAATGTTAGCCATGTGACAAAGACACACTTGCGTAACAGGCGATCAATCAGGCAGACAGAAAGGCAGATTTATAACAGTGAGGGGTAAGGTTTAGTGAAAGGCTAAGGCTGCTCATCCATACATACAGCTTGTTGGTCTCGAGGTCTACCATTTACAGTTTTTTTTTTAAGTGGCTGACAAGTATTGGTTAAAACTGAAGTCACATTTGCAAAACTCTTAACACAGTCTGTAAAACAGAAGTCCATGTGGAGCAAACTGTGAATCACTTTTCATTGCTTTCACACAAAATGCATTCACTGACCACAGTCACCAAAATTCATGAACTGTTTTCTTAGTTCAACTTTTACAGCACATTTTTCAAATGCTAACGCACTTAGTTCAAAGCAGTTGAAAAACACAATCAAATCTACAGAAAATTATGTAAAAAAAAAATATTGAAAATAAAAATGATATGAAAAATGAAAACAGCTGAGGAAAAAACGTCATCCGGCAGCAGGCAACTGTCTGTGGATGTCCCAGGTCAGAGAGGAGCAAACATTACAGTGTGAGCCGCTCTCTGCCATGATGGTTTGTCATTGGACCCTACCGTTCAGAGAGGTCAAAGGTCAAGAAACAACATTTGTTGTAGGGTATACGTAATGTGGCATTCCACCACTCTGCTGCAGTTTCTGACTGGTCTGCTGATGTTGATAAAAACATGTTGCCAAATGCAGAAAGAGGGAGTGAAAATGTTTTTTGTGTGTGCATCCATCATTCTTGTTACAATATACAATAATGTACAATACTTCAGTGCACTCAATGAAGTGCTGAGATCTTTTTCTATGATGAAATACTGATATCTGGGAAAAAAAGCATTCAAACGTAAAAGATAAAATATATTTTACCTCAGCTTTCTGTTATTTGGTATGGTATTTTGTACTTCAGTGTTCTGAGAGTGATGGTGTTTCCAGAGTGAGACTTGTTGCCAGTGTTGTGGATCAATGAGCTTATTTTGACACATGTATGAAGTGTTTTGTTGGTGCAAAACAGCTGAGATGCATGTTGGAAATGAAGACTGTTTTTGAAAAAGTAGCTTCAGACCTATGCTTGTTAGAAATTGAGTTGGTTAGTTTTTTATTACTCTTTGCAGGGGCACTGCAAATTAGATGTGTCTTGACTGGGGTTCACCTGTGTCAAATTGAATTAATTGGACATAGTTTAGAAGGCCATACATGTGTGTATACCATATACAAGGTTCCACAGTTCACAGAGAAGTCGAAAAAAATCTCTCTGTAGAGCTCTGCAATAAAATTGTGATGAGGCGCAGAGCAGGGCAAGGGTATAAAGCCATTTCTAAAGCTTTGAGTGTTCCCAGGAGCACAGCGGGCTCAATAATGTGAAAATGGGAATAGTCTGCAGCCACCAGCACTCTTCCCTGTAGAGTTGGCTGTCCAGCCAAACTGAGTAACAGGGCAATCAAGCCTATTTGGTAGAGTAGCTGAAAAGAGCCACCTTTTGTGAAAGTCACAAAAAACATGGGTTCTTTGGGCAGACCTCCAATGATGAACAGCAGACATGCCACCATGCTGGCCTGAAATGTTTGCACGAGGTAACACTGGATAGGCTTAAGAACAAGTGTCCAACTTTCCCTGCACCCCTGCCAACACACAGACTTAAATCTCATTGATCATCTGTGAAGAGACCTGAAAATCCAAAGAATATACCGAATATTCGTTAAATGAGACAGATTAGATTTTTCATCTCTACTGAATTTGCCAAATGTTTTCATTCTGTCTTACTGTAATGGGTTCAATCATGTGGAAAAATCACAATTCAATAAATGCACATTACAAAGTGTGAGAGTGGGAGGGTAATTTTTAAAAGTATTTTCACAATGATATCCTGGTACTTTAACTCACTAACTAAAGGATCTGAGTACTTTCTCCTCCCACCATATGGCCCATGAAAGGAATGACTGACAGAGATGATAGCGTCGCGTCATCAGCCAGGTCAGAGATGCAACTCAGATCTACATGTCTGAATGTCTGAATGTGCGTATGCTCGTTTGTATTTGGTTGGGAGGGGGCTTGGGGGGGGGGGTGTCTGTTTGTGCCTGTGATCCGTGCTGCTGCTGCTTGCAGTGAAGCATGTAGCTATTAGCATGGGACTGGAAGAGGAGGGGAGTAGCTCCACTGTGTGCCTGTGTGTGTCTGTACACTGATTGACGTCACAGACGCCCACTCATTTCCATCTTGTCTGCGTGTGTGGAGAGAATAGATCCCCATCTGCATCCAGCTCCTCTACCCTGCACACTTCCTCTCCTTCTCACCCTGCCTCCTCTCATTCACTCGCTCTTGTACATCCCACCACCGTAGAGTGCTGTGGGCCTGGTAGATAAACAAGACAGTCAAACACAAACAATTTAAGACAGCCAGGCAGCGCCGTCCTCTCAGAAGGGAACCTTGCCACTAAACATCTGCTCATCTCTAACGTCACTGAGGTCCAGTCTGGAGGGAGGAGCGTTGACTCAGATCTCTCCAGACAAAATGTGAATGAGTACCTGTGTACCTGTTGGCAGAATGTGTGTGTGTATAGTCTTGTCCTGTGTATTAGTGTGACTGTGTGTGAGCATGTGCAAAAGTGTGACGTTCTTTCCACAACAAATGCTCATCCACATTCACACACTAGTATCCCCTGGTGACGCCAGGACATCATTTAAAAACGCTTCCTCGAAAAAGGTCATCCTCATCTTTTACACCAAGAATTGCCTCCCTCCCCCTTCCTCGCTCTACACACACCAACGCACATGCGAAGGTGTTGGTGTGTGTGCAAACACGCAGGGGTCCCTCACACACACACACACACACACAAACACTCATTCATACCCTGCTGCCCGTGAGACCTTGAGAATGATGTGTGTGGACAGTGGATGTGAATGGGTGAGTGTGGGGGGGGAGGAGACAGGGGCTGGAAGTGCGTGGGATGAGAGAATAGGATATGCACATGTTTAAAAAGGGAAAGCGGGCTATTTTAGTCAACATATCATAACCCATCAGAGAGATGAGGGTGTACACTGGGGGAGGGGGAGAGGGTGGAGGGTGGAGGGGGGGATGTGTGGCTAGGACACAACTCCCTTGTGATTACTCAGGCTCAGACAGCGAAAGGAGACAGACGAGGATGAGCAGCAGACGAGCAGGCAGACTGGCAGATGGTCACACAGACAGTTAAAGGGATAGTTCACCCTAGAATGATATTTCGCTCATTATCTACTCACCCTCATGTTGACTAAGGGCTGGGAGAAGTTTCAGAGTCCTCCGTCCCTTCTCTGAGTTACAGGGGGTCTCGGCATAGCAGTGCATGTCCATATAACGGTTGCAAAGGGACACCGGAGCTCTTCGTAAAAAAACACACACAAAAAAACATCCAAATACCTCCATGATGCTCGTATGTAATGTCCGTCTTGTGCTGAAGCCCCAAATTGCGTAATTGTCCCGAAAAAAATTAAATAAGTCTATATTTTAAGCTTGTTTGTAGCGGAAGCTTCTCGAAGCTCCTCTTCCTGGTCCGTCCAAATCTCGCGTGATTTGCGCCGGCGTCAGCATGCGTCAGTGCGGTTACTGCGAATCACGCGAGATTTGGACGGACCAGGAAGAGGAGCTTCGAGAAGCTTCCGCTACAAACAAGCTTAAAATATAGACTTATTTAATTTTTTTCGGGACAATTACGCAATTTGGGGCTTCAGCACAAGACGGACATTACATACGAGCATCATGGAGGTATTTGGATGTTTTTTTGTGTGTGTTTTTTTACGAAGAGCTCCGGTGTCCCTTTGCAACCGTTATATGGACATGCACTGCTATGCCGAGACCCCCTGTAACTCAGAGAAGGGACGGAGGACTCTGAAACTTCTCCCAGCCCTTAGTCAACATGAGGGTGAGTAGATAATGAGCGAAATATCATTCTAGGGTGAACTATCCCTTTAAGCATGTAGACAAACATTGAGTTCAGGCAGAGCAGGCAGAGAGCATGCACAGACAAAACATTAAATATAACCGGAGTAATTAGCTCTTTAATGTCAAAGTGTATGTCTGCTGGTGTGTGTTTTGTCTACATCTCAGTATCAAAGCACTCAACGAGCCATGAGGGCTGATCACAGGGGACTGGATGAATGGATGGATCAGTGAAGGTGTAAGAGCTGAGGAAAAAAAGCACAAAGAGCACACAGATGAAAGAAGGCAAAAAAGACACCAGCGTGGCAGAGATCTGAAACTTTCTGTCAGATCAATAATGTATTTCCTTTTGTTTCCCTCGCATCACTGCACTTTATCAATAGATAGCGGAAGCTGGATCCACAGCCCAGGCCTGAGGATTTTCTCTTAATTGAACTGTCTGGTTGAAAACTAGTTAAATAGGAAAGTAAATGTATCAAACAGATGATGCTGACAGAGGATTAAAACAAAGTAGGAATGGGAGATGAAAGCCCAGGGGGATTCACTTTTTCTTTTGACTGTTTGAAGTGCTTTTTCCTGCTAACGTGTGTGATCTGCCACCTATTTTTCAAAGGTTCCTCGAAATATGCCTGAGGAAAAGTAAAAGCTCTTTTAATATATCAGCTAATAAAATGTAAGGTTATTTAAAGCTCCACAGGGCACAGTGAGCACAGCTCCTCTGTGAGCGCAGGGGTAAAGCTAAGACGAGGCTGCCATCTAGTGGTGGCGCGGCGCTATAGCGCTCCGCACAAAACTAAAATATCGACAAAATGGTGTCCGGTGCTCGGCCATGACAATGCAGGTCAGAGGAGCTGCAACTGCTGCACGAAACCGCGGAAGATCAGTCAAAAACGAAAGCAGCGTCATGTGCTGGAGGAAATGCAGGCAGTGATTCAGGGTTAAAATAACACCAACTGCGGCTGCTGCTGCTGCATGTGAAGCAGAGGGCCTGGTGCAGCCAATCCAATCCTTCAATAGGATTACAAAAATGTCCAAGTGCATGTTTTAATGCACGTCAAAGTGAGGTTAGGGCTCGGATGGATGCATAGATGTACACATTTACACACTGTCGGTGCTGGAGGCGAATGCACACACAAAGCTCAGTGAAAGCCTTTTCAATCTGTGTTTGCTTAATAGACTGTGTGCATTTTCTCAGGCCTGCTCTTGGCCAGATTGCTTTGAATGCAACTCAATATGGAGCTGTCTTTAAATGAATTTGCTTGTTTTGTTGAAGGGTGGAGGTCTATGCGAGTCAATCGCTCATGCTTTCATGTAGCTAGAGTTAAATATGAGCCTGAGAAGCCTTAAGAGGAAGGCAGATGTTGGGTAGACAGACACTGCTCCTTCAGAGGATTCACTGTGCACTGGAACCTCTTTTAGTCTAACTCTGCTAGGCATTAAATGTATATTAGAGGCCTTCATCCAGTTGAGTATAATGTCCTTCACTTGAACATTTTACTGATTCATGACAAGAGTGAATCATTCTTTAAAGATGATGAATCAGTGAGACTGTCTCCCAGTAAGACACACACTCCTAATCAGGGAATCTTGGACTGGTGTCCCAGCTAGTGACCTTATGCTTCCCTGGCCCTGTAGCAACACAGCTGTGGAATAAATCACACTGCTTTAAAGATACAAAATCAAAATTGAAACTCCCAGTTAACAATTACTGACGTAAGTTTGGAGGAGCCTGCCTCTGTTATGTGGTATTAAACTGTATCTGCCAATAGGACTTAGGAAATAAATGCTACATTTGTCTACAGTGATATCACATTACAGATGTGTTTTATTTAGTCAGAGGTCACTGCTCTAATCTGAATCCTGTTGTACAAGTCCCACTTCTACTGAGGTGAATACAATCATGCACATGACATGTCTGATTGTACTGTACATCCCTTTGTACAAAAACTCTTGTGTGTGGTAAATAATGAAGACGGTATACAAGCCTGGTTGAGTACAGGTTAGAAGGTAAAGTCTTTTATCTCAACATGATCCATTGTTGCAGTGACCCACTGGGGTTTTAAAGCTGCACACTCCGAGCTGTTGACTGTGGCTGTGGGCATATGCTCAGCAAGGCTAGACTTCCACTGTGGTGATAATATAGATGCTTCAACTTTCATCACGCATCTTGAAGAAACAAACTCGAGACGCAGATTCGAGGAAAATTCCCAGGACTTCTTTTTATTAAGAGAATTTCAGAACATAAGAGAGGGACCAGACACCTGCATTTGTCAGAGAAGGTTTCCAAATTCAATCGTTTTAAAAAAACCAGAGTGTTTAGAAAAGCTGACATGACAGCGTGGATGGAGCAGGAGCTGTTTTACACGCAGGGTCGTCTTGGAGACGGGTCGGAGGCAATCACTGTTCCCGGAATGTTTCACATGTTCGTCTTCCTCTTTCTTATGGACAACACTCTTCAATACGCTTTTTTTTAAAACACGATTTCAATGAAAGAAAATAAAAACAAGACCATGAGACAGAAGCAAAGGGAACTCACTGCACATTTAGAGGTCTAAAAGAATCACCCACATTAACATGGCTGAACCGTTAATAAAACATGGATAAAGGCTGAACTGTAGGGGGAAGGAGGTCTAATCTGTGGAGGAAGAAGAGGGGAGGAGGGGGAAGATCAGGGGAAGGGCGGAAAAACACAGGAATACACAACTCACAACATAGCCAATCCGGCAGGGACGCACTTTCTACACCAAACAAGCCTTCAACAATCATGAAATGCCATTTAAAAAAGATTTTAGTGTGTTCATCTTGCTTGCAGACACTTGATATGACCACTGCAAATCTGCAAGGCGCTCCATAATCAGCTTTGCTTTTTGTGCTAAAAATCTGTACGGATACTTATAAAATCATTGATAAAAATATTCCTCTGTTAACAATACGCCTTGGAGGGAAACCATGTGAGAGACTTGGGGGGGCTGGCTGGCTGGCTGGCTGGGGGTTCAGGGGGGAGGGACTGTAGAGGAGGAGGAAGCTTGGGCAGTGGTGCTACTCGGACTTGGCCTCCTCCTTGGCCTCCTCTGGGGCTGCCTCCACCTGTGGGACAGAGAAGACAGGCCAAGGTCAAAACTTTTCCTTCTGTACATCTGGAGGCTTTTATAGCCTACTTGAGAACTTTTTTTGTCCACTCACCTCGTTGGTCTTGGCCTCTCCGTTCTCAGAGTGGTTTTCCTCGTTTGCCTCTGCCTCTGCGTTCTCCTTTGCCTTCTTGGTCTTCTTGTCCTCCTTCTTGTCATTCACAGCCTTTTCTTTCTGCAGAGGCATTGGGACAAGCCGTTAGTGGTCTGAACATTCACATACAACCCATGTCTTGTAACGCAGGTTCACTGAGAGTCGTGGCTTGTATCTCTTACCTTTGCTGCCTTCTTGACCTTTGGTTCCGGCTTGGGTGGGGCCGGTTTCTACAAAAGGAAGAGGGAAAGAGATGAAGGCGCTTTCTTATATGGATGAGAAAGAATCAAGATTTTAAATGTTCCTCAAAAAGAAACCTCTTTCAATAAAGAGACTCTCGGAGGCTTTATAACCTTAACATGACAATCCTTTAATCAGCCAATACAGGACCTTAGCCAATACAAAGATACAAGAAGTAATAACTCTAAGAGCCTCTATTATGCCAGCTACTGGTATTTAGTTAAAACTACAAGCAGATACATGTGCAGATGCTTTTAGTGACCAGTCCTGCAGTTTTATCTCTGTAACACTTACAAATACAGTTTTAATTGTGTAATAACTGATCTTATCACCTCTGAGGTATTTCTGACTACTTTATTACTGCCCAATGCACTATATGAATATTCATTTGTGATTTTTAAGCTTAGTTATGCAAAAAAACAGATTTTGAAGCTTTGTATTGCAAAAAATCAAGCTAAAGTTTTTCTGAAGTGAAAAAGTATTCCTATACCTATTTTTACCTCACTTACAGCACTGTTTAGCTTAATTAACCTGGTTTAATGTGTGTAATCACTTTTAAGAGTACAAGCATGTTGTACATGTTAATTAACTACATCTGTTAATGTAAACTAGTTTTGTGACATTGTATGCGTGTCTTCTTACCGCTGATAACCGAGCTGATCTCCTCTGGGGCTGAAACAAAACAAAGGTTGTTATCAGGGGGGGTTTGTTTTGATTGAGACAGTATTCAGTCAACACACTTGTATTCAACACCAAGGTACTTTCTTTAAGACGATGAACACACACATGCCACACACTCTTTAAAAGTGACTTTTTATCACGTATGTGAGGTGTTGCTTGACGTGTCTGCAGCTTACCTCCTCCTTTTCTCCTGCTTCTGTTCCCTGTGCACAAAACACACACACAGAAAAGGGTTAAAATACAAAAAATATAATAACACTGTTATTTACAGTTTATATTGTGTTTATACTAACAGGAAACAGCTGCTAAATGCCTCAGGTGCATATTACTGATGATTATAGGCCTGCTGAAAAAACTTTTTTGTTTCATGTGAAAACAAAAAAATATTTCAAATTCAGCTAAATTTAATGGATTAGAGCCCAGGAATGTGGAGGTAATGCATCATTTCAGTTATGGGCTGTGAGAGCTGAGCCATGTGGGCCTCTGGAACTATATTTTGGGGGCCCAGGCCCTGCTTTTCCCTTTCATTCCCCTGTCTCTTTCTCTCATTCAATGCATGAAGCTCAGATTTGAAAGCTGGCGCGGGAGTCTTTGAGAAGGGGGAGGGACCTAAGGCTCGCGCGCGCCACCAGGCGGCACAGCGACGCCATCGCAGCCATTTGGGACTATGAACAAAGAGAGAAAATATATAATTTTATCGAAACGCGAAGGCGAATGTTTGTTTTTGCGGTCAAAATGCAAAGTAAAGGCACTAAAGCATTTTCTGGCGCCACTTTTGGCCGGTTTGGTGGCGAAATGGCGATAAGTGAAGCGTTTGTTCTCGGTAGGTCGGCGACGAAGGTGGACAAGAGCTGCAAAGCATGGCTGCTGCTTGTGCTTTAACTGCATGGAGACCGAAAGAGACTTCTGACTGCCCAAAGGACAGCGGCTCTCACAGTAAAACGCGTTTTAAAGGCCGTATCCGAGCAGGAAAATATTCATTCAAACACATAAAAAATGTAGATTATATCTAGAAAATAGGCAAAAATTACCAGCGAGAAATAACGGATATACATTGCGTTATAATTAAGTAATGTCTCAGAGGGATGTCTTCACAATCGTTTGCATTGCATTATAAACTGATATCCCCCTCAAACTATTTTTATTATTTTGAGAATACGTACCTTTCTCTTGGGCATGTTGATCTCTTGGAGGTTTTCTTACAAATACAACTAAAAACTGTTTTTCTTAGTGGGTTCAGTGCATGTGAAGACGAGTGTCTCCCTTATGCTCGGCAGTGTAGTAAACACACTGGAACAGAGAGGCGAGTGGTTGAATGGGGGGAGGGGTGCGGCTAAAGGCATGATTGATAGGCTCTCGGCCAATCAGGTGACGCCATTCGGGGCTGCAGAACACTTGGAATTTTGGAGCCGGTGATGTTCTGGGGTCTGCGCGAATGGCTTCTTGCGGGGCGAGATGGGAGGAAGCCTGCAAGAATGAAAGGATTGCATTCGAGGACATATTGCCTTCATGCGAGTGTGATGATTTGCCGTGAGACCGAGAGGCCGCGGGGGCTAACCTGTATGCACCGTTACACAGGCCCCGGCGGCGGGCAACATGCCCCGGTGTAAAGCCATGCAACCACGCTGGCTCGTCTAAAAGCCAGAGCTCACATCTGCAGCAGCCAGCGAGGAAACATGTCTACATAAAATCACTTAGTGCTTCAGTCCAATATGGCGCCCACTCCTCTCCGACACATTTTTTTTGTTTGTCAGTCGGCTTTCCTAAATTCGTTTCAGGGGAAAAGCCTTGCGTCGTCTGCCCCAGACGCCTGCAGGGGGCCCACAAAGCCCGTCTAATCAATGTGGCTGCTAAAGACGGCGCTTCCAGAGGCTGTGCTGTTACACAAAAGCACACACAGAAGTGTTCAATTAAAAACCAGAGCAGATTCTTATACCTTGTTGACTCTTTACAACACAAACCGTACCTTCCGTACGTTTTTATTTTATTTTACTGCAACGCCTGCAGCGGTGCATGTGTGCAACGTTTACACAACAATAGCACATGCCTCTCTTGCAGACAATGGGGTCGGAGCTGGAATTCAGACAATATAGCTGCTGCCCTCAGTGTGTTGCCTTGCCATCACCATCATCATGGGCCTATTGCCTTGTCTGTGCGTGCGTGTACGTGTCTCCGAGTGTGTGCTCTTGCTCTACAGAGAGTGGAAGAGAGAGAGGGAAAGAGAGAGAGAGAGAGTAGAAGGGGCGGGGAGGCAGAGGAGAGGCGGAGGAGGAGGAATGCCAAGCTCCATCCAGTGCTGAGAACCGGAGCATTTGCGCAGATAGTCTACGCTGCCTGCCACAGACACACAGCAGATCAGCCTGGGAAGTTTGTTGTTGTTGGTATTGTTGTTGTTTTCGTCTCGCTGCCCGAGCAATCCGCCTGCACGCTGTCTGCAAGGAGCAGCTGACCAGCCGCCGCTTTCTACCGGACTCAGCATCAGGGATTTAACAATGGTGATCAAAGTGTACATAGCCTCGTCCTCTGGATCCACTTCGGTAAGGGACAAAAGAATGGCATGGCTTTGTATAACATAACAGAGTTTTTTTTTCCAGCCGGGGTTAGTCTGCAGGGTCCTTCTTGTTAGGCAGGAGAGACGAGGCTGAACTTTTATTGAACTCACTAACTGATGTCCATCCGGCTGTCATCCTCCCAGTGTGGAGTGGTCTGACTCATCAGTAAGCATGCAGCTCTGCCCTCCTCAAGACTTTGGACACAGATGAAGTCTGTCAAAGTCTTTCCTCTCTCCCTCTCTGGCCTTATTTAAACTTTGTCACGGATGCAGATGCAGAGAGGAAGTTTGAGGTGGGTAACAGAGAAGTCCAGGACCTAGCCTTGTGTCTCGGTTGCTTCCTGTAGTGACAGTTGAGTGCGCGGAACCAGGCAGATAAAAAGGAAAGGCATGTAGCGAAAATCAATAAACGTATCCAAATTACCCACTCTGTTACCTGGTGCCAGGAAAGACAGCTTGTGTACCTCAGTGTTTATTTCAATGTGCTGCAGCCTGGAGGATCTTCAGCTTCATTCTTCTTTTTGCCAGTTTCTTCCAGAGTGGGGAGGGATGATGGTGATGCAATTCTCCAGGGCCCCCTTTCAGATATGCAGCTGCAGGCCAGGACTACTTAGGCACTGTTTAGGACATGTTAGAGGTCTGGACCAGCTTAGATGTATGCTAAACTAAAGTAGGAGTCCACCAAAACCTTGAATTCTGTCTTTGATATCTTATTTCTGCAGTTAGATTTACTTTTCCCAAAGCTGTTGCACCACACTTGACATCATCTGTGACATTAAGTATTTCTAGCATCCAAGCATCTGTCTGTCATAGTTAGGTTTGTTGCAAAAAATGTTCAATGGTGCAAATTTGAAAGGTAATTAAAGTAGTCCAGGCTTTATAAAAAAAACATAACAAAAAGACACGTTGTCTAAAAGTGTGTGGATCACCTTTTGGATAATTTACCCTCATTAACTCACAGTGGTAATGATCCAACACAGAGCTTCTTTTCAGCTCTGAATTGCTTTATTGCTCGTACAGAGAAGTGACATTTGCACAGACTCTGCCCCAGCAGTCATAGAACAAGAGCTTCCTATAAAGTCAGAGCAGTTCGAGTTTAGAGCAGGTGATGCCATCACTGTGCTGTAGCCTGTATGTGGAAATGCATTACCTCTTATTGATCTGTCTTTAGCGGAGGCTGCCAGAATTAGGGGGAGAGGTTGTGTTCTCCTAAATGCTGCATAGACACACACACTTATACTCACATTATCACTTTCATTCAGCATCCTTTTTTTTAGAGTTGGTTGATCAGCATCAGTTTAGCTGCCACAAACACATCCTGTCTGTTTCATCTGGTAACTTTTTTGTCTGGAAAATGCTGTCACACTATAGAGTTTGTAGGACTCACTTCTATGTCTGGTTTAGACCGTTTTTATTTATAGGAAGTCTCTTCATCAGACAGTGGGTACATGTTTGTGAAATAGCCTGCATTTGCTGATCGACTGAATGACAAATAGTGGTTGAAACTCTGGCCTCACTGAGCTTGCAGTTCGATTGCATCAGTGACTACACACAGCAATCTGATTTGCATTCCACTATCCAGCAGTGTCTGCTGCTACATTAATCAGTCCAATCTAGTTAAGCATGTGAACGGGGCACCAGCCAGAGCAGGGAGGCAAGTAGGAGTATATTAAAACCAACATTTAGAGCTCATGCCCCACTTAGGAAATGACTCCAGGTCAGTGAGGGAGACAGTGTGAAGTGTTAGCCAGAGGGATGCATCAGATTCAGCAGCTGACGAGTTCTAACAGTCAGCATTATTCAGACAGTTATAAGAGTTAAGTTCTGGTTTGTGTTCAAGCATTTAAATAGCTTATGGTGCTTACTGATTTTATGCAGAATGTGATCCACATAAGTGTAGAGTGTTATCAGAAATCATGTGATGTGGCAAACAAGACACAAACATATCAAGAATTATGTTTTCTAAGGTCTAATGGGAAAAAGTTCTCCATTTCTAACTTGAGACAACAATGGTGGATTCACAGAATAGGCTATGTGCAATTAATCCACAAAGCACAGTTAGAGAGAAGCACAGTATGTTAATAGACACTGAAGAAGTTGGGGAAGGTGATTGTTCCTCAGTATCTATCTACCATCTGCAGGTATGATGAAAAGATAAGTTTGGGTGTGTTTTCCCTTCCTCTATACTTATACTTACCACAGTCCAATATAATAGTTGTATTAACGTAACATTGGAAAACGTAACAACCCACAGTCTCACGTATTATTATTGTGTGGAATTAGCACTTTTGTGAAAGAAAAACAGAAAGCAACAGAACATTTGCCAAGAGAGACAGACTGTACTGTAGCTACATCTAGTGAGGCCCAGTGAGCCTGAGCAAAGCACTGATTGCCGGCTTACTCTCTCCTGACCCTTGACCTGTGCTAATCCACTGTGGAGGGTGGTATACCAGCAAACCGAATGAGGACTGACGTCATCGTATTTCCACCGAGTAATGAGAAGCAGAGTGTTTGAGTCACCTGAAGAAATGGTGTTTTGACTTGCTGTCAGTTCTCTAGAGACACTTCTAGTGTTACCGTCAGTGGCTTTTGTAAAGATTAGGTCATACTGTGTACACACATCCTTGTGAAAACCTTGCACACATGGTCACATCTTTGTAAGAATAGCAACATTATTCCTTTTTCAGTTGGTTGCATTGAGGCCAAATTTGAATTTCAAACCTGGAAATGCTTTAAAATCCATAGTATATGTAAACACACATGCAAATACACACACAGAAGACACATGCACCCACACAAACTGCAGCCACATCTAGCAAAGTGGTCAAAAAGAAGCCACTCCTTTAAGAGGAGCATATTTACTGCCTGCAACCATATTGTTTCCTCATTGCCACAATAAACATGCTAAAAACAGCAATAACTTTCACACTGAACATTCTCTGTGAGATTGTGTGTGTGTGTATGTGTGTATGTGTGTTATCTGTCTATGTCTAATCTTTAAGATTTGTAACTCAGAATGTCAGATTTACTCAACTTTGTCCTCTGTTGGTTTGACATTTCTTTTGTGTAGGTCAGTGAGTTGTGAGTTGGCCATGAGTCAGTTATTTGATATAACAGGTCTTTTTTTGGGGAGGGGGTTGTGTTGTTTCACCTTTAGGCAGCAGTGAGGGAACCCAGCCAGAACAGCAGTGTAAGGCTCTTTTGTAATAATGTTGTAATGCTGACTGAGCTCAGGATTGGGTGGAGGCTACTGTTGCTGCTGAAATTCCAGTAAGTGACTGTTTTCAGCACAAATCAGACTAGATCTAATCAAGACAAAAACCTTTATCCCTTACCAACACACAGGGCTGTGACTGATTCATGTTTCCTTTAGTCCAGAGAAAGGAGAGTGGATTGTTCTGCCTTCAAATGTTGGTCTAGAGAGGTCATTTAGTCTGAAAGTATCTGCTGTGAGGATTTTTTAAAAACAAATTCACCTTTAATTTTCATCTGGCTGAGTTGAACACAAACTGACCCCAGTCCTAAGTCAACATCATTGATTGACTCAGTCTCCATCATATTGATCCAAGCCTGTGTTGTGGATACAGTACATCCAATCAATGCCTTCCATTGTCTGGCAGCTGTTAATGCCTTTTTTTTCTGGGACTGATCAAGTCTGACTCTCATCTCATTGCTCTGTTGCCACAACTCACATGATGATGATGGTTATCATGTAAACCAAAAGACATATGATTGTAGAATCCTTTTCTGCATTTGCCCTAGTCTTCTAGGTTCTTATCATCGATAATAATAATAATCTATTGCATTGTTGTTGGATTGTTGTCTAAAATAGAAACAATAGTAATTATTGAATGAATCTGAAACCTCAGAGCTCTGCAGATATTGTTTCAGGGACAACCACATGCACTTGTGCTTGTTTTAGACTGACTTCCTTTTGTGAATCATCTAATGATACAGCAGTTCTTCCAAGGGTGTGCCCATGGGCAGGCTTGGGAATGAGATAACACATTCATTGAGTGCCAAGTGCTGATAAAATTGGTATCAGTTAATAACAGATTTGTGCCAAGTAGTGTTTACCTCATGTAGTTTTTGTATCAGGGAACTGAAATCAGAAGGAAACATCACAAATCACTTTAGTAAAATTCCACGTGAGTGAAAGTTAACCTGGTAACCTTTCCACTTTACTAATTCATTACAGGCGACTGAAGATGTACAGTCATGCTAGCAGCTGTGTCAGGGCTGTGCAGTGGTGCTTTGAGCTAACTGCAATGAGCACAGTGCACAGTGACAAAGCTAACATGGCTGGTGTTTAGCAGGTGCCACATTTGCTGCTGCTGTTGTAATCTTAGTTTAGCACTTAGCTAATTAACACTGTACAAAAAGGTTTTTTGCAGGTTTTTGAACGTAGCCTGTAATTCTGATTCAGATCTTTATCATTGATCTGATGGTGGCTATAAGACTAGTATGGAGATGAGCAAAGTTATTACAATCCTGAATGGAGCACTACTGTCTGTAGTAATCCATATAATCATCCTCTTAGTGGTTCATAGGGGATCATCAGAATCAGGAGGGTACATCATCTGGTAGCCATGAATGTCAGTACAGAATTTGGTGTGATTTACCCAGCGGATTTGAAGATATTTCACTTTCAGTGTGTAAAATATTACTGGGCAATCCAACATCTGTTGAGACAAAGTGTAAAAAGTTGTGAATCGACGGGTGCAGCCTGGCTGAAAACACTTAGACTCACTACGTGGATCACGTGTCTACACCAGTCAACGCAGGGACACTGTTCATCTGGTTTTGCATAATAGGTAAACTCAGTGTCAATATACATTTGCATGGGAAGCTGCGAGAAGGCATGGATAATGGAAATCAAATGCTCCTGTCAGTTGACTGTCTGCAGGCTTGACTCTGGTTGTGCTCTGTCTATAGGACAGAGGAGTCATTTTTGTAGCATTCCAGACTGATAGATAAGGAGGGAATAATACAAGGCAACAAGAGAAGAGTAGTTGTTTGTGACCACACCCAAAAACCCAGGGACAATCTGGTTTCTTCCATGAAAACACAAAAACAAATCACCAGGATTCCCACTGAAGACACCAGTGAGCAATACAAATTGCTGGAGGGGGCAAAGCTGAGAACTCTCACTGTGCAATTACAGTTAGTGGCAGATGGTATGTGGCCAGTTTGCCCTACAAATTAATTTTCCTTGGCAACAGCACAATACATGCTTGTTGGGGGAATGGTCAGCGTGCGCCAAAGTGGGGGAGAAAAGAGGAAAGCAGAGGAAGCGTAACGATCCCCATGATTAATTTGTCATTTTAGTAATTTAGGTTCAGGTTTGTCAAGTGAGAGGCAACGTGTGGAGCGAGTGCAAAAAGCAGGCTGTGCAGATTCTTCCCTCTGAGAGAGCATTGTCTGTGTGTGTGCGTGTTTGGAAAGACCGGGCGAGTCAAAGTGAGTCTGAGCTCATGGCGTTCCACTTGGCTGCTTTGTCCCAAGCAGGTGGAGGGAGAGAGAGCTGGTTTTTAGGACTTTGGCCTTGGGAGTGCAACGGCCATTAAATGATTCAAACTGTGCCACGGCTAATCTGCCGGCATTGTCAGCTCCCTCATTTCCATGCCTCGGTGTTGTTTCAGCAGATGGCTGTTAAATAATCCACCTGTCTGTCTCGTCTGCACACCATAAAGCAGGGTGGAGCCCCTGCATGCAGTTCTCTGGGATGATATGAGGATGATGAAGCCATTATTAAATAACTGTAATATGTTTGAGCATGATGTTGGCTTAGTTTGATTTTAAGTGTGTGAATGTGTGTGTGTGTGTGTGTGTGTGTGTGTGTGTGTGTGTGTGTGTGTGTGTGTGTGTGTGTGTGTGTGTGTGTGTATGCAGCAGAGGCTGGATGAGTGTGTCTCCTTGCAGCAGGCCTTATTTGGCTCGTGTTTGACCAGTTACCTCCTCTCGAGTCCCAGAGGAGCTCTTGTTTCCGTCTGGCCTTGTAGGGCCATCCTCCCTCCTAAACACACCCACTGAGATCTCATTGGCCCACTGTTTGATACAGTAAATCACACACACATCCATACAGTTTAAGAAAGAAGCAGGAATGACACATGTGTAGCATCCCCATCGTATTGGTGTGTGTGACAGTGTTTGGAAAACCTTCTGATTATAGTGAAGGACACACCTAATGGTTCACTTTAAATGAGGTGAGATCCCGAAGGATGTCACCATGTTCTAGTAACACTTTCATTTGTCTTTGAGTTTCAGGGTTTTGTTCTTAGATGAAAGGTTTGCAGATTTGCCTCCAGCAGGGTGGACTATTTTAGATATCACAAATGACACAAGTATTGTTGAATAGATTGCAGCGATGCAAAACAACAGCCTTTATATTTAGAATGGGGTCCCTGTCAGAAAGAATCCCATCTGCATTAAAGTCTCTCATGTATGAACTGTCAACATGGTGCTTCTTTGTAGTAACTCTGCTCACTTTATTATATGAAAATGATAGGTTTGGACATTCTGCTAAATTAAGTATGCAATGTGTCACAAATGATTTGGAAATTGTTAAATTTTCATTCAATAAAATGTCATTTACTGATTAAATTAAATGAATATGGTGAGAGTCCAGTGTTTGGAGTTGCTGTCTTGCAGATATAACACAGTGTGTATTTGCTGGGCATTGCCTGAGTTCATCCTCTTTAATACTCTAGTACTTCATTCACCCTTCAGTAAGCGAGTGTGGTACACTGAGGCCTCTACGTTTCCTCATACGGTTGAGGTTATCACATGTCTAACTGACAACTTCCCCTGTCTCTTCACCCCCGCACGCAGATCAAGAAGCAGCAGCAGGATGTGATGGGCTTCCTGGCAGCCAATAAGATCGAGTTCGAGGAGTGTGACATCGCAGCCAATGAAGCCAACAGGAAGTGGATGAGAGAGAATATTCCGGATGAGTCCAGGCCGGCCACGGGGAACCCTCTGCCCCCACAGATATTTAATGAAAGCAAATATTGCGGGGTGAGAGTGAGACACACACACATACAGATGCTCAGATCACAGGTCACAGTCATCCAGGAAGTTAAGCTCATGTCCTCAGTGCACAGGGAAGTTTGAATGCTGATTTTGATTTTAGTGTATTTCTGTTAAACCTGTTTAAATCAATCAAATCAATCAAATTTTATTTGTATAGCCCTTTACAATAGCCAGACGGTACCCAAAGTGCTTTACATCAAAGCAATAAAAGAATACATAAAAACACAAGAAAGTGCTAAAGGCCCTCTAAAGGTGCATACAGTAAAGTAAAAACAGTCAAAATAAGTACACCTAAGAGCAGGACTTCTCTAGTCAGAGTTAAATGCTAATCTAAAAAATAATTGTTTTTATTTCAAAGATGTTTGATGTGTAAGTTGTTGCTCATAGTGATGACTGATAGAAAATTATCACCCAAGTCTGCAGTCCCCTCAGTTCTACAAAGTATCTCAGACTTTTTTTTATTCAGCCAAAAACCTGTTCAGTGATCATTTGTGTTGTTGTTTAGCTCAATGGGTAGAGCAGGCGCCCCATGTGTAGAGGCTAGTCCTCTCTTCAGCCAGCCCTGGTTCAAATCCTGCATCGGGTGGCCCTTTGCTGCGTGTCATTCCCACTCTCTCTGCCTCTTTATTTCCTGTCTCTCTCAACTAACCCTTTCAATTTAAGGCAAAAAAAAAAAATATATATATATATAGGCTATAAAATTATAGGAATAAACATTGTTCAGACTGGACACAGAGAAACAGCCACACAGTGTCTGTCAAAAGGTAACAAAGTCTGCCTGTGTACAGAAATGGCCGTTTGTCCTGTTTGTCGCGCCGAGTTTCCACGAGTTGCCGCACGAGTTTACCTGAGTAAGGAAAACGAATTTGATCGGTCGTTATCGAGCGCGCGGGATATTCAATGCTTGGGGCGAGACCGAGCTCGGTGTGTGTGTGTGTTGTCTCAGACATTTGATTGACGGATGACGGATCCAATATCAGTGGCTGATGAATCGTGCCTGTATTAGCCAATGCGAAAAAAAATACCACACTTTCCTGGATTTACTTGAAAATAGAATTTTGCACAAAGTTTGGGCTACATCGTCTGATAGTTGAGTTTTTACACTAATTTTATGACCCATAGTGGAATCAAATTCATTTTTCTTTTCTGTACACCTTTAAGCTTACATTATACTGTATCCCATTAACTCCCATTAAACCACAGTTTGTACCACTTAAACCTAAAACGTGTCTTTTCACTTTGGTTTTGTGAAGATTAAACCATCACAATGTAATGAGTAAATTAGTGAGTTTTATAAGTACTGTTTGGATTTTTTTTAACCTTCAGAAAGACCAACAATAGGCTCGCCTCATGTCTGCATGTCTATGTAAAGCTAACTGTCACCTGGTTTCAGCTTAATGGACAAAAATGAGGCTGGTATTGATCTTCTCATCTATTGCTCTGCAGAGTGTATTCCTGAAAATGTCAAAGTATTCCTTTAATATAACGTGTGAGGGGATGAAACTAACAGAGCTATCAGACAGTGTTTTTGGGCTGTTCAGGAATGGCATCCTCATGATGGCCCTGCGTTACTCTACTTCTGCCCAGTGTTAATCCCATTTGATAGACAGGACCCTTAGCCTGAGTGCAATGAGGCATCATGCTGTGCAGCTAATGGATGGCTGGAAGTGAAGTTGCACATACAGAATGGGCCATATTTAAGGTCACAGACAAAGAGGACATCATTTCCCAGGATACTTGCAGCTGTAGGAAACCTTTTGTGTTTGTGTGTGTGTACTGGTATGTGAGTGTGGGAGAAAGTGGAGAGAAACAAAGGAATGAGAGGGAGTGAGGGATCAGGAGAGCGAGAGGCTGTAGACAGTTAAACAGTAAATGGGTGAATGTGTTAGTTTGTTTACACAGGGTTGCTTTCTCAGAGACAATACCCTCCCATCAGATTGACTACAGAGGCCTGTTCTTGGACAAATAACAGAACCTCCACTGTTTCTCATGGACGTGTTCAGATTGTTGCCCTCAGGCGCTGCTCCAAAGTTCGTCTCACATTATCATTCCTTTGGTGGCAGTCCAGATCCAGGCAAGCTGATCCGCCGATCGATCTACATCTAAACTTCTCCTTGCCATGTCTTTCCTCTTGTCTCAGAACTATGAGGCCTTCTTCGATGCCAGAGAGGACAATGCCGTCTATGCATTTCTGGGTCTGACCGCTCCCCCGGGCTCCAAGGTAAGCTTATGAACACAAACACTCACTGATAACTGTCCTGACTCTGAACTGCATTCCTACAGCCTCACCATGTTTCCTGTAAAACCAGCTTATGGGCCTAAATATATATTTATCCTCACAGTGTGATTTCCATACAGAAAATACACATATTACATAATACATCTGTTCATGATAATCTGACACCCAAGCAGGCCTCCTCTCCTCTTCCTCTACCTCCTGCACACTGGCGCCTCCTCTCTGTCACAACGGTAACTACAGGGAGGTGTGCCAGTTACCATAGAAACAGTGGGGTTTTCCTCTGAGCTGTGGCAGGAGATATATAAACCAGTATCCTCCATTTTAATTTAACACACTCTCTCCCTCTTGTTCTCCCCCTCTGTCTCTCTCCAGGAGGCCGAGGCTCTAGCGAAGAAAGCACAGCAGTAGCAGCTTTACACCGTTTCTACCTGAGACCTCAGGCTTAGAGCTAGACCCAGACCCTGGACCCAGACTGACCCTGGAAAATCCAGGATTATAAAAAAATAAAAAAGACGCAACATTTCACTTAGCTTATAAATATGTGGATGGTTTTGATTTTTCAATATGTTTTTTTATTACTCTGTGTTCAGCTGTGCCTTGTCAGCTGTAGCGAAGTGAGGTACTGAAGTAGGGAATTTTGGGTAACCTATCTGAAAACAGCTCTGCTTCCTCCAGTAACCACAGCCTGCTTAGCCAATGGCCCAATGACATGCCAATCAACCATACACATGAACGTGGAGCTCCCTGCTTGAGACCACATCACACAATAAAAAGTGCACACCTTGAAAATTGTTAATAAGATTAATTGTTTGACCAACATACCAAAATCCATCTTAACATCATGGATCATCAGACATTATTATTATTTATGTAACTCGACAGATTTAATCTGCATATGTCTTATCTGTTGAAGTCTGGAAAAATCCATTCAATTGTTGTGCTCCTGCCAGTCATGTTGTCGCCAAAACAGCAGCACCTTCTGTAGGAGTTGTCTAGGACAATCCCATTCTCTGTGTTTTGTTTTACTTTATATTGTCTTAATGCTGTTTTAATAGCAAAACCTTTTCTACGAGATGATATATGTTTGCATAACACATGCCAAAATGTACAAGTATGCAAACACAGAGGGATGTGAAATTGTTTTTTTTTTGTTTTTTTTGCTGTTTTGTTGTTTAATAAGGGAGTTGGTAGCTGTTTCATTTCGCTGGTCGCATCCTGTTTCACATTGTTTTGTAAATCCCTGTCTTACATAAGTTGATACCTTCCCTAAAATAAAATAGAAATAAAACTGCAAGTATGACTCTCAGTATTCTTTCCTGTTGGGAATAGTTCATAATTTTCCCTCCTCATAATGGCCTCTTTTGTATGTTCAATAAATACATCAAAGGTCACAAAATTGGACTGTTTTCGCCACAGCAGATAAAACATGATAGAGCAAAATCTACTTTCATTCATGATGAGAAAAGTTAAGCAAGGAGCCAGAAGTATTCCAGGAAAAATACTATGATGAATATTCTGCTGAAATGATGTCACAGGGTACAGTATCAGAGAAAAGATCTTAAAGGAACTATGTGTAATTTTTGTTATTGCTACATAGCACAGCATTCGCATCAACAGCTATTCACTTACCGGTCTATACTGTAAGTAATGTTGCCCATTCAGCTTCATACAACCGCAAGAGGAAGACTAGTAGGTATCAAGAGACCACTCCATCTGTTTCTTAAATCTGCTTCTCTACATGTGTGGCAGCCATTCCATTCCAGTGTCTATTGATTTCCAACAGAAGCTCATTCTACTCAATGAGGCACTGATTAGGTGATCAACTGAACCAAATCAGATTTAAAGGAAGAGTATAAAAAACACTGCTGTGATTAAAAGTAGGGTCAGTTAAAACAAAATTGCTGTGGTGTTGTTTAAAAATGAATATCAACTTGTTTTCTTCACAGCGGCCATCTGAAAACACTGAATCGTTTTTGTTGATTTTAACCAGTTAGCATTTTCTGCAAATATGCTCTGAATGCCAATCTTTATTTCACATTTGGGAGAAATGTTGCCAGTAGTTTGTAGAATAAAACAAAAGTATTAATTTTACTCAAACACATACCCATAAATAGTAAAACCAGAGAAACTGATCATATGGAAGTCGTCTCTTAATTTTTTCCAGAGCTGTATGCTATGTTTCTATGGAGGTGGCTGTGGTTTGAGCTGTCAGTTGAAGGAGCAGCACCAGGTGAGCTGTCCAGCATGCTAACTTTTGTAGAGAGAGTTAACATTAGTGTTGCTTTTCGATAGGCCTACTGGAGACAATTCTCAGCAAAGTTTGAAGCTGAATGGACAACATTACTTCTACACTGGTAATTAAACAGCTCCTGATGCTAATGCAGTGCTATGTAGCAATAGCAAAACACAGGCGACACATGGGTCTTTTAAGATCTTTTCTCATAACTTTTCTCTTAACTTTTCTCATCATTAGTGTGACATTGATTTCCAGTTATAGATTGATTAAGGAAGTAGACTATGTGGTGGGTGGAGTGGCTCACATTTGCAGAAGTGAAACAGGCCTCGAGAATTGTACAGTCAGTACATGCTGTAACACTGCGCGGCAACAAGTTTGACAACCAGAAGAAGCAAAAGGGAGACGTTAAACAAGAGGACAGTGTGTTTGCGCCATGCTGGCTGAAGGTTTTCTCCGAGTGCTGCTTTATAGGGAGGAGAGAAAGTTTGCCAATGCTTCTAGGCGGCACAAAACACAGACACACAGTCATCCGGACCCGTCCAAGAGTTCCCTCTTCAACTCCAACTCGACAGACCTACAGACAGATTCAACTACAGCAGGTGAACAGCCTTTTCAAATAATTTTACATACAAAGTACTTGATGTAGTAAAAAGGTAATTTATCATGCTCTTTTCACGTGTTAATTTTACACGGTCTAGTTCCCTTGCTTGCCTTGCTTCCCTTGCAACATTATCTTCGTCACGAGTTCATACCACATAGTAAAATGGCGGACCAAATGAATCAAAACTGAAAACAAACAAATCATCTATTTATTTTTTGTGATCAGGTTCAAACCACGAAGACTTAGAATCGTCCCGGTTTCAGGGTCTGAGGGTGCTGCCACAAGATCCTGCAGGCCTCTTAATCCCTGGGTGTTCACCTGCGCTCACCCACAACCATGACTATACAGTCTGCATAGATGACTGTAGCCTCCTGAAACAGTATCCAGATCTGCAGGTGGCCGACTCAGGCCGCATCTCACACAACCTGCTGAGAGCGGCCACCCCCGAGCAAGATTTGTACACCGCTGGCTCTGATGGATGGGCAACCCAACAGGAACCACAAGGGGACCTTGTTTCATCCGTACCAGACCAGGGATATCTGGTAATGGGGGCCAGTGTGAACATGAGCCTGGATCTTCCCGGATCAGGATTGGAGCCCATGTCAAACTCTGTACTGAATGGGCTGCTAGAGAAACAACTAGAAGAGGTGTATATGCAGCACCTGACTGATAACTTGGCTCGATGCAACTCTCACCTGGGGAACAGCCTTCTGCACGGCCTGGTGCCACCGCCTCAGCGCGGCAGCCAGCAGCAGGGGCCAGACTCACTGGTGGTCACTGGTCTGGAGGAATCAGGAGAGACCGACAGGAAGATTAGTTACCTGAACACCCACAACTTAGTTCCCTACTCGTCTAATTTCAGCTCCCCTGTGCTGAGGATTTCAGAGACTGACAATATTCATCAGTGACATGATGAATACTTTGTGCAAAACTTTTAACTGTAGGGTAGTTGGGCTTTGTTTTGCTTCTGTTTAAGTAACTTTACACATAACACACATTGATACGACTGTGAAAGTGCACTTCAGTAAAACAATGCATGCTTATTTTCACTCTGTCTACATAATATATTTGTTTTCTTGCTTGATGAAATGATGTCTCAAATATACCAGTTCTCATGTGCCACCTGCTGTTAGATTGTTGTACTACAACACACTGAATTTACCTGTTATACATGAGAATTTATTTACTGACATAAGTAAAGCAGGTAATATGGTAGAGCAACTAAGATAGGAACCCATTTGGTGAATAAACTGAAACCTTGTGCTGTGCTTTGACTGGAGAAATTTAATTAAAAAAATTAATTGGGCTTGTTGTTTGTCTCTACACCAGAGTGTAAAGTTATTACACGTTCCCAGATTAAATGTTGAACTGGAACCCGATGTCACTCTGAAATGACAGATTATCGTCTGTAACAACAGATGATGCCTTTGCCAAAGTTCTGAGTCTCTTCTGCTGTTCATTTACAATTTCAGTTTTAATTGTCTAACTGGAGTCGACCTGATGACACATTGAGCTCAATATTTAGATTTTTACTTTTCTAATTTGGAGAACGGTTGTGCAGTGGTTAGCACTGTTGCCTCACAGCAAGAAGGTCCCGGGTTCGAATCCCCGGCCAGCCACACCCAGGTCCTTTCTGTGTGTAGTTTGCATGCTCTGCCTGTGTCGGCGTGGGTTTCCTCTGGCTACTGTGGTTTTTCTCACCACTAAAAATGGGTAATTTAAGTTAATCCTCCATAGCGTCCCTGACCAAAGGCACTGGCTCAAGTTGTTCCCCGGGCGCCGCCGCGACTGCCCACTGCTCCTCAGGGATGGGTTAAATGCAGAGAAAGAATTTGACTGTACAAGCTGTATAGTGACAAATAAAGTACCTCTACCTTTACCTTAGGAAAACACTAATCTGTGTATATTATATATGCTGACTTTACTGTGTGGCGAAAACTTCAGAGCTTATTTTAAAAGCAGATAAGCGAGCTCCAACAGGAGCTGTTAGGGATACAGTCTGAAGATGATGCTCCTGCCTCCATCAGGTTGATTTGTAACCTGTGAGGCACAGACCTTGATGTTTGTACAAAGTATTTGTGTAACCCACTTTTACAGTTTGTCTCAAAGGGCCTTACACAGCATCGTGACAACATCCTCTGGCCTTCACATCGATTGAGGAAAAACTCCCAATAAAAACCTCAACAGGGGGAATAAAACGTGAGGAACCTCAGGGCAAGCAGCAGAGGAGGGATCCCTCACCCAGGCAGACGGCCTGTCAGAGCTCCCACAGTGAGGATAATGATGATCCAATGACATGCTCTGGCTCACTTGTCTTTTTGGAAACATATGCCACCTCACTTATCTGTGCAAAAAAGATGGAAAATAGACATTTACAGAGATTGTTTTTTCTGTAATTAACAGATGTGAGGTGTCAGTGTCTAATCAGACTCAGTGAGGACATTAGAGCCTTTATTAACTAATCTGAAAATTAAATACAAAAAAGAAGAGGAGGAAAAAGAAGATTTACCCTTGGGATCTGAAACCAAAAAAAGCACTTTCCATTTAGGGTAGCTAAATTCAGGTTCCTTATATTTTGCTGTCTGACTCACTGATGCTGAAGGGTTGTCTCTGAACCACTGCTTACAAAATCTGCCCTATGATGACAAGTCAAAATGCAGTTATAGTGCATCAGTGTGGCACAGGACTTCAGAAATGCAGTTGATGCCACATTCGCATCTCTAGCTTATATAAAGACTACACAATTTCAAATTCAAATATTTAGTGAACAGTATTGTAGATCAGTCATTAACACTTGTTCAAACAGTCAATTTGTTACTGTATGTTTAATATGTTTCATGAAATTGTGTTCCATGTAGCTACTTTGTATGTTTTTCACCTGGGTACAACACAACAGTTGAACAGCAAACATAAAAGGCACGATATAAAGCTATAACCTTATTACCAGTTATAAGATTAACCGAGGTAAATTACACCAACATTAGACATTTTGACAGCGTGTGTTTTCCTTGTTATTATACATCTGTTCATTGCTGGTCAAAAAAAAACACAGGTTTATCATCACTTGGAGCCAATAGTCAGCAATATTATTTGAGAACTGCCTGCTAACGATTTCAGACTTAATTCAAAACTCGTTTACCTATGAGTTAACCTAGAGTCATATTAAAAGACACCACTTTCATCCTTTTACAAGGAATTTTTGATAAGCGCTTTAACTCTTAACTGAAGAAACAAACAAAGCAGGTGTTTCTTCTGAGGTCTGGCATCCTAAATGTTATTACGTAATAAATAAGTTATTGATAAATCATTTAAGGCATTAAGTTTTAACAACAACATTTTGATGAGTCATCAGAAAGTGTTCACAAAATAATTTAATAGAATTATAGAAAATAATCTTATTTTACTTAGTTGGTAACCCTTTCACTATTCTGCATTCACTGTCAAATTTCAAATGACAGGCTATTTCCAGAACCCCCCCCCACAAACACACACACAAATTTCAGTATCAGTGGTTATTGTTTCATTAGTAATTCATCATTCAAGAGATATTATCAAAAATTCAGCTTCAATCTGTTCTCTTGGACCACAGAAGGATGTGAAACAACACAAAGAGAGCTGCAAACTATTTTCACATGCCATATGTTAAATTTTTTTTAAAGTAAATTATAGTCACCAAGAACATGCAACATGTTTTGATATTACTGTAAGAGCATATGTTGTGTAAATGACCTGTAGCCTACAGCTAAATTCACTGAGCCCACTATTTTATTAAACGCCTTATTCTTACAACAGCCCTGTTATTGGCCATGAAAACTGTTGACTGTCCAGGCATATTGAGATTACAGTAAATAAGAACAGCAATGAAAGATGATAAGCTGTAAAATAATAAGAAGACACTGGAAGGAAAAGATATTTTCTTGGCTGCAAATTAAAAAAATATTTGTTCATTTTGGAAAGAAAATCTCAAGAACTCCATATGTTGTGGCATCGCAAATCATCTAATTTCATCATTTATCAATTTTGTTTGTTTGAAATATTGATTTTATCATCCAAATTATGTTTACTTAGCTCGATATTAAGCAGCAAATAAAAAAATAAAAAAAGAATAGTACTGGAAAACAAAGCAAATTCAAATTATGTTAACTGGTGTGTGTGTGTGTGTGTGTGTGTGTGTGTGTGTACTTGTGCAGAGTGAGGACATTTTGGGAAAGTGAGGACATTTTGGCCGCAGACCCCTTCCAAGGGCTGTTTGAGGGTTAGACTTTATAATAATTAGGTTATTATAATTAGATTTAAAGTTACCATCCCAGGCGGCTGGATTTACAATTTTTCTTCAAATTGCACAACTGATAAGCAAAGCACCCACCCCCTCCGTCCAATCAGGAATCACCAAAACCGTTAAATAGCTAAGTAAAACAGACCGTTGCTAGGGACGCCGCTCTGATCGGAGTAGCACAGAGCAGAAGAACTATGCAGGATTTACCTTATGTTTCATTTTTACCGTTGTTAAACAGCTTGGGATTAGTTGTGATGTTAGATAAATTACGTGTGGGAGAGTGGAGGCTCTCTACCTTCCACACTGCTGCTGAAAACCAAACCTGCGATCAGAGCCTTGGACCCGGTGTCACAGCTCTCAGTCTGCAACACAAACGTGTCCCGTAAATGTAGATGGTGGTTGCATGAGTTGGCAGTTTGACTGACAGACGGCCGGGCCATCCAACCAAAGTTGTCTGAGACGAATTTGATCGGTAGGCCAAATTTTGGCCCCTGCTCCTCACACAGATGACCAATTTAATAATTTATATGACAAATCACTTATGTCATCGATTACTGTCTAATACTTACCAGATATACTCTGATTTTTATAATTTTGCCAAAAATGTGCCACCTGGGATGGTAACTTTAAGTTAGATTAAGAGTAATGATTAAGGTTAGGCATTTATTTTGGATGGTTACGGGTAAGGGGCTAAGGAAAACATTATGTCAATGAGTGTCCTCACAAAGACAGCCATACAAACATGTGTGTGCGTGCGCATGTGTGTGTGTGTGTGTGTGTGTGTGTGTGTGTGTGTGTGTGTGTGTGTGTGTGTGTGTGTGTGTGTGTGTGTGTGTGTGTGTTGAGCTCTGCACTGCTGGTTGGATATCATTGCTAGCTCAGGGATTCCTGTGCACATTAGTGGCTGCATGAGTTGTGGTCAGGTTGTTTTGTGTGTGTGTGTTTGCCCTCCCCCATGTCCATACCCCCTGTCCTATTCTCTCCCTCTCTCTCTCCTGTTGTCCCAGCATGGCTGCAGGATGGCCGCTCTGTGGATTCTCCCTCTGCTGCTCTCTGTCTGCCTGGGATGTTTGGGCCTGACCCCCCCTGTTAAGGTCCCTCAGCCCCACTACCAGCCCCCCTCACTGGGCTTCAACATCAGCGATGGTGGCCTGTCTGTGGATCTGCCCATGGCTCTGAGGGTTTTCAGCGTGGACTACAACCATGTGCAGGCCCCCTTTGAGATCGTGCTGTGGATCATGCTGGCCTCGTTGGCCAAACTGGGTAAACCCTTAAATTTACTTTTACACATACACTACAAGCTGGCTTATGATTGGATGTTACAGGTGGTTAGATGTTGTAATATGTGTCAAATTAAACTGGAAACAAGGGAGTTGTTATTCAGGGCTGGAAATCTTAGTAAAGGTTACTTTTTCAATAATAGCAACGTAGATTTCTGTGATCACTTATTTAGATATTTGAAACACAAAGACATGAAGGAAAAGGTGTGACTTAAATTTGGCTTGTTTATACCTCAGGAACAAAGAAGTTTCTCTCTTCTCTATTTCATGGAGAACTAGAACTTCAGTGGTTTCTCAGTTTCTGACTTTCAACTTCTCCCTAATTGTTCGCTAAAACACATTGGAGGGGAAATTAAAATCCAACTCTATCACTGTAAGAATTTGTGTGTGAGTGATGTGTATGAGAGTGGCACTCTGCGGCTCAGTCAAAGTGACACGGTGTAAATTCAACAGTCTCAGCTGTGTGCTCTGTTGGTCTCTACCCCCCAGGTTTCCACTGGTCTGGTCGAGTCCCTGCAGTCGTCCCAGAGAGCTGTCTCCTCATCATGGTGGGCCTCCTGGTGGGAGGCGTGATATATGGTGTCCGTCACTCTGCTCCCCCGACTCTCAGCGCTGATGCCTTCTTCCTCTTTCTTCTCCCGCCGATCGTCTTGGACGCAGGATACTTCCTGCCAGGGAGGCTGTTCTTTGAAAATCTCGGTACCATCCTCTGGTTGGTACACAGTCAATGTCCCATGCCATTATGTCAGAGCGCATAGCTGCTGAATACACTTTGGCTTTGAAAGGGCACTTTTCCTGAACCCTTTTAAGCTGTTTTTTAAATAAATATGTCTCTGTTAAAGGTGAACATTTATTTTCAACTAGTAAGTGAACATGATAAACATAACCCTTGTTTAATCTTGTCATTGCAAGACTGGTATTAGCATTTAGCTAAAAGTACTGCTGTGTTTACATACAATCTTGCCCTACCCCCCTAAGCTTTTGGCTCTTTCAGTTCATTATTTTGGTTATGGCCTTTACAACTGTTTACCAACAGTTTTCTCTCCATCGACATATCAAAAGTGCCAAGTGCCTCAAAAATGGATACATTCAGACAGAAGAAAATAGGGGAAAAAGCATTTTATTGAGTAGGGCCTACATATAGTGTGATTTTAGCATTGTGGTGCCGATAACTGATTCTGCACATATTTCCAGGTATGCAGTATTGGGAACCCTATGGAACGTGCTGGGCATCGGGCTGTCTCTGTACGGTGTGTGTGTGTTGGCTCAGAGCTCTCTGGGAGACGTCTCTCTGCTTCACTGCCTGCTCTTTGGCTCTCTGATCGCTGCCGTCGACCCCGTGGCCGTGCTCTCTGTCTTCCAGGAGATGCATGTTAACGAACAACTGCATATCTTAGTCTTTGGAGAGTCACTTCTGAACGACGCTGTTACTGTGGTGAGGGAGCAAGTGGTGGATATTTGAAATGAAATGAAATCATAGTGTTCTGTACATGATACACTTTTTCCCATCAGGTGCTGTACAAGCTGTTTGAGTCGTTTCTCCGTCTGCCGTCAGTGTCGGGGCTGGATGTGCTGCTGGGTGGGTGCAGGGTGGTGGTTGTGGGCCTCGGTGGCCTGTGTGTTGGCCTCTTCTTTGGCCTGGTGGCAGCCCTCACCTCCCGGTTCACCTCCAGAGCCCAGGTCATAGCCCCACTCTTTGTCTTCCTCTACTCCTACTTGTCCTACCTGACTTCAGAGATGCTACATCTCTCTGGTATCATGGCGTGAGTGCTGCTGAATATCAGCTTCAGCTCAAACACAACGTTTCGCAAAATCTTTGCTTCGTAAAATCTGAATATTTGTCTTTATAGTCCCTGTTCCCTCCACTCTCTCTCTAGCATTGTGACCTGCGCTGTCACCATGAAGCAGTACGTGGAGGCTAATGTGTCAGAACGCAGCAACACCAGCATCCAGTACTTCCTGAAGATGTGGAGCAGCGTGAGTGAAACCTTGATCTTCATCTTCCTCGGTGTTTCCACCATACAGGACGTCCATATGTGGAGCTGGCCCTTCGTCTGCTCCACACTGCTGCTCTGCCTCATATGGAGGGCCACAGGTATCTTCAAAAAACTTTCCTGCACTTACACAAGCTCAATCTTTTTGTGTGTTACGTTACCCAACGCACCAATGATCCTCTGGTCAGAAACATGATAAACAGTTGGCATATGGAAACTTCAGGGTTTTAGTTCAGGCATATCCAGGAAATAATATCAGAGAATGTCCAAGAAGGCAAACCCCGGCTACTACCTCATAATTACACTATAAACACATCAGCCTTTGGAAATCCTAGATAAATAGTTGTCGAATTGAGGGCTGAACATTTTTGTCCTTCTCCTGAGGTGTTCTGTTGCTGACTGCTGTGGTCAACAAGCTCCGGAGGAATGCTGTGACCTTCAGGGATCAGTTCATCATCGCCTACGGTGGCCTGAGAGGGGCAATCTGTTTCTCCCTGGTCTTCCTCATTGACGACTTCCCAAAGAAAAGACTCTTCATCACAACCACCATTGTGGTCATTCTCTTCACTGTCTTTGTACAGGTGGGAGAGTAATTGTCAAATATAATGTGAATTTGGAGGAATAACCAGTCAATATTTGTGTTGTGCATATATTTCATGGGGTCCTTTTTTTCCTTTTTTCTGTTTGTTATATTGGTCTGGTTTCCAGGGGATGACCATAAAGCCTCTGGTTGAGCTGCTGGATGTGAAGAGGAAGAAGAGAGCTCTGCCAACTGTCAGTGAGGAGATCCACAGCAGGGTGAGAAATTACAGCAATCACACCAAAGTGTGTCTATAATCTGGGATGACAGTATTAAAGTGTATGCTGAATTTAAACAGATTAGTGAATGAATGAATGAATGAATTTATATTTATTTACGTGTCGTGCACCAATTAAGGCGCCCAGCCTATAAGGGCTTACAAGACACACTATCATCATATTTAGACACCAAACAAAATCATCAGAGCACAGACAAAACCAAACAAAAACAAAAACCACATGGAATTCACATAAATAATTCACTTTTTCTTTTTGACCAGGCACTTTTTTTTTTAGATTAGTATAGATCTAATCTAAATATGGCTTGCATTACATTTGTGAATCACTAAAAAGATCAGATTTTGTCAATGCTTTATTATCAATCAATGCTTGTGTATCACTCACATCTTTAACACTTCACCATATTTCAGTTTTCTTCCTTCTGGGAATACACTACAACACAATGTACATATTGTACAATTAAGTGTGCACATATAGAAAAGGCATTTTTGTTTTTCAGCAAAAATGAAACTGATAATAAGAGCATGTTTCATAGTGCGTAGAAAGAACTGAATATGCAGGGAAGGGTTTGTGTGCACAATGAACAGAATCACAACACACTAAACACAAACCATGACACAAAGTATATGTAGAAATGTAAAATCACGAAAAATACATAAACAAAATATTGATATGGTGTTTCCTCTCAGCTCATTGATCACCTTCTGGCTGGGATAGAAGACGTGGTTGGTTACTGGGGACAGCACTACTGGAAAGACAAGTTAGTTTAACTTGCTGCATTTGTGAATTACCTATGAATTTCCCTCCAGTATGTTCTCAGTGTACAGTGTAGTTTCAGTCCTACTTTTTCGTGCCAGTGCCACCTAGTGACTAGGAGTACCAGAACCTGATTTCAGGGCTGCAATTTCAACACAAAGACTCTTGGACCCTATGTTGCAAAAAATGCATAATGTTCCCAGAATAGCTTTAAGGGTTGCTACTGGAATCCTGTTGTCCACTTCTTAGGGTCCTGAAACTGCAGTGTCCAGTCCTACAGGAACCTCCCTACTCTGAATTTGTCCTGGAATGTGTCTGAACATGTTGATGAAAATAAATCACCAGAAGATGGCAGCAAATACCATATGCAAACAGATCAGATTATGTTATCCATTTCAACAGGGATCTAATGCATGTTGTGTGTGTACCTGTGTGTGTGAGTGAGGTTTGAGCAGTTCAACAAAAAATACCTCCGGCGTTTCCTGATCCGTGAGGACAACCAAGCTCGCTCTAGCATCCTCAGAGTTTACCAGGAGCTGGAGAGAAGGGAGCAGCGAGGACTTGAGGAGGCACCGGCGATGTAAGAAAATAGTTTGTTTTCTATCTTGTTTTTTTTTTATCTTGCACAGAAACAATCCACTAGTCTTCATTGAATAAGTCACATAAGAGCCCTGAAAACAGAGAAAGGTTTCATGATTGTTACATGTTTTTATGTCACTTTAATTCTTTAAGAAATGACTGTTCCTCAGTGGTCAAGCCTGGTACGAGTCCCTTTCACAGGAGTTAAAAAACGTATCATCCTTTACTTTGTTTAAGTAGTAGCTAAGTCCAGTAAAGGATACAAACCCTTTGTTACAAAATGTGACAAGACTACTCTACATACTTAGTTCACTGAAAGATGGGCCAGTAGTATTTTTCACATTGTCACTTAACCTTTGTTGTCAAACCTAATCACTGCTCATGATTAAAGGCTTCCAACAGAGCTATTAAGTACTTGCCAATAAGAGGCAGAATGGAGCAGGTCACACCATTGCCAACTAAAAAATAGCTACGTACACACTGTCTACCTGCATATGCCCCACTACATGAATGGTCTTGACAGTTTTTGGCTAAATGGTTGTGACTACTCACATTTCACTTTAGAGTAGACCCTCGCTCTCACAGCCGTCCTCTCTTACCAGAGGAGATGGACAGCATTAGACGTATCCTGTCCAGAAACCTTCATAACTTCAACAATAAGGTAATGTCTGAACTTTTGGTATCAAAGTAATATGTTTGTACTGTACCATCAAGAAATTACAGCATGAAACGTCTACAGTGCTCTGCGTGTGCTATTCTTATGTCCCTTCCTGGGTTTTGTGTGTGGTCTCAATCCAGCAGACGCCGGCTTACAGCAGACACACTCTGCACCAGGATGCAACCACAGGGAAAACAAGGAGACCTCTTCACAGACACCAGAGTCTGGGAGAGAGATACTCATATAATACAGTCACAAACTGGTCACAGGTACAGAATGTATTCAAAAATTACATCATAAAAATTCAATGCGTGGAGTTTAATTCCAAAAGGCTACAGTACATACGTTGTGCATTGTGCTGAGAGAACTGACCACATGGTGTGACACACAACATAGACAGTGAATGACAAATTGTATTTTGTCCTGTTTTGAATCAATTCAGTATAATCTATAATTTAATAACAATAATAATATCAATATTTTCTAAAAACGTTATTTGAACTTTATTCATTTTTAGTGATGTCCCTCATGGAAGTCAGTTGGATTAAACTAATCAAGTAACAAAATGAAATTCACTGTGTTTCTGTTGTTGTAGCGGGAGGACAGAGAGTTTGACGGATCACAGAGAGTGAGAGCAGGACTCAGCAGGTCTCACACAGGTAAAGAGCGCAACACACTGTACAAAAAACAACATATAAGCAGGCTATTCTTCACGTACTCCAGTACTCAACAGTTATTGGCAATTGGATGGTGGGTTCAACAGTCTGTTCAAGAAATAAATTAACTGATTAATCCACAAGCACGTTTAGTTTTGTTTCACACCATGGTTCTTTGAAGTTTCCAGCCCTCACCAAAAAACATATCATTTCACATGTGAGACATGTCATTGAGACATCAAATCAAATTGTCCCTGGTTGTTCCTTCCAGCCTTTGACCCTGGCAATCATTGTTCGACCCGTCTGACTTTGTGGCTCTTAAACACCGCCTTAACCTCTCCTCTCTTGCCAGTGTGCTCCATAAGCCCGAGGCCCTTCCTCCAGGATCCGTCAGTCCCAGCAGCCTCAGCTCAGACTGGGCAAGTGGAACCAAATTCATCAGCTGCCAGAGAGGATCGGATCTCTCCCCAGCATCAATTACCCGTGGGAAGAGCCCCTAAGAAACATCTCAGCTTTGTTTTGGAGAACGAGAAGTAGCAGTGAAGACAGACCGTGAGAAAGAAAATGAGGGGGGAAAGAAAGAAACGTAAAGCAATGAATTCTGTGTGTTCAGCCATTTAAAAGTGGCTCTATGAAGTCATAATTTACTATTTGTGAGGTGCAAGCATGGGTTGATGAAAGGTTTTAGCAATTTCATGGACATGTTCCAAATAAAATGATTAAACTGGGTTAAATAATTCACCTTCAGGTTTTATCGTTTTGTATGTTTGCCAGCTACAATAAAGCTTTCCTCAGCCCCAGGTTTCACCCCTTGAACAGCTCTGGTGCAGGTTTTAGGGTCATTTGCATCTCCAGTCTAATTCATTTTCAAAGTGGCTCTCCAAGAGTTACACCTTCCTTTGAAATACCTTGCAGTCATAAATGCTGATAGTTGCTGTCCACATTGTAACACACACAAACCAATCCTGTGGCCCCCCTTGTTTTCTTTATAAATGCGCAGCACACCCACTGGTAATTTGACAAGGACAGCCTTCTTAAAATAACTTCCCCCCACCCACCCTGACCCCCTCGGTTGCTGGAGTTTCTTTCCCCCCAGCTCTCAGCATGCCGGGGAGTGGCTGGTAGAGCCAGACTGTTTTCTTGAAGACTGGGCAGAGGGCTGCAGTGGGCACCAGAGAGGGGCTGAGGAGTCACTGACCTAAGGGCTGAAAGCTGAGGAGAAAGGGCACAGTGAAGGAGGTATTAGTGCTGGAGTCATGAGGGTGGGAGCTGCAGCCTTGGCTGGGGGGATCTTTGGGGCGATAGCGACACTGTGTTTCTTCTTGGCCTTTGGTACAGACTACTGGCTGGTGGCCAGTGACAACTGTGGACCATATACACTGCCAACGCAAACAACCCTGACAGGCGAAAAAGATGCCAATGGGACAGAGGTAGGACAGACACATGTGTGCACATAATCGTCCAGATTTACTAAACAAATAGGCTACATGCAATGATTGCAAACCTTGTTGCTGGCTTTTTAAACAGGTTTGTGATTTCCAGTTTAACAAATAGTCACTATATTATTTTTAACAGTGAAACATCACATGTGATAACTACAAAAAGACCAGTGTGGAACCTGATCAGGAGTTGTGTAGACAGTGGGAAGCACAGAATGCCTTTGTAGGATATTTAAAGATGTGTTGCACTTCTGCACAAGAGACAGAGATAGTACAGCAGATCAAAAAATACTGGGTCTTACACTCACACAACACAATTAACAGCATCATTAGATCGTCCCAATGCAGTCTATACGCCCATGTCTGTCAACCCTCATTCCCTCAGTTTGCAACACAGGCTTTGTGTTGACAAATTGAGACTCTGCGGCTGTGCTAACATGCTAAAATGTTAACATTAGCATGCTAACATTCTCACCATTACGACGCTACATGCTGATGTAAAGCGGGTACAATCTTTAACATGTTCACTAGTGTGGCATTTCCGAGAGCTAACATTTAGCAGCAGTCTGAAATAACCCAGGTGACATCATCAGCCATGGCAAAAATGATTTCATAGGCTGAGTAGGACCAGACCAGTCAACCGGTCCTCATGTGTAAAATTACATGCACTACTCCTTTAATTTCCCAGTTTATTCTTCCATACCACATTTGTGAGAGAGATCTCAAAATGCACAGTAAGGGATATATTTATCAAAAACTAATCCCCCTCTGAATTCCTCCCGAACATCACAGCAAAACAGTCTTTCATTTTCAATAAAAGACGTTGATTAAAGTTGCTGTGTGTTATTCGGTGCCATCAATCATATTTTTGACAAGCTAGTGGAGAGTATCATTCATGCGTGTTTCATAAGTTCCCCTTCAAACCTCACAGACCAGCAGGCCATAATCAGAACCACGTTTGATGTCGTGGCACTGGCACTGAAGCAGAGACACACACACACACAGCCGCTAACACAGACATGTGATGACAAAGCTGACAGACATTAAGGCTCATCCATCTTTAGATATTTGAGTGTGCTCATCCACAACCTCTTTCTCTTCTTTAGATCAATTTAGAGGTTTCTCCTCCGTCTCTCACCCTCCACCATGAGGGTTTCTTCTGGCGCTGCGTGTTTCAGGTGGAGCCCACAACACATGCGGTCCTGGCCACTCTCTTCAGTATGTAGAAAACCTTCTTTTTTAAGGTAGCAAGACGTTTTTGTTGGGGCTCGTCCAATGTGTGGCATGTCTCGCGCTCAGCTGTGTGGTCTCTCTGACATGCTCACAAGTGTAGGAAAGAAAAATGTCTATAATTTGGATATTTGACAGAAAATATACAGTGAGAGGAATTATGTTGGCCTTCATTTCAGTTTATGAGGCATTTCTGTAAGTTTTTGCACTTTTGTGGCATTGCTTGTTTTTCCCTGGATTCAACCACATCCAGTCGTTTTTAGAACCACATTATTTTTCTAAGGTTTTGAATTTTCTTCTTGATCCTAAGACTCTTTTTTTTTTACTTCACTTTTTTTATTTATTTACTTTTCTCTTTTCACTATGCCCATTTCTTTTAACTGTAGCTAACCAACCAGAGTCCAAGGTGTGTATCCATGGTTACCTCTTCCCTCTGCCTGTTGCACTTGGACCAGTGCCTCATCCAAGTTATGATGCTACAGCAGGTATTTCATAAAGTTACAGACACTACATGCTGAAGTATTTACACTTTAACTAACAGTGAACAGCTACAATTACAAGCTTGTGACTGAGTAATAAATGAAAAGACTCATAATTATTTCCTCTTGAAAACAAGGGTCAAGCTATTAGGAGTAATGGTTGAAAGGGCCGCAATATAACTCCCCATAGCCACAGTTTTTAATTAGTTTTTTAGTTCACTTTTAATTTATTTGGTTTCATTAATAGTTTCTGCAACTTTAGCCATCCACACTTCAAGTATTACAGTTCTAGTGGAGATTTACTGAATCTTTCATCAATTGTTAAACCTAAAAGTAACTTTAGCTGTGAAAATATTGATATCTGCCAATAGAACAGAAGGTCCTCTGCTCTGACGGTGGCCATGCTGCTGTGTTTGTTGCAGTGTTTCGGGGTTTCTGGACCCTGCTGATAATCCTTGGGCTGGTCTCAGCTCTAACTGGAGGTTTCCTCTTGGTCTGTGGTGTCCCCTTCATCAGCCACAAACTCTACAAGTTGGGAGGAGCCTTCCTCATCACTTCTGGTAAAATATAAAACTCGTAGCCTATGTGTGCTTGTAGAGATTTCATAACAAATGTAGTGTTTGCTGCAGGGTGACAAGGTGAATGTGGAGGCACAAACACATGTTGCAGTCATCGCTGCTGTCAGCTGTTCATGCCTGTCACATAACAAATACATACACACAGAGCAGCAGATGTCACTCTGCAGCGCTATCACTATAACAACAGCAGGTGTAAACACTGCTACTGTGGCAACAGTAGAGATGAGTAGGAGCTGCATTCTTCTGGTGTTACTCATGGCAGTGATAGCCTCTGTGTCTCCCAGTCTTCCTGACACTCTCTCTATCACTCCACAGCTTGCCTCTTCCTGGTCTTGCTGCTGCTCTTCGTGCTGTGGATGGAGGTGGTGGACGTGAAGCCCTACATCTTGCAGGAGAGAGGGAACGGATGTCCAAACGCCGAGGTCTCAGTGCTCTACGGTCTGTCATTCATGGTGGCGGCGGCCGGCGTGCCTCTGGAGCTCGTCTCTGGCTTGGTCTTCATGATGGTTGGCCGGGCGCTGCTTGCCAGCAAGTGAGCTCATCATCTGGCCCCTTAAGGAAAAGAGTGGACTGACCTTATCATGTCCTGCACTGAGACGCAGCAGCACACTTGTGGGACGTAAATACTGGCAGGAAATATTTGACCAACATTGCAGCACCACCCTTTGGATGTTAAGTAGCATGCAGGAAGACACTGGTTTGGTGTAGAAGTGTTTTTTTTTATCATTTGCTTTGCTCAATTTCCACAAAAACCACATTACACAAGAATATTAATACCACAATATTTCAGCGGTATAGACTTTATAGTATAAATGTGATATTATATGGAAATGATACTAGCAGGAGAAGTATGACATGTATTTCTATAAAAAAACTGTGAACATAAGTATATCTTCCACTCAGCTGAATCCCTCTGTCATTCTACCATTTGCTTCTTTTATCAATGCTGCAAATGAGCGGACGGTGAGAAGGGAAACGTATGGGTGAACCAGCTGTGTCCCCTGTCCTGCTTTTGGCACATGATCAGAGTCGGCTAGCTGGAGCAGAGTGAGGTGGGAGGGAGGAATGGCTGGACGGACTGAAAACAGAAATGGCAGGTTTGGATGGAGAGTGGGGGGTGGAGCACAGGAGGGATGGATGTGGGTATAAGGGGGATAGAGAAAGAATTGATGTGTGCAGGGGGGGCACAAGGGGGCTTTGAGAAATGAACAGCTGTCTGTGGGTTTGGTTGTTTGGTTGGTGTGCAGCGGGCCGGCCACCTGCCTCCTTCACCCCAATCATATTTCACCCCCCATTTAAATCCTTATGCTTTCTGTTTTCTACCATGTCTATCCCACCCTATATGTAAAATGTAACATTCAGAAACCCCCCACCTCTAAAAGATACTGTAATGGCATATCCATTACAAACACACACGTGCACGCATACACACAATCTCTCGTGCTCCAAAAGGGGAAACACAGACACACAGACTTGTGATAGTAGCATAACTGCAACAAAATTAGATCATCCTCCTTTTCATTGGTCTGAATGGGCAGCATGTGAAAACATGCACATGCACTCTCAGTCACACATATCAGCTTCCATCTGCTCCCAGACACATTCACACACACACACACACACACACACACACACACACACACACACACACACACACACACACACACACACAAACTACCAAACAAACTAGAACACACCGGGGCTAATTGTTGAAATAAACTGTGCTCTTCTTCCACAAACAGCGCTGATCCTGGTCAATGTATGTAATGTTATATAAGTTGTGGTAAGACTGTAATATAGCACCCTGGTATAGGTTGGCTGAGTTTACTGTGCTGCCTGTGATGTGAAAAGGACACCTTATAACTTTAGAGCATTGCAGAGCTTGTCTTCTACACGATTCTTGGCAAATGTAAGTGTGGTGGTTATATTATATACAGCATTGTGGCTTGTGTTTATCATTATATTAACAATCTCTCACTAGTGAGTAGGAAGCAGCTTTTAATCAGACAAAAAGAAATTGACTCGATGTACATTTGCCAAATATTTCTCATCTATAAAGCTTTCCTCTTGTAAAAGCAAAATAATTAAATTTCCAATAAATTATAATTTATAGGTTCTGTGTCTATCTGTGCTTCTTCATTTCAGTGAGTGAAGGTGGACTGGATAAAGCTAAAACACTCACTGAAACTTAACTTCACTGTCACCAACAACTGTAGTTACAGTTACATTTTTATAATCTCCTTACCAGTAAAAACAAATGCAACATTCATCTTGAGGGTAGTGGATGAAAAGTTATGGGGTCATTACAGTAAAGTCAAAAGGGTGAATCCTTGGAGAGGCATGAATGTAAAACTGGGTTTAGCATTTATTTTTCTCTTTGTGTCTTGTTTTTTCACTGGTGCAAATATTGGCCTGTCAGTGGAAAGGTCAGGAGGGCAACCAAAGTCATGATACAGGGCCACAGTAGATTTAACAGCAATCTGGCAAACAGTTGATGGCACATCTCACTTTGGCTCATAAACCAGCAGCTCTGATTATTACCATCCTTTGGCCTCACTTCTTCTAAGGCAAGGAATGAGTGTGTGCTCATGTTTCTTGGGTAAGCCAAGAAACATGAGCACACTATTGCAGTAACACACTTCATGTATAGGTTAAGAGGTTGAAGAATCGGCCCGCCAACATTTTGAGGTCATGCAAATGAGATTCACTAACCACAGCAAACCAATGAGTCATTATCCACAACCTTGATAAATACTCTTCGAGGTGGCTGAATAATTAGAGTCGGCCAGCAGAGGGCTCTCCAGCTCTCTTCTTCAATAGGATAAGTTCTAGTTCTCATGCATGGACAGACAGAAGGAAGAATATGGAAGAGTGAGTCAGTGGAAAGGGAAGGAAAGGAAGGGAAGAGAAGGGAAGGGAAGGGAAGAAAAGGAAAGGAAAGGAAAGGAAAGGAAAGGAAAGGAAAGGAAAGGAAAGGAAAGGAAAGGACGCAATTACTGAAAAGAGTATTGAGCTAGAACGCTGGCTTGTTCAATGACTGTAGCTCTTCCTAATCATAGTTAATTAACTCTTATGTCTCCTCCCCTGTCATCCACAACAATGGAAACACACTATCACTTCATTTAAGGAAGAAATAATCTTGCACTTGAAGTGTCAGCAATAATGGCATTATAATATTATGCATATGGCATAGTGAGCATCACGTGAATTAAGACATGACATGATAATAAAGTAATAAATGCTTTGCAAATTAACCCCGGCAGACCCAAGGAACCCAAAGAGCATATATCTCATTGATTAGGGGTAATGAGCGTGAATCCTATCTATGTGTATGTGTGGATGCATTTGCATGGATATGGATATTTGCTGATGATTTCCCTGTATTTGCTAAAGGTCCCATGTGGTCTCACGCTAGGTCGGGGAAAATGCACCCTTTAGGCGGATTCCTCACCCCTTCGTCCTTCAGAGCACCTGGACTGAATACTGGTGCGCTCTAATCCAGTCAAAGAGGGGGATACACTTGGTGAGAGCTCTTTCCATCCTTTCTCTAACCCCCTAACTCTACTAGTGAGCCGATTACCTGCTCTGTGTGTGTGTGTGAGCTCCCGGCCACCAGGGCCTGAGCATGGCTCTTTGTGTGTATGTGTCTGTGTGTGTGTGTGTGCTTGTGTGTGTGTGCAAAGGGCCAGACGGACACAGTTTCTCCCAGATAAAGGCTTTTCTCCTGTCAAAAATGACTGCCCTGATAAGAGCTGATATGAGAGAATAGCAAGCCTTATGGCATCACTCTTGCTTTTTTTGTTTCTTTTGTACACCCCAAATCCCCAGGAGCCCCACCACCTCCCAACACACACACACACACACACACACACACACCACTAATCTGTATTGGGGAGTGCGTAGTCGAGGTAGAAAGAGGGAGCAGGTGGAGGGATAAAGAATAGTTGCTGTGTGTGTTTCTTTTTCATTTTTTTTTTATAAATAACTAGCGTGGTCTTATTAAAGACATCCCTCCCTCAAACACCACCCCTCTCCACACACACACATACACACTGTTCATGCAGACAGATTATGTCTCAGACAGTCAGAGCTCCTGCCTTCAATTAACCTCACAAAGACAGGATCACTTACACATACATACTCTGATGATGATAGTGAGAGGGAGACAGTGAGGAGTGTGCGTGCGTGACTGGCTGCTGTAACAGACAGCCTCTGCTCCATAGTCAAGATACAATGGGTAACTTATGAGTGGACATTATATCACCTGCTCTGTCTCCGGAGAGGACGTGCAAACATTCCTGTGTAGCACCAAACATGTTCAAACTACTGAACGCAGCATGGTTTCAGGTGTCCCCGCTAATTCACCAGATGTTGCTTTTTGCTGCTGAAAAAAGTAAAGAAATTAAAAAGTCAAGATGTAAGCACTGTTGTGTGTCATCCTGAGAACATAAATACTGTATGTGCAGTAAATGGAAGCAGCTTGTTTTTACAAGGTGAGGTGCAGATAGCAGGGGTGCCAAGGAAAAGGGATGAAGTACTGGCAAGGTGCTGCTTTGTATTTGCATTTACTGGCACTCACCACAGAGAGGAAGAGCTGCTACTGGCTGCTACTTGTTTGTAGACTGAAAAATAGAAGCCACCATATAACTCTGCTTATATCTTTGTTGGTCAAAGTGAAGGCATTGTACGGAGCAAACATACAGTATAAGGCCTTTGTAAAACACATGTGTTTGTTGAATTAACTAACTGCAAATCCAATCCTCTCTATTGCAGAGGTCAATTTTTTTTTTTAGTTAACACACTATTTCGGTGATTTGTAGTGTGTAATACCATGAGTGACTTTGTGGACTTAACAGAGTGAGCTGTCATTCGCACACAAAAACACACAGAAGTCAGAAATCTTGAAGAATAGTTAGGGATGCACTGTGACTAATGCATGAGGAGGACATTTCATGTTTAATAAGAAATACAGCCAACACACGGATGATGGAAAAACACAGTGATGCTGGGATGTCCTGGTAGGAGTGAGCTTTTTGACAATGACAACAGTGTCCATGAGTCTGGTGTTGATCTTCCCTGCATGTTGTTCATTATCTCTCTCTCCCTCTCTTCTCTTTCAATCTCCTACTGGCAACTCTGTATTATCACTTTTCAGGATGTAGTTGATTTTAAATATGGCACTACACCCTGATGCTATATTTAGCCCAACTGCTGACACTGGGCTCAGGAAAACCTGGCACAGTGCAAACACAATGTAAAAACGGACCATTTATCATCTGAGTTAGGAGAAGCATCCAGGAACTAAATGTACTACTCTAAATTGCTCCGGTCCAATTATGTGTGCTTGTGTTTGTTTTAGGGCTCACCCCCCAGTCAAACTCAATCTAGCAGTGTGACCACTATGAAAAAACCTAAGTCAGATTTCTCGTTGCAGCTTTCTTCAGCCTTCACTTACTGCTGAACTACAAGGCAATGTAAGCTGTTTTGGACACAACTACCTGGTTAGAAAACAGTGAAAAACACAGATACACACAGTCACAATACTACTGTTCACTGTTGGATCTGTCTGGCAAACCAAGTCCAGTGTAGATACAGTGCAATCCAATTTAACAATAAATACATACACTAAAGTAAAATAGAAACAATCAGTGTTGTATAAAGATAAATATGAAGAGCTCTGTGTGGACAGACAGAACAGAGGACACACTGCATTGGGCTTGTGTCTCAACCATCTCTTTTCTTCTTCACAACTGTATGTCTTTATTTTCCTATAAACCCCCACCCCCACCCCCTGCACACACACAAGTCCTCTCCCCAACTTCTTTCATTTCTGCTGAAAGAGAGGAAGAGGAGACGTAGGAGAGGGGGAGGAGGAGGGGGTTGCGATTAGTTTCAGGGTTCCAGCCCGCTTGATTGGCAGCTGGCAGCATATGGAGCTGTGAGGAAGGTTTGCCCACGTTCACTTCTGAGGAAACAAATATTTGCCTGAAGGGGAGAGAGAGAGAGTGAGAGAGAAAAAAATATTAATTAGTTTGCAGACGCACTGAGAGATAAAAGTCGGCAAGACGTATCCATCAAAAGGCTGCAGAGTTAGCTCCAAAATGGAAATTTTCCCCAAGTTGACAGATCCACTAGGCTGCTGGCTGAGCTGAGGGGAAGAACACATGCGCACTGGGAGAGCACTGAGGTGCACAACACAAGAGCCCTACGTGGAGTCTTCATTAACATCTGTGCATACGTTAACATATTCTGAGTGGAATTAACATTTAGGCATGCATCTTCCACGCTTGAGAAACATTTCACTAGCCCCTCCAATTATTTCTTAATTACCATCTCCATGTCGGAACAGAGCTGTGTGTAGAGACAGTCGACATGTATGCAACACATCATATGCACTCAAGGTAAACATACAGATGCCCGTCAAGACTGACATTATATTTTGATTATGCACCTAGAAATTACTTCTGTGCTTCTCTGCAGCAACAAACAAACATGACGAGATGTAATCAAACTGAGCTGATGCAGATATAGGCTCCAGACTTGCAACGGCACCTTTGGCTGTCCATGCGGGTTCAGTTTTGCTAAGAGGGAAACATCAGCATGTCAGTGACAGTCAAAATTGTATAAATTGTAAAATAACATTTTCTTTCAAAGATTGACATTAATGTCCTCCCTTTTTTTCGAAACCAGAGCTGGAGCTATTAGTTTTGCTATTGCTACATAGCATGGCAGTGAAGATGTTAGCCTACAGGCCTACAAACCGAGAGCTTCAGTCATTGTTGTGTTTACAGTACAAGAAAACTTGGTTTACATTTCTCTTTGTGAATACGATTAAGAAGTAGAAGTCAAGCTAAAGAGGCCTTATAACCACATTTATAACTTGAAACAGAACCTATAGCTGTTTACCCCTGTGATACTGTGCTAGTCGCCTCCCAGCTCCAGCTCTGTATGTAAAGGCAGACATGACAGTGGTAGGCTACCTTTCTTTCTCAGAAAAAAAAGAGACAAATAAGCATATTCTCAAAAAAGAAAAATGTTGAGCAGTATACATATCTATGCCAGGCCAGCATGTTACTTTGTTTTATTACTCCTATGACATAAGACTTATTCTCTGGGGCAACAATTAGAGTTAACAGAGCACCACTACACTAAATAAACAAAATAAAACAAACACCTACTTCTATTTTCTCCTCGAGACATTAATTGTTAGTAAAAAAAAATAACTTACTTCATCTGCAATCCTAAACCACGGAATTCACTAATCAGAACCAAAAACAGCACATGAAAGAGACTTGCTTTGCTTTGATACATGGCGTTCAGACACTGACCATGGGATTATGCAGCACTGATAAGGTAATTAACAGACTATGATAGCGTAATTAAGCAACATCTGAGAAGAAAGGCTGCTGGAGTGGCGTGTTGGTGTGGGTGCACATCAAAGCCTGTGGCACTGCTTTAAAGGAAGATTGGCTATGCAGAACATTTGGTTTAGCACGGTTCCTCCGCGAAGGTATCGACGAGGGCTAAAAGAAAGCTTGTTATGCCATTGAGAATTAGCTGACAACACCAAATAACTTTATTGTGATGGAAATAAAATGCTTTTTTTGGAGCGATTCAGTTGTAGAAAATGGACAGAGATCATATCGAGGGAACACAGACAGTAACTGATAGCTCCATTGTTAGAGAGCCAAATGGTGTCTCTCTCTATCTGAGCAAAGTCTCAACAGATTTCACTAAATAAATGGAAGTTGCATGAATTCACTTAGCTATTTACCTTGCTTTGCTTTATTGAGAATGCATCTTTGTGGGGTTTGTCGTCAGGCCGTGCAGAGTGCACTCCCTCCATTTCCCTCTCCCCCCTCTCCCTCTGTGTGCACTGAACCAGCACAAATTCGTTTTTATTGTATTTATTTGTTTATTTACTCTTATCTCTTTTCCATTTCAGAGGCTTCCTATCAGAGACCTGCAAACCTCAGAAGCCGAGTGGCAGGGGAGCCGTGGGTTTACATTCGTGTGTGGAAGTGCACGAGTGTGTGTGTGTGTGTGTGTTTCAGGGGATTGGTATAAAATTAAAATACAAATAGAAAGGAAACATTGGAATCATCACTTTTGTTATCGCCTGCTATACGGTTTACAGCTCCCACTGTTAACAAACTCCTCCAGGGTGATGAAACAGAAAGCGCTGAAATGTACTCACTTCATGACTCACAGAATATCTTTCAAGTAATATTATAAACACTTGGCAAGAGTTCCACTGCAATGGGTGTAAAACTCATTTTAGGCATTAGATGAAAAAAAAAATTACTGCATCCAACAATGAAGCGCTCCGCCTATGATGAGTACATTCACAGAGTTGTTTAACACGTATAACTCTGAGCCAAGTCTGTAGGAATTTCGAGGGACAGCATCTGATGTTATAGACCGACTCCTACAGTATAAATCTGATTTCGCTGTATCTCTAGGAACTATTTTGTCTGTTTCCTGAAGGTTCATCACCTACACACTAAAAACAACAAGAGCGTAAAAAGAGAGGAGGTCAAGGTCACCAGCCAAGATCAAACTCAAGCGGATCAGACACCTGTAACAGTTCTGAATTAGTCCTGTCAAACAAATATAAACAAAACAAAACAAAAAAAAATCCACTTTTCCTTCACACAGCATAATGTGAAGCCGGAGTTCTCTAATGTCTTCATTTGGAGAGCATTTTTTAAATAATCTGTTTCTGGAGGATGAATTATAAATTTAGTGTGGGTGGAAGGCCAAACCAGAAAAAAAGGATGGTTTTTCAAATGCATCCACATTACCATTATGGTCATAGCCTAAAGCCAACAGTACACTCTGAAACAAAATTGCATTTTGTGTGATCTCAGTGTGAAGCTGAATGAAAATACCACTGTAGTGACTGCAGCTCCAGGTGTATTTCTTTCATCATGTCCCTGACACCTGAAGAAGAGTGTGAGTCACAGTGAGAGCAAACACACAAGAAGTTCACTTTTTAAACTGATGTTAGGCCAAACGTGGGGCATTTCTCCTCTGCACACAGATTTGATTTGATTTGGAGTGTACTCATATACTGGTGGTTTAAGACAGTGTGGTAAAGAAGCATAAAGTCCCATCAATCACTGCCTCATTACCACCACCACCACCATCATCCTCGCCAGTCACCCCAAGTACTTAGGCGTGTGTGTGAGTCTGTGTGAGTCTCTGGTCCACTCAGGAGGAGAGAGCGAGCGATCTCGCCAGGATCTGAACCGCCTCTTTGATCTCCCAAAGCCAAACAGAGGGAGAGAGACGCTCGCCCCTCACAGAGAGGATTAAATATCCCTGAGTCGGGACATCACAACTCCCTCTCACCACTCTCCTCCCCCTCCCTCCATCCCTCTTTCCTCCGCTCCCTTCCTCCTCCCGTCTACCCTGGTTATCACTGAGTCTCCAGAGGGGCTGGAGGGAAAGCAGAGAGAGTGAGGAAGAGAAGAGGAGAAAAGCAAGTAGAGGAGAAACTGCGGTTATAAAAGCCAAGAGGACATCTGGGTCCACAAGGACGTGGACTGTTTCACCCACACAGGTCAAAGTCTCCATAGGTCATAGTTCTGAGCCAGAGCCCAGTGTGTGTGTGTTTGTGTGTGTGTGTGTGTGTGTGTGTGTGTGTGTATTCAGAGGGGTATTGTCTGGGTCAGGAGGGAACGGCCGGGATCTCACATTGGGCAGGATTTATTTAAGAGTTAGTAGGTTGTCAGAAACAAGAGGATTTGTTTAAGAGAGTGCAGTGGAAGGGGCGGAGGGGACAGTGGGATGTTGAAACAGCCAGATGAAAGAGTGCAGGAGGTCTGAGCTGTTGTGCTAACCTCCGTACCCTCCGAGGTGCCCCGTGTGACTTCCGCCCCACACACATCCCTGAGAAATTCTTTTATTAAAAGCTTTCCTCTCAGGCCAGCCAGATAAGATGGTCTACTCCAGACGAGAGTGAACATCTGCTTTATAATGTATAAAAAGAAAATGTCTCTATTATACTGTAACAGCCTATATCATTTTCATTCTTATAAAACAATCTGGATATTTTCATGTTGCCCTCTTTTTCTTAACAATTTGTCTGTTATAGGTACCTGGGCAAATGTGGCTGATATTTTTGTTAGACATCACACAGACAGGGAGTCACTGGTGATAGATACACTAATCTTCTGTCAAACCAGCAATAAAAATAAGCCCAATGAGGTTGTAACTCTCAAGGGAAGAGATATGAAGCTGTATTTAGTGTCTTGACATTCATTCCTCAGGATATAAGTGATTATGAGGGAGTATTGGAGATACTGCAGTTTTTAGCGGTAGCACTCGTGGCCCATTTAAACGTCAGGGGCCAGCTGTTCTCTTAGTTGAGCCAGTTACATTCATCCTGAGACTATACAGTACGAGCACTGTCTTGCACTGCATTGGTGTTAAAATAAGGCCTCAAGTGAGATATTTGGCTCACTTACAAACAAATGCAGCACATTCAGGGTAGAGGTGTAAATTATGAATCACTTTCACTCATTTAAATTGCAACAAAAAGTGAGCACTTTTTAATTTCGAATTCCCATTGTCTTCACTATAGTAAACCTTGTGCATTTCTGTGACTGGTCCTCAAGTTAGTTTATAGCAAGGCAGTGAAGTAGCCTACAGTTCATCCCTTCTGAGTTGTGCTTCCAGTCACCAGTGAGGGGAGCTCCACAGCTGAACTCTGCTGCTCAGTCACTTACAGCAGCGAATCAGCATTGACCCATCAGTTCAGAGATGCATTTGTAACCTCTGTACCACACACTTCCACAGCACATTTGAAGAACTGCTATGACATGTTGATTGAGTAGCTACAACAATCACATAGCCTAATATTCCTACATAGTAACCTATTAAACCACAAAGTCTTTTAGACAACCCACTGACACTAAAGTGTATAATACTGAAAAACCACCTGTATAATGCCATAGCACCACAGAGCTCATGTTCATTCAGATAGTAATTAAATATTTACTTCAGTATCAAACATGTATCAATATGACTTACATACCACTGTTATCTATATCATACAAAAATAGCCTACACGTGCCCACAGTATCCCTTATCTGGCTAATTATTACAGCTAATTACTTCTTATAGAGGGGCTTGAGAGAAAAACAAGGATGGGAAAAAATCCAATGAGCAGCCTCAAGATTTTCTAGAACAGAGGTCATCATAAAGTGCACAGGAATAAATTAGTTGATTGTTTACGCAGATTTGGTGTGAATGTAACAACATAAGTGTGAAGGTATGTTCAAGCAACAATATCCATAATATCAACAACTGCACAGGAGGATGTATAGCCTACTATGTAGGCTATTAAAAGCAGAAACTGAAAAATGTCAAGTGTGAACTGAACAGCTTTTAAGAGCACAGCCTCACTAAATTGATGAAACTGAAAGAGAACATAGGGCTATAATTTATTGTATTTTAATTTTCATTCTTGGTGTCTACTAAAATAGAGTCACATGCTTCAGTGCTGCAAAAATAAATTATTTTCCTTACATTACACATCTCACTGTATCCTGCATCATATCTGGGCCTAGGTCATGGATGTATTATATTAACGGCCTAGGCTCTTTAAGAGCCCCCGGAAGCTGATTGGTCAGCTCGATGGCGGGAACTACAGGTAACTCGCGCACCTGTAAACAAACCGGTGTGGGTATTAAAAAGGCCGTCAGTATCATTGGTTTGCCTTAGAGACAGATGTTTAACAAGAAGATGACTGACCGTATGGACCTTCAAACGCTGGACCGAAGCAGGACAACAAGCTACAGACAAACGGACTATGGAAGAAAACACATGGACAAACATGGACGGACATGGACGGACACTCAGGACTGACCGAAGGGACCCGGATAATTGTGACATGGCCGGAGAATCGGACTTCAGACAGACCGTTTTAAGGTAAGGATAGTTTATCCATACTCAAAAGATATAGAAGTCAATACCGACAAAAGCATGTCTGTGTTGCTGCTTGCTGCTAACCAGTGAGCGGGACTTCTGTGAAAGTCAGTTCCTGTGGCCTCCTTGAAGTGCCAGCTCCAAGTTTAGTTTGTGGTGATGTTATCTGACTCCTGTTTACATGTTCCTCTCTCTATAAGCTTAAAGTTTTCTGTGCAGCAGGTCTGTCTGCCTGTCTCTGGTTTGGTTAGTTTAATACTGTGGTCTTTATTTCCTTTCCTTATAGCCTAGCTTACTTGGCTAATATGTCCTGTGATAGCTGAGCTGGATCGATAAGAATATGATTGTAATGTTAGCCTAGTCTAGCTCTTGACTGAACTGAGTAGCCTAGTATCTCAACCCTACTCAGCTAAGAAATGAGTTTAAATAGGCTATGTCATTCTGTAAACTGAAGTTGTATTGGCGGATCCTGCACTGTCCTTTGATCCATTGGTAAAAATGTGAACTTGATCTAAATATTTGTGATCTGTCTACAAATAGAATACTTAAAATCATCACATCCACATTTTTATATTTTGCCTTTTTTTTGCAACTCCATATCACCCTCAGGATCTCTCAGCAGCCATGCGCAGACATTTGGCAAAACTCTAGGTTTGTTGATGGTGTTTCTCCTTTGCTGCCAAAACTTGCCTATGGGGCTCTATGCCTTTCCCAGCTGGTCTGCAATTTTTTCCTTTTTTAGTAGAGTAGCTATCTTCTGTAAACAACTTTCTCCTGGCCTTAAATTTAAGTAGTTTTGTGTTAAGTTTGCAGTGAGTGTCCAGATTGCAGGTGTGCTGAGGGACATACTCATGTCAGTAAGTCGAGGAAGTAAGACCTGGACCCCCAATCAGGGAGTTCACTTTGCTGCATAATTTTGAGCGACTTTACAGACCGATTACATGCACTAAAAGCTCTATAACACTATAAGACAGGGACAAGTCAGATAGTATAACTGGTAGTCTAAAATTGAATATGTGGATGAGGAGACCATGGTGACATGATGATAATACTGTAATGGTGACAAAAATTATCTCATTAGTGAGTTAGTTTTTTATTAAAGTGGCAATAATGTGGCACACAGTTGACACTGGCCCTCGTGTGATGGACCCCAGAACTGGTGTTAGCCAAACACACATGTTTTTGCACATCACCTTACTATTTTTTTTTTTTTTGACGAAGCCCCCAGTTCCTCTTAAATCTTTAAAATGTGTTAAATCCCATAGTGTGAGCGTGCATGCTTTCAAACATATGTCCACATGTGTGTTCCTGGACTATTACCTCCAGCTGAACAGAAGCGAAGGTCAGTGCTCTCTACGAGGGGTTAATACAATCACCATTACTGCTTCCTGCTGCTGTGCCGGGGCAGAGGAGGAAGGGCGTGTAGCCGGAGCGGGGATAGGACGAGGGATAAGAGAGGCGGCAAGGGCAGACAGAGAAAGGGGCAACTCTGACATGACAGTGACAAATTGCCTTGTATTTATTCAAATTGTGTAATGTGATCTTTTGGCTGTGTTGTAATGTGTGTTTTCAGAGTGTCTGACCCTGCTGATGAGTTAACAATAACAAGCTCTTTAAGAGGAGAAGGAGAGGTGAGCTGAAGACAATTAAGTTTGTGGACGCTCGACTGACAGGAACAATATTCAAATAGACTCACGGATTAGAATGAATCTGAAAAACACGTCTATCAAGTCAGTTAATCGTGTGGTTGGTGTCTCCTTGTGATATAGTTGAGATGACGACCAAAATTTCATTCAGTTTTTGTGTTTAGTTGATAATGGAGAGTTCATTTGGGTTGAGGCCTGGATGATGTGAAAGGCATCAGGGTTGATGAAGCCATGTTGTCAACCTGACAGTGTTGAAGTGTTTCGATCGACTTAGGTACCACTAGATAAAAAAAATAAAATACCACTAGATAAATATCGTCAGAAGTGTTATATTGCCTTATTGGAAAGAACAATAAAGGCTTATCTCAACTCAAAGCTAACACATCAATAATTTTCATACTCTGTTTCCATCTGCATTTGTTATGACACATTTATGGATTGATGACTCATTGATTTAGGTCTTTCCTTTGATTTGTCAGTTGCTGATAGACGGTTTCCCAGTGCAAGATGAAGCAAGACAGACAGACAGACAGGCAGGCAGACAGACAGACAGACAGACAGACAGGCAGGCAGGCAGGCAGGCAGGCAGGCAGGCAGGCAGACAGACAGACAGGCAGGCAGGCAGGCAGGCAGGCAGACAGACAGACAGACAGACAGACAGGCAGGCAGGCAGGCAGGCAGGCAGGCAGACAGACAGACAGACAGACAGACAGACAGGAAGACGGACAGACACTTTACTCCCTGTTAAACTAGTGTCTTGGTTTGTATAGTCACAATTAAATCAATTCAACTCATATTAATTTTATCATTACAAGTAAGAAAGCTTCTCTATGGTAGAGACGTCCATCACACATAATGCTACACAAAACACTGACCTTCTGAGGTTGTGTTGTAATCTTCCACCTGATGTATCCAAACATTAATTACATTTTCAGCACACTTCAAATCCACAAATGCTTTTTCTTTTCACAAATAGTACGTTCATTAGTGCCTATTTGAAAGCTGTAAATGTTAGAGAGATATGTTTCCCATTCATTTCTATATATTAATTGAATGTATTCACAGATCCGTATTTGTTTGTGTATTTGCGGATCCGTTTCATATTTGCGAGATATTTTTGAGTTGACAAATTGATTCTTTGTATTTGTGGAAGTGGAAGGTGTCATATATTTACAGATGATGCATTCACGCACAGATTGTCAATCTGCTCACACAAACAATATTGAGACAGATCTGCCTCCACTGAATGACTACAGTAATGCATTACAATCAGATGTCTTTATTGCCCCCTTTGGGAAATGTTTCTCTTTCTCCGTATCGCTGCATTACAGATCATTATCTCCGCACATACTTAGCAGCATCCCTACAGTCACTCAGACATTAAAATACACATTAAAAAGCCAAACAACACTAAAACAAACAGAAAAACTAGAATTACTGCCTAGCGGTTGTTTGCCAATCTCCTCTTCCTGAGCTACAGCATGAGTGTTTTTGAGAGCGCTATGAAGTCCCAGTGAAGCTGACCTTTGACCATCTGGATATGAAATGTCATCGCTTATTTAATCCCTAATGGGCGTTCAACTTAAGCTGTGTTTTAGTTGGTAATTTTGTGAGCCATTTTGTGGCCAAAATGTTTTTTTAGGTTGCCACAGTGATCTTGACCTTTGACCTTTGACCATTGAAATCTAAGTGAATGTTTGTGCCAAAGTTGTGAACGTTCACAATTCAATGGGATGGGAGGACATATATATGGACAGATGCACAGACAACCCAAAAACATGACACCTCCTGTCAAAAAAGCAGAGGTGGTCACATGACACTTCATTTTATTAAAGTTAAAAGCAGAAACAGCCACATAAAGTTAAGGTTTTGACTTATGAACCTGTTTGACTTTATGCTCTGATAATTAATATGTATCAGAATTATTGAAATGACCAACAGATATGATACGATTGAAAGAAAAGCTAAGTATGACTGAGAAGACAGACCACCTCACCAAACTCTGTGACATAACATGAAGACAGGCCGGTGCTGGGCAGACAGACCAAACAGCGGACGTAGCCTCCGCTGGTTCTCTTCAGTCTGCCCTGTGGATTATTAATACAGACACCTGCAGGGATCCGGGAAGTCGACGCACACCGATGAACACGGCCAACACACACACACACACACTGACATACGGAGCCAGCACGCTGCTGGTTGAGTCATGGAGAGCTGAGGTCAGCGCAGAGATCTAGAGACATTAAATCCAGAGAGAGAGGAAGCACCTGATCGAACGAGGAAAGCATGGAAGGATGACATTTCCATTCCACTGCTAATTTTCCTCAGTGTACCATGAAGTAAACACGGCAATCATTTCCCATTTGATGCCTTTGATGCGTCACAACAACATCCTCAGTATTTATTAAGAATAAGGAGCTAAACTCTAATAATTATGTCAAGTGTAACTGCTACAAACGTAATGTTACATAATTAAATGTGGGTTAAAAACATGTGGCTGGGTACAACGTTAATAATGACTTTGTTGGATATCACCATGCTGTCCATGGTCCTAATGTAAGTTTAGAATAGTTATGGTGGTCAGAGTTCATATAAACATGATATGATGATTAAATCAAAAGGTGCCAAATAAGGCAGAATTTGAACTTCTGTCTCTCAAACTCTGTTTTTCTTCATAACACATTTTCTCATATTTGCACAACTGAATGCAACAGAAGTAAAAGTGAAAACATGGTGCAGCAGTTTGTCCATCTATTATGTACATGTGCACATCTGTCTTGTTCTCTTGAACGGATATATTATTAACAAAGGCACTTGAAGAACTTTCTTCATATTTGGTACAAACATTATTTTGGACTCAAGGACGGACTAATTACCTGTAAGTTTTAGTGGTCAAAGGTCACAGTGATCTCACATATCACAGTCTGGCCATAAGCCACTAATTTCTTTTTTTTGTCAGTAATGACAAAATTTAAATATTTAAATAAATTAAAAAAAAGTTAAATGAACTGATAAAGTCCAAATATTCAAAGTTCAGCTTCACTGATGCCAAAGTGACTCTATTATACTCGATCAGCTTGTGCTGCTGGAAACGAAAACTAGCTTAGCCGCATTTTCATGGCTTAGCCTGCTGGCTTTGCTTGACTGCTGCCTGCACCACCGCACCTGCACCTGCACCTCCTCTGGATGGATGTTTCAAATGTGGCTTCATTTGCACAACACACTACATGAATAAATATAAACGAGGGATGCAAGTTGTGTATGTCAGGCAGGCGCTCTAGTACGTTAACAGAACAGCACTCTAAGAACGTAGCAGACATGGTGTTAATTGACAGCATTAGCATTGAGAGTCTTTTTTCTATCGAAGTAAAATTGATACTGTTACTAAAGTATTTAATTTGGGATTGAACTTGAATTGATTTGGGAACTTGAGAGTCAGGAAATCGTCCAGCCAGAGTAATGTTTGGTAAAAACACTGACCATGTTTCCCGTATCTTAGCTTGTCGTTGGAGGGACATGACTGAAAGACATTCATTCTAGTTTATTTAATGTCAGAAATGTCACTACTACTAAATGAAGCATTGTGGTGCTACAGAGACTGTGGTCTGTAAATTATTATTCTCAGGCAACATACTTGTTTGGTACAAGACTAAACAAAAATCACTTTGTTGTAGTTTTGTATTTTCAGTGAAAGTGAAATGCAAAACTGACCAACTGAAATTGTTACTCATAACACTACCACAGTATCTGCATGGCTTTCTTTGTGTGTTGTTCGGCTCCAGTTCCTTCCTTATTTCCCTGGTAAGAAGTTCTGCACCTTATGTAAAGTGTTTTGTCCCTCTTAGTTTAACAAAATGTTTTCCTCTTTTTCCCAGTGTCCTTCTCTTCCCTGTCCTATATCTTTTTCTCTCTCCTCTCCCGTCTTGCTGAGGCCTTATCAGTGCTCCAGGGACTAACTGACATTCACACAGACGCTAATGACACCACAGGATTCGAGGCGCTTCACTCTCCGCTCTCCGCTCTCCCCTCTCGCCTCTCTCTCCCTATCTGTTCCTCCCTTTCTCATTCTGGCTACTTTTTCTCTTGTTCTCTCTTCCTGGGCAATTAGACAGAGGGAGAAGTCCCAGTTGGCTCGCGGTGGTAATCAAACATCTTTTTCTTGTCCATTTAACACTGGGATTAATTTCCTACAAGGTTAATTAAAGAGGCCCATCAGACAGAACTGATTGTTGCAAAGGTTACTGTAGCACTGCTGCTCACTGTTTCCCTGCCTGTGTCTGTACACACACAGGCACACGTGCGCACACATACTTATGCACTTAAATGTAATGATCCTCTCGTACGAACACATGTGCCCACAAGGCCAACGCACAACCTGGACCATATTGTTAACATGAGGAACCTTTCGTTCGTAAATGATGTGTGTTTATTCTAACAATAAGCAAAACTCACATTTTGGTATACATACCGTATTCATTTATAAACATTCAAATTCATTGTAGCCTACTTCTGAACTTATAACCACAAAAACATACCTTCTTCATCAGGGTCTTGCTCAAATCTACTAACGAAGGTCAATTAATTAAGGTTCATTCAAGTGCAGCATGTTGAAAATTATTGATAAATTCACTTATACTCTTGTTTGTTTTTAAGGAAGATTAATGTATCCACATTGTCTGCAGAGAGGACAGATCTACTGGCACACACTCATTCACCACAGAGCTAGCGAGCACAGCAACTCTTTAGCTCTTTGCCAGTATGAGCATATGTGTGCTCATTGTAGCTGTGACATGTTGTAGACTCACTGACCATCAGAACACAAAACATTACACGTGTAACGTGCAGTTAAGTCTGGATGGTTTTCATTTGATCAACTGAACTGAACATCCTGTAGTGGACAAATCTGGTGACAAGCCTGCGTGAACTAATCTAATCTTTCTTCTGGCTGTATTTATTTTGAGCTGATATGCGGTTGATACATTTTACATTTTGGATACAGGACGTTGATATTATGGTTTACATTTCATCATAGCCATTACCCTACATTCCTGAATCCTGCAGTTAACTAACTTAACTCAACTACTTTTTTTTTTTTTTTTTACTTTTTAAAAAGAGAGAGGGACATACTGTAATAAGCCTGTGAATATTCTCATTTGTCCAGGTCATAAGGAAATTTAAATTGATTTCAATTTCCTTGAGATAGAGGGACATAATGTTACAAGTGCGCGCATCATTTTTTAACTTTTCCATATTTCATTTATTCATGTTCAGTTACTCATTTACAGAAATCTCAGTAATGCAGTAAAATGCACCTCAGATGTATCAATGTTGAAACCTTAAACCTCAGTGACTGTGGGTCAGTCCCCACAAGCTCACTCCTACCACACATGTAAACATTTTCAGTATTTAGCAAAATCGTTTTGTGTGTGTGTGTGTGTGTGTGTGTATTGTGCATTTACAGCCTCCGAATATTTGCATGTGCCTTCTGTTTCATGGCGGAGCTGTAAATCATGTTAGCCGTGGAGAACGAGCAGCGACTGCTCATGTCCACCTCTCAGCAATCACTGAGAACAAAGGTCACCATGACAGGTATAACTAGACAGAGAAAACATTCCTATTCAACCGGTTACCATAACAGCAGAGAGCAAGACCAGGGTCACAGTCCGTAACACACACACACGAACACACACACACACACACGCGCGCACACACACACACACACACACACACACACACACACACACACACACACACACTCTCAGTCAATTAGCAGAGCGGCAGCCAGTCCCCTGAATGCCAGCCTATTTGTGTTTATGCTGCACAGTGAGAAAGAGCCCTCAGGTGACACACACACACACACTCATATACACGCTCAGACACACACACACACACACACGCACGCATACAGTCACACATGTGCAGGTTCATTAGCATGCTAATTGGAGGTGAGGACAGTGTGGTGTGGAGGTGGTATAGAGCAGCCTCAGTGTATTAATCACAGGCTCAGGGAGAGCAGCTGACTCCCCAACCTGTCCCTCCAGCCCCCTCACCCAGCTCCCCTCCTCCTCCCTCCTCCCTCACCCCTGCTCCTCCTTCCACCCCGTCTGCCCACCTCCTACTCTCCCACTGAAGCCGGCCTCTATGAGTCCCTGCCCAGCTGTTAAAGGCAGCTCTGGTGCACAAGGAACGCTGTGTTCACACAAGTTCATTGAGACTAAACACAGGAGTTTTCTTTTTCAGAGTCGATGCTGTGGGTCCAAAAAACTAAAACATGTATGTCAATTTCACAACATTTTTAGGTTGCTTTTTTGTTTTATGGCTTATCTAATGCCATATATTTAAATTAATCTTAACATTTACATTACAATTGTTGTTTATTCTTTTCATACTTTAATTTATTCTATGTCTGCGTTTTACTTATCAGATCATCTCTGTTTAAGGAGATTTGAATCTCAGTAAGACCCATTTAAATTAAGTCACATTATTATCACATTATCCCACATAAATGGTAACAAAAATACAATGATCAACACCTACAACATTAATGTTAATAATGGAGAAGATAAACGTTTAAAAATAAAATTCATTTTTCACTACATTAGTTGTATTTTTGGCCACTTGGAGTGTGCAATAAACAATCATGGAGCACTTTATCAGGAACACCCTTTTCTCTCAAAATGGCCTCAGTTCTTTATGGACTGGATTTCACACTATGTTGGAAACTTTCCTTGGAGACTCTGCTCCATGTTGACACGGTGGCATCACATCATTTCTGCACCGTCAGCTGCACATTTGTGCTGCCAGTCTCCTGTTCTGCCACATCCCAAAGGTGCCGTGTTGGACACAGATGAAGGGATTGAAGTTCACTTAACTCGCTGTTGTGTTCATGAAACTAGTTTGAGACATTTTTTGCTTTGTGCCACGGTCCATTATCGTGCCACAATACGGTAACGTGTGCCTATAAAGGGATGCCCATGGCTGCCAGCAATACTCAGACAGGCTGTGGCACTCAGACCAGGATTGATTGGTGTTAACTGTGCCAAGAAAACATTCCCCTTCATCATTACACCACAGGCCTGGACTGTTGACACGAGACAGGTCGGGTCCATGGATTCATGCTGCTGACGCAAAATTCTGACCCAACCATCTGTGTGTCTCAGCAGAAATGCAGACCCATCAGAGCAGGCTTCATTTTCCCGCCTTTAACTGTCTGCTGTTGGTTTTTCTGCTCTCCATAGTTGTAAACAGGTGTTGTGTGAGATACTGCAGCCTTGCTCCAACTATTTCCTGATACATAAAACCTGTATTTTATGTATAGCACTGCCACACCATTGGCTGATTGGATAAGTGCAAAAATAAGCATGTGAACAGGTGTCTCTGATAATTAGCCCATTCAGTCTTATTTAAGCAGGGAAATGCTCCACTATGTTCACCAGGTTGTTGTGTACTTTGTGTGTTACATAGTATTTATTTATTTGTTTATTTAACAGGGACAGTGCACAGCTTTCAGCCATACTAGAGTTAGCTTCTAGCTAATTTTCACCTGTAGTCCCTGAGCAGGAACAGAGAACATGAAGTGTTAAGACAGAAATCTAACACTATAGTACAAAACAAATAAGCACATACAAATACAAAAAAATATAATAACATCGTCACAAAAACAGCCTTTTCAGATGACAACAATGACCTTTTACACTCTTAAATCACAAGAGCCACAATACAATGCTATATAATAGGTAGATAATAGTAAAAGGAATAGGTAGGTAGTACAGAATGAGTATGAGCATTTGACCTTACCACTACTTTTTGTAAACAACCATGAAAATGAACCTAAATAGTAAAGTTGTGGCTCCTAGAAAACAAAACAATGAGCTGAAAGACACTAAAACGCTCTGAAATCTGAACAAAACTGCAGAGTCAATAATAAACCTCTGTGGGTTCAACAAACAACACACTCCTCTCATATTACATGTAGTGTTAATGTTAATCAACACAATGTTAATTGGTGTTAAAAAAAAAAAGAGTTGTGCAGCTTTAAGGACCCTGTAATGTACCAGAGTTAATAAACCAAATTTTACCACAGGTGGAGATTTAACAGGTATGACATGCAGTATATCTTTGATTGCGATGCTCTGTATCTGCTCCAGGTATTTAACAGATAAGGGGGCTGTTATATGCTGCGGTGACATGCAGTGTTATGAGAGAGACGGGGGAGAGAGAGAGAGAAAGAGCCAATGAAGCAGCCAAAAGTAACCTGCTGTTACTGTAACAAGGGACCCTGATAACACAGTAATAACAGGCTAATCGTATTTGGGTTCAGAAACCACAACATGCTAATTCAATTAGCTTAATAAGCCCCTGTAGATAAAGGGCTTGTTTCGGCTGTCGTGATTGGCTCGAGGTCCCAAGGAGGTGGTCCTCTGGGGCAGGACGTCTCAGCATCCGCCGCCACCAGTAGAGGGGGAACTTCCTGTGTGTCCGTGTACAGGCCACTGTGCGTGTGTGCGTGCGTACGTGTGTGTGTGCCTCCTGTAGAGTGAGAGCAGGGACATCTTTCAGCTGTTAGACGAGCTGTACAAGTTCTTCTTCTGTCTTGAAGAAGGCTGCACAGGCCTCGTTATCAATAGATCAGACCGTGTGATATGAGAAACTGAGAAACAACTTTGTCTTCAAGTGTGACTCCGAGTAGAGTGATACTTGAAAGAAGACCGATACACACAAGTGAAACACACAGATTCTCCAAAGGAGCAAATCCCCGGCTGCCGCCTGTGTAAACTGTGCATCCTCTTAAAGTTTCAACAATGACGAAGAAGTCGTTCGTCCCTTGGAACTTTCTTTATTGTTTGTCTCCGCAAACACACGACACAATGCCAAACAAAAACCATTCTCAGCCTATTGTCCTGGTGCTGTGTCTCAGTTCACTCTGAGCGTCTGTCTCAGCGCTGGGCTCTTTGTGTGGAGATGCACAGAAAGGCATGGCCGCATTGTTTCACCGGCTGAGGAGGAGAATGGAACTGTTACAGTGGAGAGAATTGGCAGCTGAGCCCAGCGAGGAGATTCTCCACACAGTATTAGAGAGAGGGATCACGACGCTCCACCGCCGCGCATGGCCCCCGCTCGCCCCTCACACACATACAACGATGCGCACGCCCCAGAACTCGCCGCGCAGCCCGGCTCCCTCCCCTTCCCTGTGAAATCTGCATTCTCTCTTAACCCTTTGTTTTTCAGCAGACGAGCTAATCTGTTTACGGGTGTTTGTGAGGGTGCCTTTGTTTGCACCGTGCACATATGTGTGTGCACATATACACATTAATCTGCAGGCCACGAGCCAGCTGACACCAGCAGAATATAACACCGAACCCAACAGACTCTTCTTTCTTTCTTTCTTTCTTTCTTTCTTTCTTTCTTTCTTTCTTTCTTTCTTTCTTTCTTTCTTTCTTTCTTTCCTTCCTTCCTTTTTTCCTTCTCCCATGTTCGTCTGTGCATGCGTACGTGTCTGTGCATGCAACATGCATATTCTTCCATAGGGAAAGCGGGGGGATGGTGCATCTGATCAGTACGTGGAGCAGATAAGAGAGGAGGCAGTGTCAAATGAACGGAGGCTGTGTAGGCAGAGAGAGGATGGTGTCTGGAGGCAGAGAACCGCTGTAAACAACACATCTTGTATTTAAAGAAGGATTTGTTCAGAAGCAGAGGGCACAGCTGGATCGTCACTGTACACATCAGCAAAACAGCAAAAAAAAACAAAACACAACAAAAAAACACACACACTCACACTCCATCTCTGACTGGGCCCGTTTCTCTCCTCACACCAGCTCGATCCCCTTCATCAAACGTCACAGCAATTTGAGAGATTAGACAGCTCGGATTAGACACCACAAGGCTGCCTCTTTTTGAAGTGTTGGATGCTTTTGTGCTCCTTTCTTTCATTTCATAAGACGATATTATATCAAGTGGTGGTAAGACTCTCACATTCACAATAACAGCACCTCAGTTGATTCACTGACTATAGGATGAGGGAGTAATTATGTAAGAAGTAAACACTTCTCGCTGGCTGCTTATTCCACCTTGCTCTTGCCTGTTGGTTTATTGGTTGGCCTTACTAGATTTCTCTGCCTCTTTTTCTGCTCTGATTAATGAGATACACAAACACAAACTCATTCACACGTGCGCACACATACACAAAGGCACGTGCTCTCACCAGCTCCCCTCTCACCAACTTAGCGCTGCTATTAGTAATGATTGAACCCTATCCAGTGGATGTAATATATTAGCAGGGAGATTATTCTGACGTTAAAACATGTTCCCTGTGCTGACAGCATCATCAATCACCCTCACACTGCCTGTGGAAGACTCACACACTGGACATAATTGCTTCAGCATGGGGCTGGGGAGAGGGAGGGGACGGAGGGAGGGCCAAGGAGGAAGGCGAGTGTGTGAGATTCAGCGTGGATGTTTGTGTTTGTGTGTTAGACATGCAGGCACGGAGAGGAGAGGAGGCTGCGCCGCCTCAACTGGCAATTGATGATCCAGATTAGTCCAAAACGCTCTAATCGGAGTCACTGCTCATGAAACTTGATCTCGGCTATTATTTCTGATAACTTCAGTTAGTGAGACTCAGTCTCTCTAACACCGACGTCCTCTAGAGGTTGAGTCTCACACAGGTGAACAGAGTTTCTCTGCTTTTTCGTCTCTGTTTCTGACACTGTTTACTCAGCAACAAGATTCAAGATAACCATTTTTTGGCATTTCTCAATGTATCTGCATACTCAGAAAGAAACAAAAGACTGTTTCTCATAAGTGCAGTGTATTAAAATAAAGGTAGAAAAATACAATATGTTAGGATTTAAAATACAAAAAGTTAAAATCTAAACTAAACTGAAACAATAATAATAACAATAATTTAAAAAACTACACTGATCTAATGTAAGGACAAGTCCTGAATTCAAAGTGTGACTTTGGTAAAAGTATGTACTGTAATCAGCCATATGTATTTAAAGAAGTCAGTATATGACGGGCCTTTTTACCAACAGTCTGAGCAGCGAGCTGCTGTGCGATGTGGTGGCGGTGGAGCTGCAGCTTCTCACAGCTCACTGTGACTGCTCCTTCTTGTTGCATTATTCCCTGCGGTTCAAAAAATTATATTGTATATGCATTTATGATGAACAACGGACAGCGGCACTAAACCCACTGACAAACCCATTTATTTCCCATGACCAACTGTCAGATTGTGTTTTGCTACATAAAGATTTCTAATATGAAGGTTTGGATTATCAGCAACTCAGTTGTTGCCATAGACGCCCAGTTAGTAATATATGAATATTGCAATACTTTTATTAATGACCCATTTTCTCAATCACTGCATTGGCTCATTCGATGATAGACATACAGTACGTCAACAAAACTCTGATATTAATCTGATTAAGACAATACTCTGATTAAGAATCTACAATGTAAACAGTGATTTCTGATGATCTTAATCCGGTTAAGGTCTTAGTCAAAGTAAACACTAATCGAAAAAAACCCATGGAGTATTCTGCTTTTAGTCGCATTATCAGACACATTTGCAAAACTTTATCGCATTATTAACGTTATGTGGGAGTTCTGCTGCATTTTGTGACAGGACCGGTCCACACACGGCAGGGGTCAACCGCTTTACGGCAAACAAGAGATCTCGCATGATCAGAGAAGGTTTCTTGGCATGGCTTCAAACAAAAGAGCTCTTTTCTGGTCCCAGCGGGAACAAGGAGTGCTGGAGGTAGTGCAACAGTGAATAACAAAGTGAAAAAAGAGAACAAACAATGCAAAAATCATAAATAAATAAAGACAAATATAAAAGGATAAAGGAAATTTAAAATAAATCACAAATCAAATTCATTACATGAAGCTCTTAATTTTCAAAGCTTTAGAGTTTGTGCAACATTTTTCGTGTGTCCAGATATGATGTAGGCCTGCTTCTCTGTAACATGTAAAACGGGAACATGAGAGGAATATTCAAAAGCAACTCATAGTTAATCAGAATATTGTTTTATCCAGAATAAGGTCAATAGTCTGATTACTAGGCTGTCCATGTAAACGTAGTCGCTGACTTATTCAGGCATTACTCATTTATTCTGACTGCTGTTGTTGTGGTTATTGTTTCTGTAATGGCTACATTGTGTGGGTGACTTTCATACAGAACTTCTTTTCCTTTCTCTGCTCATCCCTGTTTCCAGTCCTGCTGTTAAGCTTCGCTCTCACCTGCCCATGACATTACTTTTTCATCACTAACCCACTGTATTTGCATGCTGCTCACAGGAAGGTGTACGTGTCTTTAAAAAAAACAACATTAAGGCCTGTGAAGCCCGCCTTTATATTTCTGTTATCTGATATAATCCATGCTATTCCATGCCCCTCTCTCTCTCTCTCTCTCTCTCTCTCTCTCTCTCTGTAATGTGATCCAGTGATTAGTATTCTGCTCAGGCGTTAGGATGGAAAGCAGAGTGGCTGCCGAGAGGTGTCCTGAATCACATCACTCATATTCCCCTACGTGTGTGTGTGTGTGTGTGTGGGTGTTTCAAAGAGTCAGAGAGGGGAGAGAGTGTGTGTGTGAGTGAACCAAATCAATCTTATATCACCAACCGGCCACTAAGTGCTGCGTGTGTAAGCGTCACTCTGCATTGTTTAAACACACATTTACCATCTAACTGAGCTGCGGCGCTGCCATTTGTCAGTTTCCCCCTACATGGTGTGTGTGCATGTGTTCGCACACACGCCAAGGTCAACTGCACCTCATCGTTCCTGGCTGGTGAATGCAGACAGTCTTTACATGTAGCAGTGTTATTCCACAGATTATATCCATCCTTTGTCACTTGTTTAAGATCAGAGAATACGGAGTTGTATTAATGTGATGGATGGAGTTTTTCCTGATACGCCCGCGTGTACTAATTGTTCATCTGGACAGGCTGGGTTTACTGTAGCTTTTCATAAATAATCCGGTGTGGTATTTAAGGTTACGGCCTAATGGCGTTGTTTTACAACAAGTGTTAATAACCTCTAAACTATAAAATACAGGAATTAAAAGTGAAATGTTTTATGGCATGTAAACAACAGTGTGAAATACAAGTGGGTTGGAGTTGGCAAAGCTCCTGACAGGCCAACAGGGGCATAAATTCAACTCCCAGTCCATCTTCTCTGCCTGTGTACGCTGCTATTTTTTCAAGGAAAACACAGCAGGGTTGAGAACACACTCTCCAGAACCACACCATACAACCCTGTCCAAGGCCACACCCAGTATGTAATGGATTCATTTCGTGGCTACACTGAGCACTGCTGGGAAAACTTACACATTTGTAAAAAAAAAAAAAAAAAAAAAAGAAAGAGAAAAAAAAGAGAGAGAACTAAGACCACAGGCTAACTGTTTGGTATCTGCGTGTAACTGTGTAACTGTACATCTTGTGCCACAGAAATGTATAACTTCCATAAAAACCATGTCCAACACAGACCTGAGCTGTGAAACCAAACCAAACTGTTTGTGATCTGTGGACGACAGAAGCTGCTGCCACACAAATGTCACAGTAACACACTAAAGCAAAGGAGCTTTGCTAAGCTAGCTGTGGCTATCTTACTACCTAGCTTTAACAGCAGCTACATCTACATTTACCTTTTTCCCCCCTATACAGTACCCGCAGACAAAAAATGTCCATTGTGATCAAGCTGAATCTTTTTATCTCACATGAGCTAATTAGTTTAGAGGAGCATAACCTGTAAATAACATGTTTAAATTGTAAATCAACTCGTTATGTTGTTGTCATCTTAGATATTAGCCAAATAGTGCAGACAGGTGTGGATTAATAGAGTAAAGCTTCATTTCTTAAACAAACACGAACACATATTTTCTGTTGGACATATTTTCCTCTCTCTTTATGTTAATATTCTCCACAGGCCATGTGCAGTGTCTGCATTTTTACGGTCTCATAATGACTTTTCTGTGTCAAATAAACAAACTAAATTCGCACAGTTAAGCGTCTGGAAACCCCTCAGTCTGTTGTGCAGTTTGCTGGCCCACTTAAACTTTCAACTTTAAAGCCCTTATTCTCGAAACGCCCGCCTCTGTTCTATAGTCTCTGCCTTTGTTCGTCATATTATAATCAAGCACTAAACTCATTAGCCAGAAGAAAGAAATGTCAGTTCATTTTTTATTGGATTATTTTGCTTCCAAAAATTCATTCCACAGTTACAAAATGTACTCCAACTCTCAGACTTTGCAATATGAATGAACCATCATCTCCAACCATTATGACCCTGTGGATGAAAAAAAAAAGAAAAAAGGTCGGCATTAGCGATTCTTTGTTTTTTGTAACACAACATGTCTTTCCCTCTTTTTTGAGGATCACAAATGTCTCTTATCTGATTATGTTTCCTTACAGTAAATGGACTGTAACAGATTTCAGTTAACATTTCCTGACAGCCTCCAGCGTAATGACTCTGTGCTGCCAAACTCTGCCTTGTGTGAACAAAAGGAGAAATTTCATTACAGTATAAATTTCAAAAAAAAAAAAAAAAGCCACCACACTGTGAAGATATTACCATAACAAATACTGCAAATGGCAACCGGCGCACAAGGCATGCCTTACGAAAAGGTAAAGAGACTAGAGAGATGCTGTGCACAGGTACACGAGGGATAAAAAAAAAAAAAAGTATGTGTGTGTGTGAAAGTGTATGTGTGTGTGTAAATGTTGGGGTGGGGTGGCTGGGGGGCGAGAGAGAGAGGAAGGCGGAGTGTGTGTGCATGCATTAAAATAGGGGATTTTCTTGTCAGAGTAGCAGGGTTGGGGATTAGTTTAGGATCTGACTGAGACAGAGGAGAGGAGAAGCTGATGACTTTAGCCACATAAAGAAATGACTGGGCAAATATGGGCACATACATCAATATCAGCGCCGAGCACATTATAGCGACGCCCAGCAGGGCGAAACACATACAGCAGACAGCCGTGGAGATTTTCTTTGTTTATGCATGACTGGAGAGAAGGAAATTAATATCAGTGAATTGAATCCGCTGGAAGATCGTTATGCTTCCCCAAACCTCAGACTCACGCGTCAAAGATAGATGCAACACATACACACAAATGCGCACACACACACACACACACACCCTGCTGAAAGACAGGCACTAAAATAACCTCTGTTCCAGCTGGTGGACTGCTGAGGCTCCTGCTGGGCTGTTTTAATGGGGAAAATTAGCCAAGCAGAAAGGTGGATCCTGTTTGTTATGCTCCACTGTCCCCCTTCCACACAGTCGGCCAAGGAGGCATCCTCTCTTGTCCTCTCTCTCTGTCTCTCTGAGCTTTCTTGACACTGTGTATCTCCAACAGCTGCTGCTGCCTCCATGCATCCCTCTCTTCCTGCCTCCATACTCTGCCAGGCACAGATACACAGAGGACGTATATCACACACATGCACACACACACTCGCACCAGCAGCAGCAGCAGCAGCAGCGGCAGCAGCATCCGCTCCAAGTCCAAATCAAGAAACCTGCAGATTGATTAATTTCTTTAATATTCCACCAGTGTTTTAAGATCCTTTCATCTGATCTCATTTACTTCAACCTGCTCCCTGCAGTCGTGCTCGCCAGCGAACTATACATATCCCACCCACATGAGAATGTTAAAGCAAGAATGAGATGGAGGAAAAAGGAAAGGGGAATAAAAGGCGCAAACAAATGAGAGGTTTGCATGATACGGGAATCAGGATGAACAGAGTGAGACTGAGGGAAACAAGAGTGAGAGGTGAGAGAGTGAGGGATGAGAAGAGGATATGCAGAGGGGTGAAAAGCTTCTTTGTTCTGCATGCCCTTGAGACAGCTGACATCGCCACAATAAGACCTTCTTTCAGAGGGAAGGAGAGGGAGTCCGAGCAAGAGAGAAGGAGAGAAAGAGAGTGGGATTCAGTACTTTTGGCACACGGGGCTGTTAGTAGTAGAGATAGTAGTAGTAGAGGTTTTTGTGTATGCATGGATTTCTGGTTTCATTTCATTAGTTTCATTAAAGAAAAAGCTTCTCAGTTGTAACAGAATCATAAGAGGAAGAGCAGCAAAGCCTGTGTAGTGCATCAGTGTACAGTACAGACATAAATGAGTACAAGAAACACCACCAGTGGTGGCTGCGGTACAGGACAGTTTTATGTGATAGGGGAGGCCGGTGCTCACTATAGGGTGGCACAGAAATTAAAATCTTGCTTGTTTTTAAATCCAAACTTGATCCAGGGCTGTGAAAAATGTTACACATGGATTCCCCACTTTAGAAGTGAAGAAATGGGGCCAGGAACACACCAACACTTAACTTCCTTTATGAGAAATCAAGATGAGGCTTTGTGCCCCGCCCACCACCACCACTGCTAGTGACTGGTTGACAGGTGAAAGAGCAGACAGTAACAAAGTGGTCAGAGGAAACATCGGAGAGACTCTGCTTCATGTCTGATCCTCTGTCGGACCATGAGGAAGAGTGTGTTGTCCACCAGAACAGGCAACTAGCAGACGCTATAAACATCCTTGATGTCAATAGCATAGAGGACTTACTATTAATTTCAGGAATCTTTAAGAAAACTAAAATACCTTACCGTTGTCTACCTCTGGCTGTTGTTAAATATCAATCATTTGAGTGAACTTTGCCTGTATTTTCTGTGGTCACTGTGACCTTGACCTTTAGATACAGTTTTATCAATTTGTGTCTAAATGGACATTTGTGGAAAACTGGTGTTAAGATATCACACTAAAGGGCCAAAATATTGTTTCGTGTGGTCGCATACCCTTGACCTTTGACCCCCAAATCTATCTATCTATCTATCTATCTATCTATCTATCTATCTATCTATCTATCTATCTATCTATCTATCTATCTATCTGTCTATCTATCTGTCTATCTGTCTATCTATCTATCTATCTATCTATCTATCTATCTATCTATCTATCTATCTATCTATCTATCTATCTATCTATCTATCTATCTATCTATCTATCTATCTTAAACAACAGTTAAAGTGAGTCACATAGAGACGAGCTGCACCTTCCAACACAAACACGTCTAAGTTTGGAGTATTTTCTCTGCACTTAACCCCACTTGCAGAAACACAAAGGAAGGTTGGATGTATCCAATTGATATTTTCTTTCCTTTCTTTTGTCTGTGAGAAGAAGCACCATCATAACTGAGATGCTTCTAGTTTTTTTTCACTACAGCTCCTTCCTTGCTGCTGAGCTTTTGTCACATCCTGTATCGCACACACACACACACACACACACACACACACACACAAAGGCTCGCACACAAACACACTTTAGAAATCCGAGAGTGTGTTAGACCTCTCTTCCTCCTCACCCAGAGTTCCTGGCCCCAGGGGGTGGAGGGTCTCTTCACCCGTCTCACACGTCCAACCCAAACACACAGCAACCCACACACACACACGCACACAGACACACACACACTGGCAGCAGACCACAACAGAGGGGGTCCATTCCTCCTCAAGTCCACAGGTCTCTGGATAAACATATTATTCTGTATTAAATGTTTCCCATATTTGTTATTCTTCCCTTCGAGACTCCAGGTGGAATTGGTATGAAACCAAAAATCATATGTGCATTCCTTTGAATGAAAGAGAGGGCTGAAGGGAACGCTCCGAAATGGGAACAAGAATTCCCTTTCGGAGCGAGAACTTGTAACAACATTTGTGCGGATTCTTCGATCGGCCCAGATTCCTCGTTACACATCTAACAAAGGCTGCGCTGTGTTGTCGAGAAGTGGTCTATTCCCCGTGCAAACGGTGCCACACAGCTAACCCAGCGCTCTCTTCAAAACCAGGAAGTGTGTGTGTGCCGCATGATGGAGGTCCACCGCTGGCTCTGAATCAGATCCAATTGGTTCAAGAGGCACTGATCCTTGCAGGGATGCTACGCTTTGTGTGTGTGTGTGTGTGTGTGTGTGTGTGTGTGTGTTTTAGTCTCATGCAGGTTGAATAGAGATAGAAGATGACAGCTGAGCAGCAGCTTCAGCCACTGTGAGGCCTAAATTGAAGACTTCAGAGGCAGAGGGTGATGATGGTGGAGTCCTGCTCAATTATGCAATTATGTCCTAATTACTGCCAGAGCTTCTTGCCCTATCACAGCCCAGGTTATAGCCCTGAGCGAGCCAATCGCCGAGGTGATGATGTGTGCCGAGAGATCACACACTGCCCACCTAGAGCCCCAGTGGCCATGGTAATACAATCTGAGCCATAATGGTTGACGGACGGACGGATGGAAGGATGTATGTGATGGAGCCACATGTGGCAGGAGAACGCTTCTTTGAACCATCGTTTTTTTGCAAAATGAACAACTTCCTCCGTTTCCTTTTAAACATGTTCCTCTCCACGTTCAGATATCTGTCACAAAATCACGCACGATCCGGTGCTGGCGAATGATCTCTGCATTAAAACGTTATAGCTCCCTGCATACTAATGCAACGGTGAGCAACGGCAGAGGAACACAACAATAGACGGAAAATACGCATGCAACACGTTCATTTCTTCCTGTCGTGTTTATTTTTGTAAACGGCGCAGCCCCAACTTTGCGCAGCGGTGGGACGTGTGTTGTGGACAGAGTGTTCTCTCTGCAGCATGTTTGATGTCTCTCTCTCTCTCTCTCTCTCTCTCCCTCTCTCTTTGGACCCTGGAGACATTCCTCATGCATAATCTCTGTCTTTTTGATCTGCCTCTATCTACTGCTGTTGGAGGTTAATGCACAGACAGAGCTGCATGCACACACACACATAAATTAGAGGCAGGCAAAACACAACTTATTTCCCCCACAAATAGCAAAGAATAAAGCAGCGAAAAAGCAGAGAGCAGTTTTGTAATGTTTATTGATGTGATATAAGAACCAGTAGAGCTCTCCAGGCTCCTCTCATCTACTCACATATGTCATTTAGCACTCTGCTGTGCTAAACAACTCAATCGAATATGGTATTTTAAACACAGTTACATTGCGCTGGGCTTAATAAAACCATCTACTCCTGTAATTCATCATCCTTTAACACACATTAAGCCGGGAAATCAGGGGAAGTGCTGTGATTGGAGGGAGGGAAGCCTCTGTACAGCTCAGTATTCTGGTGAGGAGTCTCTAACTGTAGAGCAGAGGGGGCAAAGGGGTCACGAGGTGTGTGTGCGTGCCTGTTATGCGTGTGCATGTATGTGTGTGTGTGTGTGTGTGTGTGTGTGTGTGATGGCAGCATCACCAGTCCTCCAGGGCTCAGCAGGCTAATTAATAATGAATCCCAGAGAGTCTGTGTTTGAAATGCAGATATGCGACTGCCGGCTCCGCCTGCTCCTTCAGAGGGACCTGTGTATGTGTGTGTGTGTGTGTGTGTGTGTGTGTGTGTGTATATGAGTGTGTATGTGTGTGTTGGGGGGTTGTGGGCCACAGGGGGAAAGTATGCTGGTTAGCTGTTTAGCTGTGGCAGAGAAACTTGCTGGTTTTTCTCTGTGAAATTTTCACCCAGTCGTGTCGAGTCGACGACGTGCGTCTGAGTTTTGAGCCGGAGCTGAAGAAGACGGAGAGAAAGCGTTAGAGAGTTATTCAGCAGATGTTTTTTTTTTAGCAACAAATAGCCTGTCCTCTTTTCTGAGTCCTTTCTCCTCTTCGTTGGTGCCAGGAAAGGCCTCAACCCCTGAGCTCTCCTCTGCTCTCAGCACAGAGCAGGAGGAGAAGAAGTAGGATGTGGAAAGGGACCTGGAGAGGGGCTGAAGAGCATACATTACATTTCTATAGACTCTCTCTTCTCCACTGGCTCTCTCTCTGTTTAGGATACTCTGTGTGTGTGTGTGTGTGTGTGTGTGTGTGTGTGTGTGTGTGTGTGTGTGTGTGTGTGTGTGTGTGTGTGTGTGTGTGTGTGTGTGTGTGTGTGTGTGTGTGTGTGTGTGTGTGTGTGTGTGTGTGTGTGTGTGTGTGTGTGTGTGTGTGTGTGTGTGTGCGTGCGTGCGTGTGTGTGTGGTGACGGTGTGCAAGTGTGTTGTGATTGAGCAGTTTGAAGTGTAACAGATGCTAATGTTATGTAGATTTTTACCAACAGGAGCTCCTTCACTGACCCAGGGACAATATACTAGCCTCTTCCACAAACAGCACCTGTAACACACACACACACACACACACACGCACACAGTGAGTAATCTCTCTGACAAACATTACCTTTGTTTAAAGGAAGGCAACAGGGACAAACAGCTTCAATTTTGTTGAGGTGTTTCAAATCCTGACAGATAATAAAAAACTGTATTGCAACAATTGCATTTGGAGAGTGTTTGTTCTGCAGGTGTAAAGGGGGGGGGGGGGTGTATAGACTCTCTGACCTCAGGCCTGTGTGTTGTTTTGACTGAGTTCATTTTCTAATTAAGTAAAAAACCAAAAATAATTTAACGCTGAAACTTTGCAGTTAGAATACTAATATCCAGACCTCTTTCTGTCCTTTCAGGAAATTAAATTAGTTTAATTTTGAAGGAACTGCGGAAATGTAGTTGAGCAGATAAAGAGAAATCCAGTGTGTTTATTATACGGTCAGAATATTGTCATATCAGTCAATTAAATGCCAATACATTCCATTAATTCATCGATACATCATATTTATATTTATCACTCCCTCTGTGATATCTATCTACTTTTCGAACACCACGTTTTATCATTTTATTCACTTACTTTTTTCCTCCTTTTTTTTTTTACTACAGTAAAATGATCGTTTCAAGAGCACCGCCGGTGTCGTGACGTGTAACATCACATGATCCTTTACGCGCTGGGTTCACAATTCAAATTTTAATCTCCACCACGTTTTAAAGTTTTGTCATCCACTTTTAGAGCTGAAATAAAAACATCACACCTGTCAGATCGTCACAACCAGGAGAAGCTTCCTTATAATCTAGTTTTGCATATATAGGCCTGCTACCAATATTTTCTCTGGCGCGCTGCAGGAAGCGGAGAAACACTCTGCACCTAATGAAACTTAAGATGATATTAAAAAGCAGCGTTACAAGCAGCGTTACAATACACACATGCGGTTTGAACAGGCCGGAAGTCTGCAGGGTGGATCTTACAAACTCTTTTCAATTTATTGAAGGTAAAGCTCCATGTCATAAATGTCACGAATGAAGTTTTTTCCCTCTCTCTCTTTATGTTAAACTGAAGCGGACACTTTGAGGGGAAAAACACTCAGCTGATCATTCTCTCCCTAAATCTGAGGAGCTCACCCCCAACTTGTTGAAAAGTAAAAACTATTCGCTTATGACGCGCAGATGTGCATGAAATCACTTTCACATTATACAAAGCCACACAAACGCAGACACACATAATAATAACCCCTTGAACCAGGGTGTGTGCAGTGCACTGCAGACCAAACACACGCACCGGGCCTCATGCATTATGAATGTACATTTACACTCGTCTGCTCTCATGGGATGAGCTTTAACTCCATATACATTCACTCATTGGTGTGTCCGATGGGTTTCCTCCTCCTAACCCCTGCCGGACACACACACACACACACACACACACACACACACACACACACACACGCACATACACACAGGCAGGGGTTTACATGGCTGACAAGAGGACGTCCTGCGCTTCTATCACAACACCGAGGTTTTTGTTTCAAGCTGCTCATGAAAACAAGCGGCTCGTCACTGACACGATGTGAGATTGGATGATGAGGTTTGTTTTTGAAGGGCCATCTCCTTTAAATACGGTGTCATCGTCCTTTATTAACGACGTCACGGGTTAATGGGAATATCGATTGTACTGTCTGGGAGCCTGTGAAGTGTGTGTCGCGGGTGTCAGTGATAAGAGGACAACTAAGTTTAAACCAGGAGGTGACATGAAGGCTTTGGACTTCTTTAATAATAACAACCCCCATCGTATTTGCGTTGATTTATTTTCTTACTAAGAGAGTAAAAATGGGCCTGAAATAAACACATTTAACACATAAATAATCGAATAACTAGACAGATTAAATTTAACTAATGTATTTCATTTGTTTAAAAAAAAAAAAAAAAGATCTTTAACTTGAGGCCATATCTGGCGCAGAGCAGCAGAAATTTGGGGCGTCTTGGGGGAAAGTTTCCAAAGGTCATGACACCAAGTGACAGGTCCCGCCCCGAGGCCCCAGGGCTGTCTGAGCAGCCTGATTTATCTGCAGGCTGCAGACTCACACACTAGACCGCTGGATTGAGCATTTAAGATCAGGAAACACAGTCTAATGTAAAAAACAAAACACAAACATTTACTTTGAGCTGCACATTTAGACTCTCCCACTAAAACCAACTGCGATGACATTTTCATCAATTTCTAAAAAAACAACAGTCACCTCTCCCTGAATTATTATAGTGCTAGATAAAATACTTGACCATATCTAAAAAACAAAACAAAGCTGAGAAACACTGGTAAAGACAAATAAATAAAACCTTCATTGAAAAATTATCTATTTTTTGTTTAAGAAATAGAAACGTGTTACAGCTCATCTAAATTCAATACTAAATGTGCACCATTATTTCTGTTTTGCAAAGAAGACAGAAAAAAAATCAACTGGGAATATTTAAAAAAAAAAAAAAAAATCAGAATAACAATGACTCTTGAACCTAGCACCGTGTTTGATCCTTATGAAGTAAACAGGCGTTAAGTGACAGGCCTGTAACAGACAGCTAAAAGACATAAATAAACAGGCAGAAAATATAAGCGAGGATCACCTGAGTGAGGTCATAGTTTGCCCATATTTTTATTTACTCCTCTGTCTACAGCAAATAGTCAGTAAGCAGAATAATCAGCACAAGATTCACTCAGAGCCGCTGAATCAACACAAACAAGCCGCCGAACAAACACCGATAAACAAGCGTAAAGTAGCATTTCATACAGACGAGATTGGAGAAATTGTGAGTCATTAGCCGTTGTTATTTAGCAGTAATGTGCACCTTGGTGTGGTGGAGAGAGAGCCTGCAGTGCTGCATGGTGTAAGTGTAGCAGGGCTGGCTCGGGTTATCTGTGAATGGGCTCTTTATTGGAGGCGCGGAGCGGGGATTTGCCTTTTATTCGCCTCGCTATGGAAACGCGCTCGACGGCAGAAAAATGTTGATGTGAATAAAAGGAATCAGCACAAGGAGCGTTTCTAGAGAAGCATCTGTTACACTTAGAAACTTAGACTATCGAGAGCAATACAACCCCCTCTCCAAGTCGCTCTCCTGTCTGCTGCAGGCTGCGCTGAAATGCAACACTATTTTTTAAAATCGCAAAACAAAACAAAAAATATTCCGCTTGTATTTTTTTTTTTTTATAATTCGTTGATTTTTTGTTAGCGACTCTGAGTGTGTGCACATTTTAAAACCTCATTTTTTAAGTCTACAAGATCTCGTCCAACTCCTTTTAGTTTGTAGGCTACATTTTTTTTTCCTTTAAATTCATTGGCGTGTCATTTAATGTGACACGTCTGAAAATGCAGGGATTGTACTGTGCTACAAACCCTTTTTTTTCTCTTTTTTTTGCATGTGATTCTGTATCATTTCATCCCCAGAACGACTCGAAACGAAGCAACCCAGTTCAGCAAACTGGGGCAGTAGAATTCACATCAAATATTCAGCACCTTTCACTGAAGTTTCCAAGAGTAAACTAGCCTCCATGCAGAATGAATACCCCGTGCAGCCCCACCACGCTGGAGTCACACACTTAGAGTCACAACAAAAACAACTAACACAGAAAATGTGGTGAAATCTTTCAGGCCACCGTGGTACAGGCTAAACCGGGGCTTCACAGCACACACCGTCCTGTCATCACCTTCCCCTCACTCCGTCATTCCTCCGGTTCCCCGGCCCCCCCATCCCACCCCACCCCTGTCCTTGTCCCTGTCCCTGTCCACCCTCCAGCGGCCCTGTCCGCACATCCAGCCCCGCGGTCAGCTCACCTGCTCCGGCCTCGTCTCTGTCTGAGTCCCCGCAGCCAGCTCCTCGGCTCACCGCTCTTTAATGACTTTCTGGTGGCTGCAGCCTTCTTTTATTTCTCCTAAATGTATGAAAATGTATGCAAATTTAAATCAAGCTTAACCTGGGAGCTCGAGCAATATGTTTAATGGAATTTCAAACCAATAAGGAGACTGGGACGCAGTCGTCTAATGGCAAATATAATTACGCAGCTAAGTTTGCTCTCAGATATGCAGATAGATCTTTTTCAGCTCTGAGAGGACCTGACAAGATTCTTAAAGACTGTGGCTTGTGAGGATACATCGACTTCTTTGGGAATATGTAGAAACGGTGAGGTTTTGGGTAGTAAACGTGTCCAGTGAGTATTCTTGTCTCCATGTGGCAGCAAAAAAGTGTCAGTTTGGCCTAAATCTTATTTTTAAAGGAATAACCATGGATCCTGGGCCCATTGCACGTCCTGGTCTTATCTGACCAGAGTGGATTTGGATAATGTCCCGTGCGTAAAACACCTGAGCGTAAACACTATCTGGGGACGTGCTATTCTGTGAACACCTGAGGAAGTATTCTCTAAAAGTTAATCATTAGCAGTGAGAACTGCTCTTGGTTTAATTGTATCCCTCTAAATTAAGTGCTGGCACGTCTAACAAATGCCATTGCGCTTTAATCTCCTCCTTCGCAAGCGCTCAAGGGTGACAGGAGCAGCAATAAACTCGTGCGTAAATCAGTTGGAAACTTTAATTAATAAACAGGAACTGCGCTCCACGCGCACATCGTTCCACAGCCAGACCCACTGGACCAGCTCTGCGACTCACTTCCGGTTCGACCGCCTGTAACCCTTTCCTACCCGCGGCTCAGCTTCCAGAGGCGGCGGTTCGGGGGATCTGCGCCGCCATTGGTGGAGACGCGTCGTCACCGCGCCTCGGTCGGTCTGTGAGTGGCGGTGGGGGCTGTCAGTCAGCGTTAGGGCTGCTGCCGACACTCCAGAGAGAGAGAGATGTCAGAGGCTGAGCTGCTCCCTCCCTTCAGTAGCACTAGTGGGGTTCAGCAGCCAGCATGGCCACAGCTGCCTCCAGCCCCTACACTCTGCTCAGCTCCAGCCCCATGATCCACCCGGACAGCCAGGCCATGCAGCCTGCTAGCCCCTACAGAGGACACCAGAAGCTCCTCCAGAGTGACTACCTGCAGAGCGTCCAGAGCAACGGACACCCCCTCGGGCACCAGTGGGCGAGCAGCCTGTCGGAGGGCAGCCCCTGGTCGGCCTCCATGGAGCAGCAGGACGTCAAACCGGGCCGAGAGGACCTGCAGCTCGGCATCATCCATCACCGCTCCTCGCACGTAGCGCATCACTCCCCTCATCACAACAACCATGGCAACCACCCGGGAGCCTGGGGAACTCCGGTGTCCCACAACTCCTCCATCACCAGCGGGCAGCAGATCAACATCTACTCCCAGACGGGCTTCACTGTCAACGGCATGCTGGACCACGGTGGCGGGCTCACACCTCCACCCAACCCGCAGGGCCAAGGCATGCACCCGGGCCTCAGGGACACACTCAGCCCCGAGCACAGCGACCTCGGCGGGCACCACTGCCACGACCACTCCGACGAGGAGACGCCGACTTCGGACGAGCTGGAGCACTTTGCCAAGCAGTTCAAACAGCGGAGGATCAAGTTGGGCTTTACGCAGGCGGACGTGGGTTTGGCTCTGGGCACGCTGTACGGTAACGTCTTTTCCCAAACCACCATCTGCAGGTTCGAGGCTCTGCAGCTGAGCTTTAAAAACATGTGCAAACTAAAGCCGCTGCTGAACAAGTGGCTGGAGGAGGCAGACTCGTCCACAGGCAGCTCTAGCTCTATAGACAAGATAGCAGCTCAGGGGAGGAAGAGGAAGAAGAGGACGTCCATCGAGGTCAGCGTGAAGGGGGTTCTGGAGACGCACTTTCTCAAGTGTCCCAAACCCTCCGCGCCGGAGATCACCTCGCTGGCGGACTCGCTGCAGCTGGAGAAGGAGGTGGTGCGCGTGTGGTTCTGCAACCGGAGGCAGAAGGAGAAGCGCATGACGCCGCCGGGGGAGCCGCCGCCGCACGAGGGACCCTATTCTCACAGCGGGAGCGCGGGAGACGCCTCCTCGTGTCATGATCTCTGACCGAAGCACCGGGAGGAATCCCCCCCCCCCCCCACAACACACACACACCTCCCCTCCCCCCCCCCCCCCGGCACTGACTCCTAGAGCGCACGGGAGGAGCGCGCGGTGTGTGCACCTTCCAGCCGCCGCGCGCTGTCCCGGTCCAGACTCCTCCAGATGCCTCCAGCACTGAAAGACGACAATAACAATAACAGAGATACCCGTTCAGCCTTCGTCATTTTTTCTAACTGTCATGAGGGCATTATTCTATAGCGGCATATCAAACGTCACATTTCAGATCACTTTTGGAGCCCGACAAATTATTTTCTACATCACACGGATATAAATACAAAAATGTGCCTAATAACCTGCCAGCGCCTTTGGTTTGTGTCACCATTTCTCATCAGCACGATAATAATGATAGGGTGGGACTGATGATGTTTTTGTTTTGATTTGTGTTGGCTATTTTTTTTTTCTTCCTCTCCACACACTTTGCCTCAAGTGAAGTGAAATCTCACTTTTCTTCTTAATTGATTGGTTGCAGCACCAGAGGCCATTTTACAGTCCACCTCCCGCTTCCCTCGGACTGATTATACGACGCTTTAGTTCTCGACATATTTACATTCATTATTTTGTAACATACTCGTAGCAGATCTGTAATTATTTTTGCATATGCAAATATAGGCCCTCATTCCAGTTGTAGAGGTATTGCTACCGACGTAATAGCACTTGGAGGATTCTTTTTTATTCGGTTCCTCCCCCATGGCCTGTAGCTCGTGAAGCCACACACAGTTGGAGCTATTTATAAATCCATTTATTTGATTTCAATCATCTTCGACCATATAAACTGTGTGGACTCTGAACCAGAGCCGAGAATAGAAAGAGGGGTTGACTGACGCTATACACCTGCCTATAATTTTATTGTACGTTCACTATCAAAAATTTTATAATCTTAAATACTCCTGTTATTTGGTTTATTTCTTAAGTATTTTTTCGAATATTGTACAGTTTTATATATTACCCTTTTGAAGTCATTAATTTAAACAAATGCTCTTAGTTATTCATGCACTTAATTAGCAATGTAAAAAAAACAAACAAAAAATATTTTCAGTAAGATTGAACTGTTTCGACGGTTTTATTCCAAATTTCGATGACAGCTCAAGTGATTATTTATTTTCAGTATAAAGCTTGTATTATGTTTTGAAATAAACTATGTATGTTGTAATAAACAATTTCTTGCTACAACTGTTTACTGTCCAAAGCAGAATTCAACTTCTGATTAATAAATATTGGAAGATTTGGAATTTGGAAATAGACTACTAAATTATTATTATTTTTATTATTATTATTATGACAGCAATAATTAAAATGTATTTCTTAATTCAATAGTGCATTTAGATTTTTGCGTAAGTTTTTGTTTTGAGTAATGGTTCAATCCAAATTAATGGCTATGGCTAGTAACAATTATAGAAATGTGAAATGTGTTCATTTACATATCTGTACACACATCTATAACTATGCCCCAGCAGCATAACCTTCAGTTTCAATGTCATGTCAGAAGACAACATTCCCTGTTTTGTTTAGTTTTTTTCCGTGCCACTAGCAGCCTCTAAAATCCCCGGTGCTTCAGCAGGACCTTGGCTTGTGGTCTGCAGGCTCCACAGATCACAGCAAACTGAGACACTTTCTCCAGCAGTTCCACTGAAATGTTATTGTCCGGGCCCTCTGCCCTCCTCAATCAGACATGCGTGATTTATCGCCCGGGCTGCTGGGCCTGACACAAACACAATGACAAGCACACACACTCAAACACACATACACACACAATCAGAAGCAGATGAATCTCATTTCAAAGACTACAGCTGCGTATAATTGGCCATGCAAGGGCAAAATAGAGTTATAGTTCTAAAAAAAAAAAAAAAAAAAAGTATAATAAATAAAAAAATAAACCAAAATGCCTAAAAAATAATTTAGAGACGGTTTTGGAAATAAGTAGGCCTATAGATGCAGCACTGCTTAAATGATTCAAAAATAGAGCTGGAGAGGGAGAGTGAAGGAGGGAGAGGAGAAGAGGAGAGGCGGAAGGGTGCTATAGGCCTTGCCTTGAAATGGAGAGCCTGACTGGAATACTAATGCGTTTGAATTTATGCATCTCCTCAGTCTGCAGCCCTGAGAGGGGGGTGGGGGAGACGGAGAGAGAGAGAGAGAGAGAGAGAGAGAGGAGGCAGAAAAGGGTGTGAGGGTGGAGGTGAAAGGGGGTGGTTATGTAGAAGAAGAGAAAAGTAAAACCATGGCTGATTGATTCCATCCATCTATTTTAGTTTGAAATAATCCCTGATTTCTGGGGGTGGGGAGGGGATGACCCTGGATGGTGGATGTAGCAGCAGCAGCAGCCAGAAGCCGAGCAAACAAGCAGAGCAAGCCAAGCACTGCAGTATCCTCCACCTCGCACCGCTCCAGTGTCCAGCTCCAGCACACAGAGGCCCGTGGTATAGCACCATCCACACACATGTCTTTAAACAGTAACTGATGCCTCCACATCCAACTCACAGCTGAAGAAATGATTGACTCGGGAACATGTGAGGAAATCATAACAGGTGCAAGATGAAAGAATATTTCAGAGGTATTAAATGATGAACTCCAGGTAATTATTTTCCAAAAACGCTTGAGGTTGGATGACTCGACTTTGCACTCAAGCAGATAATTGAGCCTCTGTATCAGATGTGGAGAAAGTGAGGAGTGATCATCAGACAGGACAGGACAGCGGCAGCAGAGGAGTAGAAGTATAGGTACTGGTGTAGAAGCAGTGTGGAGGCTGAGCAGGAGTTGTTTACTGGCAGGGGATAATGGGACCAGCTGACTCACACCTTTTTTTTTTCTTCATAACTGCATCTCATCTCAAACCTTCTGTTCTCCTTTTATCTCGTCTGTATCCTGTTTCAAAGACTTTGGTTGAAAGTTAAGAAGTCAGAAGTGTAAAAAACATGGTTAGAGTTCTTCTAAATAAATTGTTTTCCAAAAGCTTTTATTAATAGTGTTATTTTTCCCCAAGCTTTTTTCCAAAAAAAAAAAAATTATTTGAAAGTGAATAAAACACATTAGGATTAAAGAGTGGTAACTTTCAAGCAGGGTTGCAAAAAAAATTTTTTCTGGGAAAGCGGATAAAAAGTTTATGAGGCGCTGATGTAGTGTTTGCAGTAAAACTGGCGTTGTAGGAGGTCAAAAAGAGGACATTGAACATCACATTTTCTCTTTAATTAGATATGGGGAAAGCGCAGGGCTGCAGTCTAGTTGCTGCACGGAGAACACAGACAGGAACACAACAGCAGCCCACATCAGACCGTTCATACACTGGAGTAATGAATATAGGCTGCTAGTCGGCCACATGGTCGTATTACTTCACTGTCTCCTCTTTCTTGTTAAGTACAGACAGTGACCCTCTCTCTATATGATCCTTTATCTGCAGCTAGTCTTACTTTCATCAAAAGATCACTGTAAGGTCATATGTATTCTCATACCTCTCCTGTCAGGCCACTTGTCTTAAAGTAGTGGTTCCCCTTACACAATTACAACAGCCACTCAGGACAAGTTCAGAGAAGGAGTTTTTTCCTTGTTTTGTGTATTATTTCAAAAAGTGCAGCCCAACCAAACACAAAAATATCCTGAAATGCAACAGAAATAAAACAACTGAACAAAATCCCCAAATAATCTCCTCACTGTTTTTGTGGCCAATTATGGGGTCCCAACCCTTTGGTTGGTAACCACTGACAGCTTGTTGTTACACTTGTTGTAATTGAGCTTTTAAATAAGTAAACAATGGGAAAGGCATTTATGTAATAATTAGTAAATAAATAAGTAAAAAAAACCCTCAAAAATAAGAGCGGACTTGTAACTTATGTGAACAAATGAGAATGAGGAACATATTTTCTTTCAAAATTAAATTATTATGGGGCCGTGTTTAGCTCAGTTGGTAGAGCACCTGCCCCATGTTGCTATAGTCCTCACTGCAGGCGGCCCCGGTTCGAATCTCGCGTCGAGTGGTCCTATCCTGCGTGTCATTCCCCCTCTCTGCCTCCCATTTCCTGTCTCTCTGAACTATCCTGTCATTAAAGGCAAAAAAGCCCCCAAAAATATATTAACATTTTTTTTTAATTAATATGAACTTTGAAAACAGCTCTTAATGCTAATGAAAGGTAATCCAATCGGTTTTGATGTGTGACATATTTTTAAAGGAGTACTTCAATGTGTGTAGTACATTTGTCCAATTATAATTCTATTATTGAAAAGAAGATATTCTATGAGATTCCCTTCAATGTTGAAATATTTTCTTGTCACAGCCAAACCTTATCAAAAGCTTATTCTTAGACAGCATTACTACTGTACTTGAGGAAAGTCAAAGTGCTAGAGTAGCACAGTGAGCAGATAAAAAAATAATTACACCACAGACGTGGATCAGGCACACCAGGCCTCTTCTGCAGCCAATGCAACGGGGCAAGCTGTGGCTTCTCAAAATGTCCCAAAACCAGTGCGCTGCCAGACTTTTAAAAAAGCCTAACCAACCTTCCTATTGACTTGCAGTGGTTAAGACACTGTTTTTTCCCTGGACACCCTGTCAGCCTCAAAGAATGAGTGAGGATTTAATTTGCTGTGCAATGACAGATTTTTGTTTTTTTCACACCGCAAATTGCATGTTTTGAATTGCATAAACACCATTTTTGGCAGCGCTTTTCACACTTGTTGCAGCAGGATTTACACACTGATTCATCACATTGTCCATGTGTTTGTGCTTGTGCTGTAAGTTGCACTCTAAAAAACAAAAACAAAACACACACACACACACACATGCAGGCCAACTCATTTCTTACTTCTGCAGGGCGCTGACATGACTTCAAAGTGAAGGTGACCAAGCCTGATAAGTGATCACTGGAGGGTACAGGGACCACTGTTGGTAATGATAGTGTACTGCAGAGCAGCTGTAACTGAGAGCAGAGGAGAGAGGCACGCAGAGGGGATGAGGAATGGGAGGGATTGCTGAAAAAGAGGGAAGACGGAAGAATCTGCAATACGATTAACTGCGTAACCTAAAATCAATTTCACATCCTCAGTTCTGGCATCCCCTGACAGGGCTGGCCAGCTTCGGTGCAGTTTGGAGGGTGGGGGGTTGGGTTGATGTGAGGCATACATCCAAGCATGAGTATATAAGAATAATCAAGAATAAAGAAATAGAGTGCAGTTCCTTGTTGCCACTGGTGAAATTAAATTTTGTTTTATAATTCAGATTTTTTTTTTTTTAATTCTTATTCTTACACCTCCTCAGATGAGTGCAGCAGCCTCTCAGAAACCTGCTATCTCCACTTTTATACATTCAGCCTCTGACAAAGAATGAAGTGAAAATGGTGTCAGTAGAACAGCTGCCTCTGAGATCTTATTGTTCCTCGCTGCCGAGGCTGTGCCATTCATGTCCTTGCAATTACTTTGACAATTAAAACCATATTAAGGTTGTGCAGTGTGATAGCTCCATTAAGGAGCACGCGGGCACCGGGTGACACGCGCAGTTTGTCATTTTTGAGGCGGCAAACTTTAGATGTGATGTTAGGAGGTCATATTTACATACATACATGGCTGCACAGGTGCAGTTTAAAAGGTCTCATCTCCAAAACCACAGGGCCAAGTAGCATGCTCTGTTTTTAAAGAGAAGCTTTTGTCTTCTGTCCCTGCCAGCAATGTCTGCTACACACACACACACACACACACACACACACACACACACACACAGGAATTAGTGGTATATGTTAGAGGAGAGAGGCCTGTTTATGGCACTGAGAGAGTAAATCACTGTGTCTGATATCTTCATTTGAGACAGAGGGCTGATCACTGCTTGTCCTGCTTGTTCCACATTAACTCATTATCACACACGCTCACTCCATTAATTCTCTTGCTTTTATTAGCAGCAAGAGTGGATACACACACACGCACGCACGCACGCGCACGCACACACACACACACTCTCACGCAGTGGGCCGATGACAAGCCCTGTCTCTACCTCATCTGACAGCTAATGGCTTCATTAGGAGCACCGTGTTAATTGGCTGACTTTGGGGAGAGGCTTGTTAATGAGGATAAATAGATTCACACCTGAGCGGGGCGCTACCCAGCCACAGCAGCACCACGGGAACTCTGCATGACGAGCAAACGTGCACCGCAAATATGACTGCAACACTTTCTTTTTTTGGAGTGCGAGTCGACGTGACAGAACCCTATCCCGTTCCACTTCCTCCCAGCCCAAACACAGTTGTGTTTTCCTTGCCAGGCAGACTTATTAGCCGAGTGGTTGATTAGCACCAGGAGGCCAAAACAAAGAGCAGTATGTCAAAGCAATTAGCCCCAGTGTTTACCTCTCGGCTCCCAGGCTGACTGCAAAATGCATCTAATCCAGGAGAGAGAGAGAGAGGATGAGGATGAGGAGGACGAGGAGGCAGCTCAGACAGTTACAGAAAAAAAGGACAACAGCTGGTCCATAGGCCACAGAGTGTGTGTGTTGTGTTTCTGTGTGTGTGTGTGTGTGTGTTGATGGGAGCAGTCCTCGTGCCTCAATCCATCTGCTTTTCCTTGCCTAGATCTCCATCCTCTGCTGTCTGGTCATGACAGCTCTGACACACACACACACACACACACACTCACACTCCTCTTTACACACCACTGGTTAGAGCAGCTCATATTCTCAGGGGAGTGGGGGGTTGGACAGACAAAATGGAAGCAGGCGAGACTGATCATTTACATAAGGGCAGGACACAGACCCACAGAGGGACGCTGTGTGTTCACCCACCATGGAACTTCTTGAGCAATGGCAGTGTTACCACCTAGTGGTTGCTGTCGGGCCCTGCATGTCCTCTGGCTTTGTAAGGGGAGGAAACAAAGGGAGGCAGAATCACTTTGGATGTGGCTGCAATAAGAGTCGTTTCATCTTCTTAACTCTAACAGCTGTGACCACTCAACTGTAAAAACTCTTATCTAACTTGTGCCACTGATACGCTGTCAGTTTTCCCTTTCAGAAAGTAAAATAAAGATACTCCACCCCATCATCCTACACCCTGCAGCATGGGGTTATGATGATGTTACATAATTCATCTTTAGGATCAGGTGCTCAGATTGTAATTATTCTCTTAAATTTCCTTTTTTAATTGATTGTGAAATGTGAATCATGACATTGGTAGAACAAACCAGCTTAGATGACCATCAGCGCATGTCAATAATGATCTTTAATGTCAATATATACAGAACTTGAAAGAAAAATAGAATCTTAAAAATCAAATGAAATAAATACAATATCATACAATTTCCACAATGTCTTTTTGAAGAGATATCCATGGAAATCTTTTTAATATATATATATATTCAGCCTCTCTGGTTTGACAGGGTACGTCCCGTCCCCCCCAGAGAAATCCCCACAGCTCCCCCACATGCTCTTCATCTTCATAATCTTCATTATATATATATATATTATATATATATATATTTTATATATTTTTTGCAAACTAGAATTTCTGTTATCGTTACCACATTGTTTCACCTTCGAACTCTAGACATCTTCTGTCCAGCTGCAGCTTATTTTACCTCTTTTTGATACACTGTTAGCATCACAAAGTAACATGAGTCAGACGGTGAATTTTGAGGGAAAAGAAATACAGGTTGTGTCCACACATGCATTTATGTTACTAAAAGTGCTGGCAGATGATATGGAGCCGGAGGGACATTTTAATTGGCCACAACCAAGAGTCATGTGTATTTTCAAGAGAGCAAACAGTCTTAACGTGTCCCTCCGTCAAAATATCATCGTGCCGACACTCTCACACATAAACTGAAACTTCACTTTGAAGAGAAGAAATTAAGAGCAAAAGCAAACGAGGGAAGGAGAGAACTGAGGAAGAGGAGGAGGATGGCAGAGCGCAGATGAAGAGCAGTGGGGGGGGGCACAGTTTACCGAAGCAGCTTTGAATCAGCCAATCACAGTGAAGGAGAACATCAGCTGGTGCGGTTTCTTCCCCACACGAGGAAGAAAGAATGAAAGGCGAGGAGGGCAAGTGCATAATGAAAGCTGTGGAAATAAATACAAGTCTGTCTCCCCAGCAGTAACAGATATGTGATTTTCCCCTCTTCCTCTTCAGCTGACTTCTTTACAATGCAACCTCGTCCAGTGTGTGAGTGCATATGTCGGTTGTGTCAAATAAATAGGTTAAAAAGGGAGACAGTAGGTCTGACTGGCCAGGACTTCGGTCTGTGTATGTGTGTGTGTGTATCTGCGTTTGCGTATGAGAGTCCGACAGAGTGAGGTCCAAACTGGAGGGTGTGTGTCTGTGTGTGTGTCTACATGTCTGTTGATGTGAGTTTCTTCATGCTGCGTCTCTGTGCTAGACTGGACGCTGCCACGGGCTCCAACACCGGCTGACTTGTCTTCTGGCTCAGCGCTGAATAGGTGGCCGCCATGGCACCCTGAGAAACAAAGACAAGATGGATACTTGGATTTAACTTTTCATCATATTACCAATAACAAAACACTTAGGTCCCCTATTCCAGGGTTATGTTGTGTATCTCTGTCCCTTTTTAATCCTACGACTTAATATAGGAACTACCGACAAGTTCTTGCAGGTTAACAGATGGAAGATCTTCAGAAATATTCAAGACAACTTGTTGACATGACTAGTTAGTGGGAAACGGATCTACTCATTCTATTGAGCAAATATGTGGTGCAACTGACAATTAATTTCATTGTCAAACTATTTTATGATTATTTGCTCATTTAAATAGAAGAAAGAAATGAAACTGTCAATCAGGTTTTTCCAGAGCCCCAGGTGACATATTCAAATCTCTATGTTTATAAAAAACCTAAATATATGAACAAAAACAAAAAGCAGTACAGTCATCTTTAATCCATATCTGAGAGGCTGTGAACAGAGGATATTCAGCACTGACTTGAAAATGACTCAACAATTTATCTACAGCAGAAATTCTGTTGATTGACCATTTAATTAACTCATTATTCCAGTTCGACTTGATGGGTTAAACAGATTCTGGGTGGGTAACTTCAAAGTCCAGCTCATTCAACACTGTTTTATATTTCATTTGTTTATGCGAGAACCACCCACTTATGTAGAGATGAATGTGAAACACGTCATGCTTTATTTCTTTTAAAAATTGTAGAGTGGGAGCAGCGTTAGGACTCATCATGGTGAAGGGCTTTGAACGAGCACGGATCCAACTTAAAAAGTAGAAACATTTCTTACATAATTTAACTTTCAAGCGATGACTGGAAGCAATAGTGCAGGCCGTCGACTTAAAAGAGGTTCAGTTACAATTAATTTGATACAAGCTTTAGAGGCAGCTCGATGGTGTGGGGCTTTAGAGACTGGTCGTGTAATCACAGCATCTCTCTCCCCTCGCTTCCTTCCTCCGTCATCTCTTCCCTGTCTTACAAAAAAGACACTAATGTCCAAAATACAGGCTTGACATTTAGCAGAAGTCTTGGCACAAAAGGCGTCGTATTGATGAGAGTTCCAGGAAGAGACTCACAACGACGCCACATGTGAACAAATAACACCTCACAACAACAGCAGAGGTGTCCGGAGGGGGCACTTCAATATAAACCATTTGTCAGGCCTTGACTCACATGTGGGAGAAGAGCAGGAATAGACTGCTGACAGCAGAGGGTTCATGACTAAGAGTGAGTCGACACTCATCAACACTAAAATTGGGACTGAGGAGTGGAAAAATAATCTAGTTAATGTCGTGCTGATGGAAAAGTAAAGTTTATTGTAACAATCCGAGTCGACTGAACCATCCATCTTAGTCGATGCTGAAAATGTTTTAATAAACCCGCAGTCATCAATAGAGCTTCTCTTAGGTGTCAGAACTGAGCTGACTGTTCCTGACCATGGGCCATCCTATCCTTCAGTGACGTGCGATGTCACAACACAGGCATTAAAATTGTTACATAGCCTTGACAGTGATCTACCTTTTGCTGCCAGACCTCAGAAATATCAGAGGGGAGTGTGGGTGAGGTGGAACAGGTTATTCACTGCAGGGAAAACCTTTGAGGAAAACATGATGCGGGCCAAGATATTTTCTAATCTCTTGCTGAATCTTTTCCTTGAACAATCAAGCTTCTTCTCGCTTTGTAGCGAGCCCAGTGCAACTGATAAAACGCTGTTTCTATCGCTGGCGTCTGCCCCATCTGTTACAGTGCATGAATTAACATCTCTGCGTGTACAGGGAAAGATCTATACAATGGCACAGAGGCAGAAGACTCTCTGGTTTTTAAGGTGGTGAAGAGGTAAATGATCCATGTACCAACTACCAAACCTCTCAATTTACTATTGATCTCTGTCCCAACCTTCACCTATGATCACAGGCTTTGGGTTGTGTCTGAAAGAACAGGATTAAAGATAGAAGCGGTTTCCTGTGTGGGGTGGCTGACCTCTCTCTGTATGACTCACGAGGGGTTCAGCCCTTTGAGAGTGCCTCTGTATACAGCTGCTCCTCCCACAGATAAAGAGAGGTCAGCTTTGGTGGTACGAGCGGCCCGCTAACGATGCTGCCCACAGAACCCCTCTCTCTTGAGGGGGGCTGAAAATAGCTGACTGCGATACAACTCTTGGACGTGATGTGGCTGAACTAGTCAGGTGCGACTGCTTTGGTGTCATGCAGCAGGAGCTGAGGACAACCAGACTGCAGTTTCCAGTTCATTTGTGATGTATACTGATGTTTTTATATCGGCATCATTTAAAGTTTGTTCATTTACGATGTCAAGTTTTGTTCATAACTCCTTTCTTTGCATGTTGGAATATAACACAAATAAAAACAACACGCACACAAACAAAGATGATTCACCTTTCTAAAAAAGAACAGTTCAGCATCCCTTTTGTTGTTGGTTGCTTAGTAACAGTGTTCTCATTACTTTAACTACTTGAACTGGGAGGGTACTAGGTACTCATCTTTCTATGGTGAAATGAATAACTTCATGAGTTTGATCTGAAGGAAGCGTCTGAACAGGTCAAGGAGGATAAGAGAGAAGAAAAGGGCTCATCTTCTGTGTTGGATCTAGTCTTGGTAATAGCTGACAATTCAAGTGGGTGAGTCACTGCAGACACTGCAGGGCTATGACATCAGGTAAAAGCCTTTTGACCCTCTTCTGGTGTTAAGGGATTGTGTTCCTCTGTGCTTAGAGACGCTGCGTAAGTGTCATTGCGCTCGAGGCCAGCACGTGCATCAAGGTGCCACTAACCTTCCCTCACACGGTAACAAAGGGGTTCTGCTCGTCTCTTGTCTGTCTTGTCAACAGGATGTACACTCACCTTGACGAGGTGCGGTGCATCATGACGTGTGAGCTGAAAGTGTGGGAGCGAGTCTCTGCAGGTGATCCAGGAATGCTTTAGGACCTGCTCCGCCGTGTATCGCTGGTGAGGGTCCACGTGGAGCATATGGGACAGCAGGTCCTGGATCATACAAGACACATCCACTCATCGTCAGTCACAATCAGACATGATCCCCTACAGTCAACTAATATGCTATACAAGGGTCATTTAAAGGGATAGTTCAACATTTTGGCAAATTGGCCCATTGCCATAATCCCTATAGTTTTAGGAGTAGGTTTGTTACCTTTATTTGTCAGTTCAAGCTATTTTTAGAACGGCAGAGCAGAGTGGCGAGCTGCTCAGAGCTACGGAGGCTCATGGGATTTCTTGGTTTCCCTCATCAAACTCATCAAATACACAATTCAACAACTTTCTTGTGGACAAGTTGTGACCTGCACATTCACCACGCTATGAGATAATAACGGAACGTTACGAGGTGAATGTGCAGGTCACAACTTGTCCACAAGAGCGTTTTGGAGTTGTTGGATTGTGTATTTGATGAGTTTGATGAGGAAAATAGTGAAAATATACGCACATCCCTTGCTTGGGGTGCTGGGCCAAATGGACAGTAGAAAATAGAAAAAATAGCCCGCACGGGCTGAGAGCCCGAAACGTTGTGTCAGTAAAATATTCTGGAGCAAAAACGAGGTTGTGCGGGCTATTTTTTCTATTTTCATGAGTTTGATGAGGGAAAGAAATCCCATGAGCCTCTGTAGAGTAGGTCTGAGCAGCTCGCGGCTCTGCTCCGCTGCTCTAAAAATAGCTCACACCGACAATTAAAGGTAATGAACCTACTGCTATGGCTATAGGGATTATGGCAACGGGCTAATTTGCCAAAATGTTGAACTATCCCTTTAATGTGGCACCTTACACAGGGCTGGCTAACCTTTCATTAAAAGACAAACTCGTGACATGTTATCACAAATACAGGTAAAGAAAAATAGTGACTTCAGTCATCTGTTCTCCATCCAAAATTAAGTTTACATGGTGTTTTACGGACATATAAACAGGAAAAATAATCAGTTTCAGTATTAGACTTCCAAAACTTGCTTCAAGCACACACAACCAGCGAGGCCACATCATCATTGTGTGTACCTTTGAGGTGTCTGATACAGTATCCCAGTTGCCACCCGTCAGAGAGAACTTTCCAGAACCTATTCGGAGCAGGATCTCCTCCGGTGTGTCGTTTGGCCCATTAGCAAACGGTGTGTACCTGACAGGGAGGAAGGAAGAAGGAGAGGTTAGAGAAACACATAGTCACATCACATCAATCATATTCATGAACACATCCATTAGAGATTGTGGTGGGAGAAGGAGGGTGAAAAAAAAACAAAAAAACTCACTGCTTTATATTTACTCTGTGCACGTATAAAAACACTTGGAACACAGTAATCCATAATAACACTAACACCGTAAGAGAAGGAAGCAACAAGAACACTAATATACAATGCCGATTTTCAACTCCATCTTTACAACGCATCAGACTGAGAGGTCTGGGCACTTCGTGATTAATATTTTCCGCCCACATTTAAGCTGAAGTATTGCTCCTGAGTGCAATCTTACCCTGCCAGCATTGTATACAGTAGAACTCCAAGACTCCATATATCACAGGCGGCATCATAACCTTGACGCATTAGTACCTGGACACACACAAAGAGAGAAAGAAGCAGCATTAGGGACTCATCCTTTCTCCTGCTACATATCTTTACGTTCCCTCTTCCTTTTGTTTCTATCTCTCTATCCTTTCCTCTCTCACCTCTGGTGCCACAAAATTGGCCGTGTAACAGGGGGTGAGGAGGAGGCCATTGCCTCCCCGAAGCTGCTTGGCGAATCCAAAGTCACAGATCCTGATAGAGTCAGGATTCCCCGAGTCATCCATATACAGGATGTTACTGGGCTTCAGGTCTCGGTGTACCACCTGTGGAGAAGGAGAAGAAAATATTAAGCAAAGGCTTCTTTGAATTTCACTCATACTTGTACATGTGCAGAAGTGCATCCTCACCCCTTGGCAGTGGAGGTAGTCAACAGTCTTGGTGATGGTGTAGAGCACAGCACTGGCCTCTCTCTCTGAGAAAAACTTCTGCCTGAGGATCTTATCCAGCAGCTCTCCTCCCTTCATCAGCTCGGTTACCACGTAAACGTACCTGCCCTCATCATAAACCTGACACACACACACAACCTGTCAGCATGTTGACAAACTCCTTAAAAACCTTACTGATTTGAAAAGGTCTCATAAATCTTACTGACGTCTTTCAGAGTGATGATGTTGGGATGCTGTCCGTATCGCATCAGGATTTCGATCTCTTCAGAGGGGTCCCTCTTACTTTTGTCGATAATCTGTTGCATAATGTGGAGACACAGATTAAAATAGGTAATGTTAAAGGAAACAAGACAATCTGTAATTAAAAATACAGACTATGTCAGCTACATTAAAAAAAAATCACTGAAGCAACAAAGTTTTGAGAAGAATTTGAAGAATCTGGGTTCTGACGCTGAACTTGTGCTGCCCTCTCCTGGTGCGCTTGTATCACTAATCCTGTACAACAGAAGCACTTATTTTAGCAGCTCCAACACAGAACCTGCTACTGTATATATGTGCCCACATTCAGCCGACAGCAGTGTGTGAAAATAACACATTCTCCATACAATCATCAAATTTAATACAATTAGTTATTCAGTTTCCCAAAAATATGAAATTCATTGGTGCTTATAAAGCATTTTACAGCTCAACTTTCACGGCAAATGTTTCATTTGAATAAAAGAAAGGGTGTAATCCACACACAATGGTCTGAATGCAAAGATTTGACACAACATTTCCAATATACATAATATGTATAATGGTTAGAGAGATATGTTTGCCCATTCCTTATCTCCTGTGTTTTTGAGCAAGGCACATATGCCGTCATCATCTCATAGTGTTCTGTCTAATTACCAGTTTCCAACTTATAAACAGGTTACATCAACATTGAAGTCTACGATTGGGATTCTCAAAATCAGGCTCAGATTAAATTTACTTGGTGCTTCGGACCCTAAACAAGGACGCTGACCATTTCAGTCAACATCTGACACTGAGGGTAATCAAAACTGAAGATTGAGTTTTCAGTTATCAAAGCACAGTTTTTTTTTAACCATAAGAAAAACACTGCAATCACACATCATACATTTACAGGGTCTTTAAAAGAGGACTGCATGGTGGTGCAGGTGCTAACTGTATGTGTGAAGCAGGTTGTTGCGTTAACTGAGTTGTGGTATCAGATTAAAAAACAAACTGCTGGCTTAACATTGTTGTTGATGCGCTGACACTGGATACTAAGGGGGTTTTAATTTAGAGTTATAATCAATTAAACCAGTAATTACAGTCTAGTTACCTTCACAGCATAGTCCATGGCAGAGACTCTGTGTACACAGCGTTTACAAATGGAGTAAGAGCCAACTCCTATGTCCTCCTGCAGCTCGTACAGATCAGAGAACTTGGCTGAGCCCCCGTGCATCTGCAAACAACGAGACTGTTACTTTTACATTCACAAAATAAATGACAATGTTTTCCACTGAAGCCACAGGCCTCTGTCCTCCTCCCACCATCTCTCAGTATTATTTCCATGTGACGTCACGTTTCTGACCACACGCACCACAGCAATCCTGGTCGGCCGAGTGTGTTGTACGTCAGCTTGTACACAAATATACCATAGAGGCATTTCAGCAATAATGTTAATAGATATTCAGCTATTTATCTGTCATAACAAATCTGGCTTACTATTTACTCACTGCAACACAACAAAAAAGCTAGTTGTAACGCAAGTGTACATCTGTATTAAGGGTTTGTAGAGGACAGAGTGTGTGGTGTCCGGTTATTTTGGCCCAAACCTTTAGTCTGTATAAAAGCTACACTTTTAAGTTTGTGGTGAATCTGTGAATATCAAGTTGGAAAGAAATCTACTGATTCTTCTTTGTGATGTATCGACTCAGAGGGGAAGTGTTTCAATCAACACCGCTAGAAAAGCGCTAAATGGATTATTACAATTACAATATTGTGATCCTTCTTCAGTCGCATTTACAAATGTGCCGACTACAATGTTAACTCACTTTAAATGATGAGTAAAACTCTACAATTGTAATCAGTATCATCTAAATAACAAAAGTATTTCAACAATTAGAGAAAAAATTCAATGATTATTTACATTATGTCTAATGACTAAGGTTGATACGAAAGATATAGAGAAAAATATGGGTTATCCTCACCTACGCTAACGTGGTAATAACTACTGTATTAACCTGTTTTAATTGTGAGAGAGGGCACATACAAAGTATAGATAATGTGAGCTCACCTGAACTATAGGGAGTATGCTAAGCAGTGGGGAGCTCTTGTTCTCATCCATAGGGGTTGGAGCAACAAAACTGAAACCTTTGAAGAGCTGGTGGGCGTTAGCGCTGGGTGGGATACCTGGGGAGTCTAAATATACAAAGATAATTCATAATATAGACAGATGAACAAACAAACACCCACAAAATTTTGGAATTGTAGTCAGGGCTCAGTTGCAGTTTCCATGGCTGCAGGAGCGCCTGTTGCTTTCAAGCTGAAAAGCATGTGAACAGAACATGTGTGTGTTTGTGTAGGTGTCGATTTACCTTTAGGTGTTTTAGCGGTGAACTCTGGGTCGAAGCAGAACGTGTCATCTGGTTTTCCTGCCGCAGGCTTGAATGGGGGCTGGAGCTCTCTCCTGAACAGTTTCTGAAGTAAATCAAGGTACACGTATTAGCGAGCAAACCCCACCAAAGGCTGTTTAAAGTGTGTGAACTTATGTGTAAGAGAAGCCAAGACCCCTCCTAGATTAACCCCCTCCAATCTCTCTACAGCTCGGTCCAGCCAATAGCATCCTGCTGGTTCCTAAACACTCACACAGGGCTATTAGTGCACACACAGTGAGAACTGGCCCTCTGCCCAGGCGCACACACACACACACACACACACACACACACACATAACACACACAAGCACATACACACTCGCACCAGCACACACATAGCTGGCGTGGCCAAGACTGATGGCCAGTGGTCACCAAGCCAACCGTTTGCAAGGTGTGAATCCTCGACAGAAGCTGGGAGAGTTACATTTATGTGTATGTGTGAATCTGTGAGAAATGAGAGGGAGGTGTGTGCGTGTGTGTATATGTGTGTGTGTCCTCACATTCCAGTCGATGGTGGAAAAGAAAGCGTGGCGTTTGATCTCCTCCACTCCATCGGGCCCGGCCCCTATAGACACAGACCACTCTGGTTCAGTTAACCTGGCACGCTCGTCTTCATTGTTTTCAGAGGATCAACACATTCACACATTCTCCTCTCGCTGGTGTTCAGCGTGTGATTTAAGTGGATGCCAACATGTTAACAAGCTCAAGCTTAGCGAGTAGTACGATGTGAGGATCGGCGCACCTCATTTTCTTTCATTGCAACAGGTCTACACACTCAGACACACACGCGGCTGTGATGCACCTCACCTAGTCTGTTAGCAGGGTTGCGTTTAAACAGCATTCGCAGCAAACTCTGGGCTTCCAAACTGAGGAACTGGGGCATTCCCAACTTAGCTCTGCAGGGAGAAAAGACACAAAGGTCAATATGGATGACAGCAATCACCACTTAATGTACATATTAAGACTTCTGTCATGCTCCAAGTGCCTTAATCATGCAGTACATAATGACTCACTTGAGAATCATGTTCATGGTCTCATTACGGTCCTTCCCTTGGAATGGTAATGTCCCCGTTAGCATCTCAAACTGTTAATGTGCAGCGGAAGAAAAGGACCATAATCAACACGGCTGTTTTCTAATTACTTTGTATTAATGTTGAGGCAGTAGTGATAAAGCAGTGTGTGTTTATATTTGTTTGAACTCCTGTACCATAAGTACTCCCAGAGACCACCAGTCTGCACTCTGTGTGTGTCCTCTCCTGTTGACCACCTCAGGGGCCATATACTCCACCGTACCACAGAAGGAATATGCCTTCTTATCAGCATCTACTGACTCTTTGCTCAAGCCAAAATCTTGACAACAGCAATGCAAAGCAAAGTGGTGAGATACAGTAATAGTAATCCAGTAATTGCTATCCAGAAGAATTATTCTTTTAAAGAAACCTAAAAATAGCTACTGAGGAAAGTCAGGCCTAGGACAAAAAAAAGCGGTCATGAATCTATTATCTAAAGTCAAGAATACACATTTAATATAAGGCAGTTAATTACAGGTTATGAACTACATTAACCTCTTCTGTTATGCTTAAGAAAGAGCTGTGCTTAAAAAATGTCAGACAGTTCATGTGTGAATCGGCATGAATTAATTAAAAACCTACCTGTTAACTTTATGTGTCCAGCTTCATCAAGTAAGATGCTGAAAGACACAAAGAGGTTGTTCCACAGAGGTGAGCAGCAATGTTATAGAGGCAGTATGTCAAATCATCTCATGCCTTCGTTTCCCAATTGAATAAATGCTCAGATTTGATTTTGTGTAAACGCTATGCTGCAGTTGTGGAGGTTTGACAGATGAGAGCACTTGATTCAAAGCCACACTGGGCCACTTAGTTTGGTCAAAGACTCATTTAGGTGGACGAATGTGAACAATGAGATACGGTAGCTGATACGACTGTGTGTGTAAATGCATAGTGAGGTTATCAGCCCATGTGGCTTGGCAGGCACAGGTAGGATAAGGTGTAAGCGGTGGCGTTTACTTCCTGTTATAAGAACAGTGAAAGGCTAAAACAACACTAAAACAAACCACTTGAGCTTTGACTCCAACACTGGAGAAAGAAACAATAATTTATGGAAATTGGTTTGGAACATCCTGTCAGTTTCCATTTGTTGAAAAACGATTCAATTTCTCTTGATATCTTCTTTATATCTATGTCTTAACCATACAGTATATACAGTAAGTAACATGTGAATTATCTTAGACCAGAATCCATATAAAAAGTATGAGAATTTAACTTGTATGTCTTAAAAAAACTGCACAAATACAGTTCACATTCATTTCAATAAGCCACTACGTGGTAAAATAGGCCACTGTATATATGTCTTAAAAAATGTTTTCAAAATCAAAAAAGTCACAAATAGAAACATTTTCAATTTTAAATGCTGATTATTATTAGTGAATAATGCCTCTCTACCAGCTTTTCTACTGTTCTTATCAGTAAATCAGAGGACACTGGCGTTTCGATGATGGCTGTGGCCATCAAGTCAAACATCACCAGTGGTTTTGTACTTGAGGGCACACATGCTTGTAATGAACCAAAAGCAAACTACAGCTCAGCTGCACTGGTATTTTCTGTGTTGGTGGGGTTGATGTGGGTGTGGTGCTGGCTTAGAGTGTGAAAGGTCAAAAGGTGGAGGTGAGGTCTAGGGTTCATACTTCTCTGGCTTGAGATCTCTGTAAACTATGCCCAGGTTGTGCAGGTGGTCGAGGGCCAGGGCCAGCTCTGCAAGGTAGAATTTCACATCTTCCTCTGTAAACATAACCTGATAAGAACTGGACAAATTTACTCTCTGAACTCAGAAGAGGAGAGAAATTCAGCAGCAAAGGAAAAAAACACAACTTCAGTATTAGGCTTCAGTTACCACAAACAGAGAAAACAGAGTAATGTTATTGTCACAATATCAGCATTTCAAATAGGTTACAAGATTCAGCAAGCTGTTGATTTGACATTGCCAGCAGCTATCGCTTTGGTTCTGAGACAAGCTTTCAACACAAGGTTTGTCTGGAGAACAATCACACATTGTCTGAGTTCCCTGAAAGCATTTGAAAAGAGCTGATCTGAGCCTCTAACTGACAAGCCACTGATGATCCAAAAGCGAATAAGGATTCCAAGAGAAGCACTCTTGTTTCCATGAGGAATTTAAGTCACATTTTGAATAAAAAGCAAACACAGAAAAGGAGAGACAAATTACTTGGCTGTACTTATGCACTTATAAAATAAATAAAATATTCTTGCATGCAAAATTTGCACCTGTTCCATTTGTAGCTGTCATCTGAACTATTCCTGAGGGTTTATAAACAAGCTTTGATGCATATGTTAGTTTTGATTTTCACAAATATGCTTTAAAACACTTGAGGTAAAAAAATAAAAAAAATAAAATCATTAAATTCTTTGAAGAAAACATGCAGTACTTTTCTTTTCAGAAAATAAAACAAACAAAGTACTAGAAAAAGGTGCAAATAAATTTAAAGTATAACAAGATGTCAGCTTACCTCTTTGGATAAGCGAGTGAATACATCCCCTCCCCTGAGAAAGTCCAGTATTAAATACAGTTTCCCTTCTGTCTGAAAGGCTGGCAAGACAAGGAAGCAAATTATTTAACCACAAGCTAAAACCTTTAACATGTTTGGCCTACAAGGTGGTACATGTAAAGACTGGGGCTAAACCCTGTTCAATAACTATGTAATAACATATACACAATTACATTTGTGTGATTGGAACATGACCATATGCATGAAGATCAAATCTTGAACTGAACCTCAAGTGGGATTCATTCTGCATGACTGAATATAGTCATCTGCATACAACTTCAAATACTAGTGTTTCTCTTACCGTAGTGCAATTTCACTATGAAGGGATGATTTACTTCCACTAAAATGTCTCTTTCCATTTTAGTGCGAACTCTGTCCCTGACTGGAGAGACAAAACAGCAAAAGGACAGTGTAAGAGACAACTTTCAGGCCAGGGATAGAACATAGTGACGCTGTGGTCGTGTCAATTAAAAAAAACAAAGTTGCATCACCTTTCAAAGATGCCTTTTTTAGAACTTTCATTGCATATAACTGACCAGCATCTGGACCCACAATCTTCCTGACAAGAAATACCTGAGAGAGCGAGAGAAATTTTAGAAAGATACAAACGCCTACAAGCGCACTGATGGAAACACTAGGTTGGTGTTTGCTGTGTTTTCCTCACCTTGCCAAAAGAGCCCTGGCCGAGGACTTTGAGCAGTTCAAACTGAGAAGGATCCGCTTTTTCACAGCCCTCTTTCACATGGTGGGTGATAGGAATCTCCTTATATGTCCCGTCATCCTACACAAACGGTATCAGTATGAGACAGCCACACAGTACAGCACGTGTGTCATCCTAAATGAACACATACACACACGCCAAGCACTCAAGCCAATCATTACTACTTACACAGTGCGAGTAAGATTCTCCCTCCTCCATGGGCTCGTCCATGATCTGATGTCCATTGACCTGCAGATCAGAACCAGAAATTTCATCAGAGAAGTCAGCAACAGTTAAGACTTCAACAAAGCTTGTTCATCCTTGTTTTCAGCTGAGCAGGACCATGACTGCAGCTGCTGCACGCCCACATGTATGATGGAAGATTCAACAGATGAAATTGATGAGTCACATGCAATAACAGCGAGTTTTCACTTCTCCAACTGAAGCTCTGTTTGTTGTCAAACAGTATGGAGTCCATACTTCAAACCCGTCCAGCTGTCGAGCTCTCATCCTGTCCCTATAAAGCCCCTCATTATTAGCATTCTAGCTTAATCCCCAGCCATGGCAAAAACAACATGTCTGACCGGCTCTGGGAGGCTGATGTTTGCTAGGGCTGCAGTCAGCATTCAGCCTCTTGAGAACTAACCAGGGTCTGGCTGTTTTGAGGATTGAGGCTAATAGAGATGGCCAGAGGTTTTCTTTAAATGTTAACAGAGGCTCTTTTTTTTCCTTTAAAAAAAAAAAAATCTAATCACAGTTATATTCAAGACAATGTCTTACAGCTCTCTTCTGTTTATTTAAATAGCCAAACACTGTAATCACATTCTCAGCTGAGGGATATCAGATATCTCAAATAAATCAGACAATAAACTGACCACTAACATTATCCAGGTCTGCATATTTCACTTCTGTGCTGAAGCTCAGCCTGCATGATGTATTCAGTCCAGTGTGTTTGTGTGCGTTGAATTCCATCAAGCCTCTGAAGAGGGGGGATGAGTCATAGCGCTACGCAAGCCCACTCAGTGGGTGGAGCCACCAACATACACTCATGCACATCCACGGAACAGAGGCCAAGAAACCGCTTTCCATTATCTTAGAGCAATACAATAACAACATTAACGACATAAACATTCAAATCAGTCAAGATCTACACTTCAAGGCGAGGCATAACACAGAAAAATGTCAAAATCTTAGCCTTGGTGCGTCTGTGAGGCATTGACATCCAGGCAAGCCAAAGCCAGGCCACTGCTTGTGTCATAATTCACACATATATTTTCACTCCCACCTTTACTGTGGCTCATCACAGCTTGTAACAGAGAACAGCCTACACTTGCTGCACAACCAGGCGAGCCTTTTACAGCCTTTTGAAATGATGTCTGACAGCCATACACAACATCCTCTCACAAGTTACTGATACTGGCATAAAAGTCTTTGATTAAACATCATCTTCAAAGTCAAAAACTTAAACACAGTAGATTAAGCAGCCAGCACCACCACAAGCCCAGTTTAAGTGGTTAAGCTTGATGTTAACTTCTTTGCTTCTGTTATCTTGACGGCTTTCAAACATGTAGCATTCAGCGGGCAGTAGATTAAAGTGCTTTTTGTAACAAGAGATTAAAAAACACATTAAAAAAGAGCAACATTAAGAGTAATATTAGATTTAGTATTACCATGCCGCTCACACAACCTGAGGTCCTCAAACAGAAAGGCAAAAATATTAATAATTCTCCAAACTATAACAGGAGAAGAGTTCAGCTCGACGGGTCAGAAGTGTATGTTGCAACAGCTCTCTGCTGGCTTTAAAACAGTCACGGCAGTCAGACACACAGTTTGAACTGTAGGTGTGAAAGACTGCAAAGAATCTCAGAGATGGAGAGGTTTAGGATGGCAGATTGGTTTAGCCACAGACATTTAAAAAAAACAAAACAACAACAAGAAACACCTCGCCATGGGGTCCAATGCAAAGACAGCAAACTGAGCCCTTCCACAGTTGTCACAAGACAACATTTTGAGAAGTATTAGAAAGGTATCGCTGCATGTCTGAAGGTGCTCAAATATCCTTTGGTTAATACATTAGTCTACATTACAGTAAGAGCTCCATGTTGTTGTATCTGAGCCTGTGTGAAGTGGTCAAGTAACCATTTCTCCACTTTGCTAATTGAAATCTTTGCTACCGGCTGTGTAGATGAACTGTTTTATCAAGTCAGAAGTTACTACGTAGTTTATAAACAGAAGTTATTGCTAATAACTGCATCACTAAGTCACTTGTGCTGTGACAAGCCAGCCCTCAGGACTGTGGACGTCTGGACGTAACCCGGCTAGAGTTAAACTTTGAACAAATTCAACGTTAGCGAAACGATATATTGCCTTATCGTGGACATTTCAGAGTAATTTGCTAATAGACACGTTTCAACTCGTCATTAGCTTGACGGTTTAGGCTTGAACAATAAAGAAACTTGTCTCTAACTTTCAAGCCTGCAAGCTGTCAGCTAGCAGGCTAACTACGTGCTAATGCTACACACGCTAAGCTAGCTATGAAGCAAACTCCTCTTGAGAAGTGTAAATACCAACAAAAGCCAAAAGGAGGTCATTTGGCATCGAATAGAGCCCGTCCTCTTTGCTGAACATTGACCACTGGGGGGGAAAACATCGCACGGGCAGTTTTCAAACTAACAAGAGCCGGACAGTGCAACAAAAATAAACACCTAACCAGCTGTTAGCATTAGCTAGCGTGTTAGCATGCATCACGGTGCGCTGCAGGTCGTGACGCGAGTTTAAGCTCGACCCTGGAGCAGGCTAACTCAACGAGACAGCACACACCAAAACATCGATAAGCGAAATTAATAAGCAAAACACGCGTTTGTCTACTCACCTCACTACTAACGCTGTTTACCTCCATCTTGTGCCAAGATTCCTCTCAAAGTCTAAGGCATCATAGTCCACCTAGACCCCCACTCCACGTTGCATGGCTTCCCCTCTGTGGAAGTCCGGCTGTTGTGCTTTGATGATCAGACGCAAGCTGTGCGGCTGCGGGGATGGGATCAGGATGGGGGGTCGGTGCGGGGAACAGTTGATGCTGATGACTGGACCATACGCTCGCCGCCGAAAAGCACCGCTACCCTGCCATAGATGCGAATATGGCGGCTACCGTGGTACCTGATCGTCAGTGAATGAGAGTTTATTGACGTATTTATGACGCAATTCAGTTAAGGATTTCCCCCGTCCAAACCAAAGCAGCGGATCTCGAGATTGAGAGAGGAGGGGGGGAGAGAGAGAGCAGGACGCGGTGGCGGTTGGGTGGGTCGGGGGGGGTGGGAGGGTCTAGATGTGATATGACATACATGCACCCGGGTGATGGCACATTTGCCTGCGGCTTAAATAGTCACCACCATTGTGACAGACAAGGAGTGAGATTCATGGTTGAGGCAGGTAAAAAAAAAAAAATGGAAAAGGGAAAAAGGGGGAAAACACTCTCCTCTCGTGGCAAGGCACAATTCTAAGCCTCTGATCTTGCGGGTGTAAGTTGAATGTTTTAAAGCCAGTTTCATAAGCCTGTCCATCCCTAGTCGAAGTGGAAATAAGAGGCTTAGAGCTCATCCACTTTCTCTGCAGCTCTGTCTATCTCCCACCCACAAGCACAAAGTCTTTGTTTGGTGAGGTAATGCATCCACTACATGCCTACATTTCATTCTGCTTGCCACTGGTCACTTTTCAACCTCCAAACTAAAAACACACTTAGCCATATTGGCAGTTAGTATTGATTTACCAGACTGTGGACAGTCTCCTATCAAATAAGACACCATACATAGTAATGGACATGATCTTGATGATCGTATAGTTTGAGCAGAATGATGGCAGAATTACATGAAATGTAAATATAATTTTAAAAAAGTCAATATTTGTGACAGAATAAAGTTATACCTGCTGATGAAATTCCCTGTTTTATTCTGTCAGTGATGAATTAGAAAACACGCACATAAATAAGTTAGAGGTTTTTATTGTTCTCTCTGGACTGGTCCAGAGCAAGGCGAATGATATGCAGTAAAAAAGGCATTTGTCAGCCCAACAGTCATAGTGAAGCATCAATCCACAGGCACTAGGCGTGGAGCATGAGTTTACTGAAGTGTTTGTGTAAGACCACAGAGTCCACCTTGTGTGAAACCAGCTTCTTTGTGGAGTGTGGAAACATCTGTATATGTGTGTGTGTTTGTGGGAGAGCTGAAGTACATGAGATAGTCACTTTTGTTCTATCACTGTTTCTTCCTCTAGCTCCTCTGATGCAGAGGGCTCTATAACTTCAGTTGTCGAACCATCTTCGTTAATGGTGACCAGCGGGACTTCTTCTTTTGGCAGGGCTGGCGGAGGCTCGACGCTGCTCGCACTAGCCGGCGGGGAGTCATCATGGTCAGAGGATGTGTCTGCTGACTCAGCAGCAGCTTGAGATCCTCTTTCCACGTTTGCATCCCAGTCCTGGTCTGAAGGCTGAGGTAGACTGGCCATGAGTTCCTGAGCACATACACACAGTTATGAGTTTCACTTGAATATGATATTCCTATAACAATTACTGCTGCATTAACATGTGTTTGAACGTACCTGCTGTCTCTTCAGGTCATTGTTCCTCACAGCACTGAGCAGGCTCTTTGTAAAGGATGCAAGCTCAAGGTATTTTTGTTTTTGGTTCTCTAGCTCGTGCTCTAAGAACTGCACTTCCTCATGCTAAAACAGAAGTAATCAAAGAAGCAAGAAGTTAATTCGGAGCTTGAGAACATGGCATATTGCAACGTTTTCTGTGCAACAATTAGTTTTGTCCTCACCTTGAATTCCAACAGGTTCTGCATTTGCTCTAGGTCCGAAGCTATTAATTCACCATCATCATCATCCTCTTCTTCATCCTCACCAATTAGTTCGACCTTCTGTTATAAACACAAAGACAACATGACATTAACCTCATATTTAAAAGATGAGTTTTGATACAATGAATATGCTGTAAAGATTATGCTAAATTTTCTCATGGTGATAATAATAACAATAACAATAGTGCCTGATGACAATTTAAAAAAAAAATCTAGTTTGAAGATTTCCCACAACTTCAGAGCAGTTTTTGGGAAAAAGTTAACAAAATGCCGTTCTTTGAAGAGGATGCACTACAGCTGCTGTGTGAAATCTATGTGACTGAAATCAGCAGCCTGCAACATGCTTGAAACAGACGGCTGTGACATTTCATTTGGTGCACCACAGCAGAAATCCTAAACAGTGATATAGTACAACCCCTAAAACTATAAAAACTATGAGTTCCAAAACAGTAATTATTATGACATTACTAATTATATGATCCAAGATCATTAGAATGTATAAATATTTAACATCCATTAATTAAACACTGCATTACAAATTAAGCACAGTCACGTTGGAAAGACACCCAGACTGACCGGGCTTAATGTAAACTTAACGCTCTGAATGAGCTCTGATATGTATTATTACATTAGAGTATGGACACTGTTCCAAACAGCATCCATTCTTAAGTGGCTAAATTTAATTAGGTTCTATTGTAATGTTAGAGAAATAATGAAGTACCACATCATTGGCCATTGGAACAGAAATGGACACATCTGTTCCATCATCTCCGTCTCTGTGATGCGAGTCGATGGTGCCATCTAGGAGCAAGAACACAGCATTAACACTGAAATACACACTTTTTTTTGTACACATGTGTTTGTGTTTGTGTGTGTGACATATTTCGTCTCACCTTCAGACAGGCAGACAGATCCCTCATCATTCAAGTCATCTCCGAGTTCGGGTGTTCTGAGGCGTTCGTCGTCCGGGCTGAGGGCCACTGGAGATTCGTTACCTGGGGATGAGGTTGTAAATACAGCAGGTCCACCTTTTGGTGGTGGGATTTCAATACCCATCAGACGGTACTTCCTCCGTCTGTTACTGATCCATGTCTGCAAATTGGAAAGCACAAAAAGGACAACATGGGTAAGCGTAAAGACACAGACAGAAGCATTTCAGATATCAAATTCAAATTTTCAAAGTATCCAATGTGATGGATAGTGAAGTAACTAGAGAAAAAAAAGATGCTTGAGTTTCTGGTGATATAATGATGTAATCTAGGAGTATAGCGAGTATATAGCGCTAATCTATATGCTCTAGTTGTGTAAGTAACGGTTAATTACAGAATTTTCTAATAACTTGTAGATGATCTTCACAGACACAGATTTTTATTCATTGCTTTTCTTCATTCTACTAAATCCGAGTAAGGGAGATGGCTGCAGGTCGTGTGTGTGTCAAGACTCAGAGACTATATTTAGTTCACTAGCATGCCTTCAGTGGCCCTGATATACAGTATAAGTGCATGACTTTTACACAACTTTGTGTAAGTGCATTACAAAACTTCTATGACCTAGAAAAGCTACCCTTTCCTTTTTTCGTTATCTAAGTCAAATACTTTTTTTTACTAAATGCCATACACAAGAAGCCAGACCACACGAATAATGTTCAGAGGTTTCTGGGTGAACAAAAACTCTAAATTCTAAATCTCTTTAGTTTCAGTGACTGCAGATTACATCACAGTAGGCAAGTCATGCTTCACCAGATTTCTCAGCATTTCTTTGAAGCCAAGGTGATTACCTTGACTATTTCAGTGTCTACATTAAGTTGGTTTGCTGCGGCGGTGATCTTTTCCCTGCAGACTGAGCCCAGGCTGGTCATGCCTCGGTCCCAGTAACGCTTTAATTGAATGAGATCCCCATCGCTGAACTGGGTCCGATCCTGCAGCTGAAAACACAGACTTCTGTTTGAATACACATCATGCATACTCGTCATAACGCAGATTCAAAGTGAGCGATGTACAGAAGCAGAATATGTGGGTATGAATATGGTAGACTTCATGATTTTTCTTTTCTTCTTCAGATGCTCACATTCTTTTGTTGAGATTGACAAAAAGTACTTACTGTTCTCTTTCTGGAGTTGCTGATAAACCATGGGGCAGCAGACATACTGGCTGAAGTCTGCACACAAAGACAGACGCATCCAAGTTGAGTCTTTGAAATCACTTTGAAGGAAAACACTAACACTAGAACACGACTTACCTGTGAGCTGGATTCCCCTGTAACTGAGGTCTGTGCTGTGAGGGAGTAGCTGCCCTGAAGAGTTGTGTTGCTGTGAAGCAGTGTAGGTCTGGAGCTAGTCATAGGAGGTGTGTGGCTTCCTTTCACCACAGACATGTCAGCCCCGGTTGGACTGGCTGATGTCTGCTCCCTGTGGATATGCGTCTGAGCGGCCATATTTGCCAATTCCTCCTCTCTTAGCCACTCATCTGCTTCATCTCCAGTCTCCATGGCAATGGAGATGTTATGACTGGTGTCCAAAGGGTGAGGCACATGCCTATGACTTTCCTGACTTTTCTGGGTAGACGATGGTCCAGGTTTAAGTCGGTCTGCCTGTCCTTTTTCAGACAAGGTGAAGACCTGCTGAATACGAGGTGTCTGTTCAGAGGAAGGACCAGAGTTCTGGACTGGGATGGAAACCTGCGTCCTCTGCGGGGCAGGTGGTTGAGGTTGGGGGTTGGAGTGAGGTCTGGGCTGAAGCTGAGCCTGGGATTGTGAGGAAGAGGACCAGGGGCGTGTTTGCGCTGTTCCGTACTGCCTAGTCCAGCTGTGAGGTACTACCCCTGCTCCTGCACTTACCCCTGCTTCTCCAAGGGATGAAGTTCCCTTCCTGACTGCAGTGTAGACTAAAGGCCCTGAGGCGGATGTGAGGGATGGGAGATTCTGAGAGTGTGACACCAACTTGGAGTGGAAGGACGAGGAGGTGGAGCTGTTCCTGCTCTGCAGGACCTGGCTGATCAGAGATGAGGATGTGTGCGCAGAAATCTCAGTGTCTGATTGAGATGGGGGTGCTGTGGGTCTTGATCGAGAACGAGGGACGGAGTTTAGAGAGTAGATCCCGGTCAGTATGACGTCATTATTGTTGTTGTTGCTCCCACTGCTGAGTGGAGAGGAAGAGGAGGGAGAGGACGATGCTGATGAGAAGGAAGGGAAGGATGAGGATGGAGGGAGAAGGTGCACACGATTCTGGATGTTCCGTGCTGCAGCTATTTCTGCAGGAAGCAATGCCCCTGCCGCCAGGCTATGATTGGACAAAGCCCCTCCAGCTAATGTGTGATTGGAGAGTAGTCCCCCAGTGAGTCCGTGACTGGATAAGGAATGAGACACACCTCCATTCTGGTCTACTTTCGAGGCGAGTTTACGTCTTTTGTTGCCAACCCATGTCTGCAGGGAGAAGAGCAATCGGCTCAGTAACATCACTTTAAAAACATTCTGCAAAACACTAGAGGGACAGATTATGCTAAGTGAAAACAGTAAGCAATGCCTCTGCCCTGGATGAAGACCTCACAGGAAAGAAACCACACTAAGCTGACCTTCCCCAGCATTACATAGGCACCTCTAACGAAAAAACACAAGTGCAACACAAATCATATTGAGGAGTCACACATTAAAACATTAAATGGGCCTACCCGGACCACACTGAAGTCCAGCTTGGCCTCCTGGGCACATTGCAGTATTAGCTGGAAGCAAGCCTTGCTCTGATTGGTCATCCCATTCTCATAGTAACGTTCCAGGATCCTCTGCTGTTCAGCTGTAAATACTGATCGCAGGTTCATCTGAGAGACAACCACACAGGTAAAGAACCATTAATAAACTTACGGTAATTCACCACTAATCAGAGTTCACTCCTAGATTGGAGTGGGTTATTAAGATAAATAAATAGATAAAGCTTTTACTATACAGTTAATGAGACTTGAGCAATTTGCTTTCCTCAATTTATAGACTACAAAATGTGTTATGTAGGTAGTGTCCCCCAAAATGTCACAGTCTCAAGATTCCTCTCTAACTGGAATACAAATGATACTCACAGTCTGCAGGCCACGTCTCTGCGGCCACGCATCCATTCTGCTACTGGAGGGGAACGGGGCTGCCATGCAGATCACAGCAAAACCTCCATATTTCTAGGTTAGCACAGGTCTGATTGTAGTCATCCTGTCTCAGTGTAGCTGGTACACTGCAAGGTAGCACGGCTGAGGAGAAAGCAAAGCAGACAAACGCTGAGCTTAGAAGACAAGGAATCCATTCAACGATCCATCGCATTATGTTGCAGACACCCAGTCAACACTTTGTCATATATTACACATCTTTGATAAAAGTGACATCAAACACAGAGAAGCTGAAAAATTATACAACGCACTGTCAGTCAAAGTACAATAAGCTATGACAAAGCTACTGTGTAACATCAATAACACCATCAATCAAGCTAATATCTTGTGCCTAGCCATTGTTTCTTTTATTTCTTTTCTTTATAGTTTATTATCACTAAAAAGCATTTATTGTCAATTAATAACCCCTTGAGCTACAAGTATTTGACCATACGACAAAATTATACATCAAAAGCATTATTACCCTAACAACAATAACATTGTTTAACTCTAACATAACTTAAACTTTTAATACCAGCTAAAACAGCCCAATTCTCTTCAGCCTTTCTGTAATTTTGTATCTTGATGAGATTATCTCTAACGTTATTTGAATATACAAAATACAGTTTATTTATTGTACCTTTACTCATATTTTATGCTTATATTGTGTGTTATGCACATGGAATGACTTGCATATTACGATGTAATATATAAAAGTATACCTTGGTTTAGTTTTAAGAGGTTTTCAAAATAGTGTGTACAAGCAAAATAAAATAAAAAAATAAAAAATACTCGAGGTAAAGTAACTTGCCACCGGACACAGCGAGTTTATACTTTTCTACGTTTCCCACCAATAAGTATAACGTTACAGGAGGGATAACAGTATTATGAATGTGGACTTCAAATGTAAGAAAGTTTCCCAGTAAACCTGTATGTTGTGTTGTGTTGTGCTGTGTTGGTAACCTACGCCGAGAGGCGGAGAGAGGAAAGAGCAGCGAACAGCCTGGTCAGAGTAACAACATTTAGACTTTAAAAAAGGACTGAGAAACGTGTTGACCAAGTTTGGAGCAGCGTTGTAGGAGGTTTTATGATAAATACAAAGTCACACACGGAAATATTGTGCGACCAATAAGCACCGAGCAGCTTTATTTTGGAGGACTGACTGCGCATGGCTACAGTCAATAACATTACGGGGGAGAATTAGCCAACAAATTGTGGGCACGTCAGATTAGCTCGCCACCAAGGCAACAGCCTGGGGATTCAGAAACACAATTACCACACAGGAAGCACATGCCATAACTTTACGACGGCGAAGCCAGACAGTAAACAAACCGGGGGAGAAGCGCCGCATCACCACAATGGCCAGCGTACGTTAGCTTTTGCAGGCCCGAGCGGCCATATCTGAGCCCAGCCAACGTTAGCCACCATTAGCATAGCTTTCCCACTGGATAGCTGCAGCTAAACTTTTCCTTTAAATCTGTGATTTCCCGACCCTGGCATGGTCATTCGCGCTGACCCGGGCTTCAGTCGGATACGAACAAAAGCGCTGCGGGATACCCAGAAGTGAAAAGTGAAATCACTCTGCTGCTTACCATTATGATGTCAAAATCAAAACGAAGGTTCAAATTCAGCAGATTTCTTCACCAGTCCCCTTAGCTAGACAATGAAATCAGAACGTCCGATCATCAATTCTAATCATGATTGTGACGTATGCGCAGACAGGAGCCAATGGGCGCTCGAGATCATCGCTGTGACATTCGGAAAGGGCTGAAAACTGAGCACCGTGGTCCCGCCCACCATTGACTTTGTTCAGTTGGTAGCTGGAGGAGGAGGTCACAGACATGGAAGCAGCCCAAACCCTCAGTGGGAAATGGTTCGTTTCCTCATCACCGGAATCTGTCACAGATCTCTCAGAGTGGTCTTTGTCCTGTCTGCCAAAGGAAGCAGTGCTTTGATACATGCTGTAGGTGCTGGAGATGTTGCCAACAAAGATATGTTTTTGAGCAATTCCACTCCAGGATACCAAAATAGATTAATGTTTAATCAGATAAGAAAATCGTTTTGTTTAGATTTTGTACTCTTATTTAATATTGATTAGCCTACTAGACTTAACATTATCAGAAAAGGCCTTTGTATGTTTGATTTTCTAGTTTTTTAAATGTTAAACTCCATTTACTCTGAAAAACTTAACCTGCTTTGACAACACTGCATTTTCCTAGGGAGGTCAATTGGCTCATCACATTAGGCTACATAACTATAAAGTAGCTATACAACAGAGATGAAATGACTTCTTGGACCAATAGCTACGTAGTAATAATGCTAATAACGTGTAAAAAAAGAAAAAAAAGTTAATTAAGCTATGAATATGCAAAGAAATAAAATGTGTGTTTTAAATTTGATTCCTTTTGATCTTGGGAGACAGATTATTTAAACAATGTTAAGTGATAGATATAGGCTAATTATATTTTAAAGACTTATTATCTTAGAAAAATAACTATTAGCTACTATTTCTAAACAAATCCACATCCACAAACAGGAACTACTGCACATTCAGCAGTAATGCAGTATGCATTATGGCTGATGAAATGGTGGCAGAGGGCATGTAGAAATTCAAAACATTAAGGGCAACACGTCTCTAAGAATAACTGCAGAAAGTCATTATAGTAATTAAAAAGGGTTTTTGGACCAAACAACAAATGGGGCCATGAGACTGTTCTATATATATATATGTATGTAGGCTATATATACATCTATAAGCAAAGTGTTAAGTTATTTTTGTTTGTTTCTCATGACAGAAACTCTCTCCCCTTTGTTCACTTTCTTCATGTAAGACAGACATTATTATTAAGAGTCTGGAAAAGATTTAATAAAATAAAATAAAAAACAGCAATATGTTACTGTAAACTGAATGACATAACCCATACAAAATAAACCATGGACCTTGTAGATAATCAGTAAGCTATTGGCCTCCTATCTTGTATCTTACCTCATTTTAACCTCTCATTTGTCTATAGCCTGCATACCTGTCCTGTAGGTACATTAGATGCCCATCTTCGGCTTTATCTCACTCTCTAAAGGGAGCCTGTGTGTGCGTGCGTGTGTGTGTTTGTGTGTGCGCGGGGGTGTTGGTGGTGGGGGTACCTTAGTCTATGACGTCACCTGTGTCCCAGGTGCGCAGCAGGGGGCGCTGCTCCTCACAGCTGAGCTCATGCAGCCAGCAGCAGCGCCTGACAACTGATGCTGATTTTCTCATCCATAGATGGTGAACTTAAAAAAAAAAAAAAAAAGCTGACATGTAACCCGTAGCCTACCCTGCCGCGTGACGTATCACGAGCTGCCAGCATGCAGTCATGTTATTATAAAGGGAGAGACACAAAAAATAATTGTCCTAAATACAAATAAAAACAACATTTATATTGTTTTTCTCCTATATGTAGCCTATGGCGTATCCCTGATGCACTTTTTCCCCCCACATTAGTCAATGTTTTTTTTCCCAATTCAGTTCAAATCAAGTCAGTTCATTGAAGCGCTAAGTTATTTTTGCATAAATTACTCCTCTCCCTCTGTATGTATGTGTGTGTGCGTGTGTGTGTGCGTGTGTGTAAGACAGCGAGGGAGGGAGACTGAGAGAGATCCTCCCTATATGGTGTGCGTTGCACCATTCCCTGGTCTGTATTATGAGTGGTGGCCCTTGTGATGCTGCAGCGAGGCGGGCGGGAGGAAAAGAGGAGAGGGGAGGGGTCGCTCTATCCCCTCGCGCCCACCGAATCCACTTCTCACAGCGCGCGGGCTGCTGGCGGGAAGGCACGAGAAAGAGAGAGCGAGAGAGAGCAGTAGAGAGAGAGAGAGAGAGAGAGAGAGAGGGAGAGGGAGGGAGAGAGAGAGGAGAAAACGTGTGTGTGCGTGTCTCCGTGTGTGCGCGTGGATTGCACCACCGCATCCCGTTCACCGTTTCTGCAGGCGGCCATGCTCTGATGGAGAGAATAAAACTGACAAGCTTTTCTTTTTCCTCAGATTTATCCACCGCTGTGTCATTCCAGATGTGACTGACAAGTCGTTTTATGTCGCCTGCGTTAAGTGCTGTGCTGTTCATCACGGAGAGACTGTGACACCATGGCTTTGGTGATGGAACCTATAAGTAAATGGACACCAAAGCAAGTGCTGGACTGGATGAAAGGTAATATTGCATCCTTTCATTACATCAGCCTGTTAATGTTCACGCTTGTGGTTGGAGTGAGAAAGAGGAGGGTGACGGTGGTGGTGGTGCTGATGATGGTGATGATGTGAGCAGCGGAGGGCCACAGTGCATGTGTGTTCTCCTTATCCAAAACCTGCAGGCTGACGTGTGCTTCTAGGCGCTGTAACTGGCTGCTGTGAGACTGATTCAAGTCACTAAAGTATGAGGTGAATGCGTTTGAGCTTGTGAGAGTGAAATGGATGTCCCCAAGAAGCAGGGGAGTGGAGGCTCAGCATTCTGTCATCTCGCTTGCTTAAGAGCGCTCCCCTTGCAAGCCAAGCCTATAGACTGCTGCTGCTGCTGCTGCCTCCAACAGCAGCACAGCAGCACGCACCTCTCATCAATGAAGCTGGAAGATATGTCATCTTCCCCTCCACTCACCGCCACATGCTGTAAAGCCATGTCACCTCTTGCTGTATGTAAGTGCGTGTGGGCCTATGTGCATGTGCGCGCGCATCTATGATTAATGTAGTTAACTGCATGTACCCCCCCCACCCCCACCCCGAATCCCCCCAATGCCAGCCGTACAGCCAGTTTCAGCACCGTGGACAGCGCAACGCAGTGCCGCCTGCCATATAAGGCAAACGCACCGATCACACTCGTTCTCATTTATATATTTAATTAATTACTGCTCGTCTTGCTGGGGCGAGATACATCCCTTCAAAAGAGACAGTATGAATGAGTAATCACTAATCACGCGTGCGTGTGTGTGTGCGCGTGTGTGCGCGCGCGCGTGAGTGTGTGATGGTAGGAGCTTCTCTCACACACTGCTCAGCTACCCGGGGCTGTGAGAGAAACTGTGGTAGGCCTACTGGCAGACAATGGAAATGGTGAGGGAGGCTGTCCGCAATCCCTTTACTTAAGAGAATGACTTAATTACTACTTGTGTGATTACTCAAACCAACATGTAATGTCCCTACTGGTGCTTGTGATAGTGTGATGGTGTGTCTGCATTACTTACATACAGTACAGAGGAATCAATTTCCACATGGATTTCCTACAGCTCCACATTCCTGCATGTTTTCCAGGAGCACAAGTTCCTTTTCATTATGGTAAAGCACTAATGTCTGAGATTAGAAGTGGAGGAGGTTGATAGACCCCCAGGGGACACGGTGAGGGAGTATTTGGGATGCCTTAACTTCAGTGATTATACGACGATGTTCCTGGTTTTATAATTGCTCTCCTCAAGCAGCCAGTGGAGTTATAGCTTCATCCTCTGATCCATGGAGTGTTCATTTGGAAAGCTTTGCTCCTGCACTGTTCATTAAGAGAGGCTGAGGTGAAATTTGATTGGAGATTAGATTACTAACAGGATGAATGTGGTTAGAGTTTTGCAACATGGAAAATGCAATTAAAATGTTGGTTTTGGTTCAGTTAGAATTTGTTTGTTTTTTTACTACAGTGTCACTGATTTATACACAGTTGTGTTCAAGTACTAAAAACTAAAAGCAGCTGCAATGACAGAAACATCTTGCCATATGTGCTTACAAAAACATACTGTTATTTTAAGAACCATAAGTTATGACCCAAAGCCAGGTCTAAAGATCCATATGCTAAAATAAAATTCAGCATAAGTTACATGCATATCTGTGCAGGCTGGTTTTTGAGCACTAAGAACTCTTGTCTATGAATCCCTGCATGTGACAACATAAATGGTTAAAAACATTTTGAGACACACCAGATTTTTGCTGCTAATTAGTAAATTCAAATATTCCTCAGTCTTCAGTTATGACATTAATGAATTAACTAGGAACTTGCAAGTTTCAGAGCAATTTTTAAATTTGTCAGTGTCAGTTGTATGCTGCACAGGAAAAAAAAGAGTGATATTGTTTTCCACATAATATTCTGTTATTTGAAACAGCCCTTTATAGTTTTGTCACCAGTAAGGTAAAGGAAAAAAAAGAAAAGAAGGACATTAAACCAAGTTCTCAAAGGAAATTGTATCATCCCTCTCTTACGCTTTTGGTCTCCTCATTTGTTCTTTGAAAAGCTCATGCTGGCCTCTTCCAGATGAAGGGCTGGGGGCCAAGAGATTCATTTTCATAGACATTCGCCAACATCTCCCAGTGTTGTCCCTGTTCATGTGAAGCTCCCGGCGTTCTCCTGTGGGGCTTCAAACATAGACCCTCTGGGGCAGGCTTATGCTCAGATCTTATTTTCTTATGAATAAAGTGAAGGGCAAAAGGCTAGTATTAATCTGTACACTTACACAGGCTTCACTTTGGCCCTTCTGTCTGGGAGCTCTTCATCTCTCTCACACTGAGCTAAGGAGTCTTGTGCCATTTTTAGGGAGCAGTGACACTGAGGCCTTTACAAGTGCTTTAGTGATCTCTGCTGCTTATCATCAGAGAGAAGTACTTTAAATGTGTACAGATATATGACATACATTTTGGTGTTAATGTTATTTCACTCTGGAGGGCGTTAGCATCAACTGGCCTTATCACAGCCTCACAGTCTCATAGTTTCACAAGAGAAATACTGTGCCGTGATTGTACATCAAAATTAGCTGAAATGTGTTACCTATTTTTTATTATTATAATTTCTTTATCATCATTTTTATTTTATAACCAACACCAACGTCTGAAGATTATGTAAACTGATTTTTGAAAGCTGTAAGAAGTCAATCCACATGGCCAAGATACAGTAGATCTTGTTACCTCCACTGAGAAGGTTATATGTTTTCACCCATCTCTGTTGGTTTGTGTGTTTTATCAGCTAGATTAAACTAATTTGGTTGCAGGATGAGTCCAGGGCCATGGGAAGAATCGTTGGTGTAGAACTAGTTAAAGGGCCACATCCAGTAAAAAAAAAAATCTGTTTCCTTAACATTTAGACAGGAGGCTTTTTTTTTTGACATTTTCATCAATTACCCAGGAGATAATGTAGGGTCTATGGACCTTGATGTAAAAAACAGACATATTGATGTTGTTGAGATCTATGAGTTTGCACAATTTGGTGCAGATCCAGATCTGAATCTCACAGACTTGTGGTGGACTGTTTGGCCTTGGCGGAGGTATGCACTCAACTTGGTGGCTTTCTAGTTTTTAATTTAATAAAAAATCTGAATGAATTTTCCTTTACAGCATATTTTTTGAAATATATTTGATTCATTCACATACTGTAGAGGTTTGCACAAAAATACATATTTAGTCTTTTTGGCAAGCTGTATAATTAGTACACCCATCCACACTAAAAATACTAGTGTTTCAGTATTAGTAGAAGAATTTTACAAGTAAGGTTCCTGCATTTAAATCAAAAATGGAATAACAATGACTATTATTGAATGCTTTCTTCAAAATGTACTGAAGTATCAAAGATGTGTTCTCATGTAGAGAATATTATTCCCTGTAAAGTAACATAAAGCGGAAAGTACAAGTCCTTCAAAGTTGTTCAGTGCATGAGTCAAGGTGCAGAGTTAAGTCATTTTCATGTAGCAGGGCCTATGATGTCATGAGCTTTGCCTGACAAAAGACAGTCTGAATTATTAAAACAGTATCAGGTTTTGTAACATTTGTCAGAGAATGTGAGAAATGTAGGACTCCATCGTTCCCAAGAGCAACAAATGAGGCAAAATCATAGTTTTGTGCCACCTGCGCGAGCTCGATCCAGATCTTGTGGGCATAAGCTCTTTTCCCTCAGTAGTCCAGACCTGTCATATGAAAGAATATGGGACAGAGAGATGGGGAACTCTGCAGTCCTATCGAGAAAACCTGACACAGCTAGCTACGAGGGCCAAGCAGACTATACTGTATCTCTCACTGCTGTAGAAGAACTGCTCCAGCAGCAGAACGCTGGTGAGGCTCACAGAAAGATGACTCATTTGTTTTGATTTGAACACCCACACCGGAGGAGTTTCCTCTATGTGTGTGTGTGCGTGTGTGTGAGGGTATGTAGCTGCTCGGGTGTGTGCAGACGCAATTGATGTGTAAAGTATGACGCGTACGGATCTGTGCTTTAACGTGAGGCAACAAAGAAAAATGGACTTCTTTTTCTCTTCCGCTCTTGGTGCCTTGTGCCTCATAAGATCAGCCTGTGCTTTCAGGCACGCGGCATTGGCAGCCTACTGATGCATACATTGACGGGAAAATGAATAAGGCAGTTCACTTTTCCTGCAGTAATCTGTCTTTCCTACTTTGTGTGCTGATGCATTGGAACGAAATGAATCCAAAATAAGAAAAATACATGTGATATGCGCAGTTTCAGTCACTGTTAGACATGACTGAGATCATTAGTCATATAACCTATTATGTATTAGAATATTAACATATAAATGTGTGGCAGGGGGCTAACAAGGAAAAGATCTAACACTCCAGCAGGAAATGCTCCAGTCCTCTGTTGAAAAAAATAGCTTGGATGTTATTCGGCTGTTTGAGTCGAGGACCATGTTTACTACGATTCCATACTGTGTCCTCTGATTTAGTCTCCTGCTGACATCGGAAGGTAGTCTGTGTTGGAAAAAATGCTTCCCCTGGCTCTGACTGTGTGCTTGTTGTAGTTTCAGCTGCATTAAAGATTAAAGAGCATGCCTTATTATGGGGAAACACACACACACGTAGAGGAAACTCCTCCAGTCCTCCATTTTCATACTCTAAAGAAAAGCCGAGATGCATGCGCTGCATATGGATGCTCACGGAGACGTGCACTAAGTGGAAGGCACATGTCGCTGAAATATATGGTATGTATCTATCTACAGTGTATATATGCACACTGACACACATGCACGGACACAAACTCTGGAGCAGCAGCTTTAAGTGGGGCATCGGTAGTCATGGAAACCAGATCTGATCGTGTTGGAGTCAGAGCACATGTCATGAGATGGGAAAGCAGCAACACACAGAGACTCCCAATTCATATCACATCCTATATGCCACGCTTACAGAACGCACATTTAGACACGTAGCGAGGTGCGTGTTCGTGCAGCATTCATGCACCCATGCACGGACACACAGCTTCCCCTTCTGTTTTACAGCTCGATGCAGGAAGAGAGAGAAAAGAGCAGGGACATGAGTTCAGAGATGGAGAGGTGCGAGGCAAAATGAAAGAGAGGCTCAGGAGCCTAAGATGGGGGAGGAAGTGAGGGATTGTGCGAGGGGAAGAGTGGGCATGACGAAGAAAGAGGAGGGGAGAGCGCAGGGGCGATGGTAGAGCGGTGCGGAGAATGGGAGATGCAGTGGGCATCATATCAAAGCACCCGCTCTATCCGGCTGCTCGGACAGAGAGGCCTGTGTGTGTGTGTGGATGTTCGTATGTGTTTTACTGGGTTGTTTTTGCACCTGTGGCCTTGGGCTGCAGTTTTACGATACACACATACATACGTATATTAACTTGAAGCAAAGTTTCTCAGCCTACGGGTCAGGACCCCACATGAATTTGCATGTTGTTGGTGTACAGACAGAGGTCTCTGGAGATTTCTGGAAAAAAAAAATCTGTTTGAAAATCAAGTTTCACAGCAAAACTTAATTGCTGGTGTTAAAAGCCAGAGAGAATGGTGAGAAAGTCTGACTTAACGGATGAAACTAGAGACTATAGCTGGGATTAGTGTCTGAAGTTAACCGTTTTTTTCATCTTAGCTGTCATCAGTCAGGGTTAGTCTGTTCAAGCTCAGACCAACAGCTGGATCTTGTAAAACATTTCAGAATTGTAGAAATAGCTTCATTGAATCATCCTCGTGGCTGCTGAGTCGTCTTCTTTGGTCTTTTTTGTGAGTGTGTTGGGGTTTGAGATGTTTTCATGTTGTGGCTTCAGTGGGCCACTGGCCTCAGCAACAAGGTCTGGGTCACCACCAGCTTGTCCCAGTGCTGGCATTATAGTTTTAAATATAATAACATTACAAATACTTATATTTAAAATTTGATATGATTGACATGACATTTTTTCATGTTAAGTCTTGATCATTTTAATCTTATTTACTTAATATCTTAAATTATAAGGAAAATTATAACTGAATGCTATAAATTACATGGTGGAGTAAAAGTTTGAAGAGTGAAGCAGCACAAAATACAGCGTACATGGCCATACTTGTACTATCAGTATAAGCTTCTTAAATCTGTACCAAAATACACATTAGCAAACCTGCTTTTCACCACTGTCTACACCTGACTTAAAAGTTGTAAAATTGAAATACAACATGCTGTGATGAATCTGTAGTTCATATATACATTTTGTAAAACCCAGAGAAAATACAGAGGACATGACCTCTTGCACATCTTGCTCATTCCACAGGCAATTTGTGAACAATACTGAAAAACATCAGTGTCACTGATCTAAATTCATGTCCTCGCCCAGTTATATTTAGTTTAGCAGGAGAAGCTACATCTTTATACAAGTCAAAAACAGAGCCCATATTGAAACTTGCCTTTGGCCTTCATCTACAAGGCCAACAGCACAGCGCCGTGTCAGATATTAAACCCTCCTGAAGTCACACAAAAATATATTTTTATACAATTACATCTGTTGGTGACATGCTTCACAGATCACCTCAGTTGAGTGCTGTCTTGTCTTCTGATTCACCTCTGTGATGTTGTGCTCTGGGGTGCGTGGTGTTGTGACCTCTCACCAAAATTCACTTCGCATGTCACTGAACCACCTTCACTTTTGATCTGCCCCATTGTGAGACTCTCCTGTCTCCTCTGGGGTTAACAATAAGATCAGCTTTCAGGAAGCTTGTGATTTATCTAATTCATAAATTATTTTAGACAAATCATCAGTAAGTGGATTTTCAGTAGTCAATACTGTCATGCACTGGATCAAGGTTTGGACAAACATGGAGGAGAACACAAGGTGGATTCACTACTTAAGTAATTTATTAAAAATTACGGCCTTAACAACTGTATCAAAAAATATAAGGAATCTGTGGTGTAATGGAAGTGCATGTGGGTTTGAAAAAAAGAAAAAAAGAGCAAGGAACTGATCAGGCCAGTTTTCTAGGCTTGGCTCAGTCCACCTTCCAGGTGAATCCCTTTCACTGATGATGATGACCTCACTCTGCAGTCTGCAACAGAGAAGCAAAAGGGGAAACCAACAGCAGACAAAACACAGCAGTGCAAACAGTGGTCATCACAGTGCACAGCTACAGATGATCACCACTCCAGTCCTGTCAAATGAAAGAATATGGGACTGAGCAATAGAAACACTTCACTCTTCTGTCTTCCACAAGTTTTATAATTCACCAAACTGGGGTGATAGTTCATCAGGAAAGGACATAAAATAGGTAGACAATTTATTATGATGCTGAAGTTTTCTACATCTCAAGCGCTTGTTCATACATTATTTTTAAGCGAGTGTTCAGTTCACACTATCAGCTTGAGGCTACACAGCAGGAGATGTGCAGCCATGAAGCCAAAGTCTAGCACAGAGCGGCTGAGTGAATGTGGTCCGGGCTCAGAGTACACCAAGTGCAGACTCCAGTACTTGGGAGGTCGAACTTGACAAGTTCAACTCAGGAGTCACGGCTCCAGAGGACAATTTGCATTTGGAACAGTGGCAGTTCAGCTCACCGCTGGTTATTACACTTCAGCACAAGATAGAAGGATAAAGTTCATGTTTATCATTATTTATTGTGACTTTAACATTACCTTTTTTTCATATTTATTTTTATTGAAATGTGGTGATGGTGTATATACATTATATTATAAGAAACCACAGCAATTCTAGACAGTTAAATAAAGAAAAAAAAAAGTATGGTACAGATATTTGTCACCGCCAATTGAATAAATATTTGTGGATACATTTATTATATCAGGACAAACACCTTGAGATGTATCATCTTGTTTTCAGTGTGCGTTTTTAATGATTAAACATGTGTTAATTGATTTTTGGCCACTTGGGGGAGGAACAACAACAAGCTCCAAACACAACACTGACATATTATCAGCTATTCAAACTTGATATGGCTACAGTGTTGGCAAACAGTTGGATATTTACACATCCGGTTGATAAGGAGCAACATTAACCTTCATTTGGAGTCATGTATCAGGCCTTTCAAAAAAGGGTATAGTCCCATAAATTTACCCTTAATTTTGCTGTTATGCCCTTCGCAAGCTTCTCGGGGAACCATCATATATATTTTAAACCACTAAATGCACCACAAAGTTCACAAGCTATTCGCGAACTTTGTTTGTTGGCTGTTTGTTGCTGGTAGCGAGAGTGGATTCATTAGAGCGTTTTTGTGAAAACAGCTGTATAATGTGCCCGGAAACAACTCTAATGAGAGCTACAAGACTTAATCATCAAAGTAAAGAAGGAACCTGAAGAACCAAAACAGAAAAAGACTGAAATGTGCTAAAAGGTGACGAAGAAGTGAGGGGAACTGCAGTGTGGTGATCATTATAAGAAGCACCTTTTATAACACACAGACATTTAATCTGTTTTTCTTGCATTTCTTGAGGAAATGAAGTAAGGCACGTGAGGTGAAGGTAAAGTTCATGTCAAACGTTCCAGTAGGATTGCAGAGCAGGTCAGTTAGACCGTCTTAACTCCTTGCAGCTCCCTTGCTGACCCTGTTTTCCTCCTTCCTCTTCCTTCAGACCACCTCTTGACACCTCCTCGGTAGCTGGGTTTCAGAGCAGGTCCTTGTGCGCTTGAAAGCTCGTATACCAGGGAGCTAAAACGCCATGGTCTTAAGAATATTCTGTCATGATGTGATGAATATTTCACAGCAGGAATATTTTTAGTGAGCGTTGTGTCTTTTCTTTGCACTCAATGAAGCACTTACTCCACCTGGAAGCTCACAGATGGGGCCAAGGCGATGCATGGGACAGCCTTTGCTGCCTGCTGCAACTCTTAGCCCAGCCTTCGCTCTGACCCAAACGTGCACTCAGAGGAAAACACAGGGTTGGCAGTTTGATTTTAATAGATGTTAATGGCTGAACAGCAAAGTCGCTGCTGTGCAAGTTGTTCACGTTGTTCACGTTGAGCTGTACATGCAGTCTTTGAGGCCTTCAACAACCTTTCTGAGTCAGTATGTGGAAAGCATACATGCTACACATGTGTGTTTGTGTGTGTATTTATAGAGTGTGTGTGTACTCCTTAGCCTAGCATCAGTGCAGGGTCCTGAGGGGCAGCAACTGCAGATCCCTCACTTCTGCTCGGAGGCCTCTCTTGCTCTGGTTGCTTGGCAACCCTCTCGTGTCTGAAGAGGAGGGGTTTATTTTGCCCGGCCAAGAAGGAAAGATTGGTGGGAATTGCATGAAATGTGGATGAAGCTGTCAACATGAGATGCTTGTCCAAGCCTCAGCACACTGGGATTCAGTGATGGCCAGGATCAAGGGATCCTTCAGTGTCTCTTGTTGAGATAAGTCAATTTTACTATGTAGCCTATTTTTCACATTTGGAAAACGACAAACAAAAAAACCTTCTGCCTTTGTGTTATCATTTGGGATTAACAGTATTTGATTTAATTAAAAGTATAGAGTTATTAATTATGTGAGACCTTCTTAGAGTTACTTTATGATTTATTCTGCCAATTAAAGATAAACACGCAACAATCTTAAATAGTTTATTTTGAATACCTTATCACATCTTGTTTGCACTTGATCTCAACATTACAAATGTTCAAGTTTGACATTCAAAAACATTTGCTTCATGGGAACTGTGTGAGTGTGGTTTGGTGTCTGGGTTTCACCATCCAACTGAATCGCACCCAATTCAAACTAGAGAGAAGAGCGCAGACAAAAACACAAACACAGAAGGGTCCACGTAAAATAGGCTATTATTTTTAACACTAACAGATAATCGTGTTTCCATGAGGTATAATGTTGCCTGTACTGTAGTGAGAAGCAGCATGAGAACTTTTAGAAACAGACCCAAAATAGAACCAACTATCAAAATGCAACGCTACCAAAGCCTATTCAGTTATTTGGATTGACATATGATCCCAATCTGTGTGTAGTCATCATTAAAAAGAAAAGGAAAGAAAATACAGTCACAATTTCATACCACTACTGTATGTGGCGGCACAATGTAAGTGCAGAAAAACCTGCCATGAGAAACCTGTGGAAATAAAATAAAATTGCTACAGAAGGCTATTTGTAGGAGGGATGTAAGTTTCACCATCACATTAATTAGCATTAAAGCAGAAGTAAGCGATCCGGTCGTTTTGGCTGTTGTAGGATACAAGGAAGTATACAAGAAGTTTTCTCCTCGGCTTACAGCAGAGCAGAGTGACTGACAGACCCGTGTTTCGGACCAAACACTCTATGTAAGTGATTGCTGTCAGAAGATATAACTATTATATAATTATATATACTATTATATAACACAAACATTCCTCTTCTGCTTTAACTGTTTAATTACCAGTCAAGAAAAAACGTTGCAAGTTCAACATCAAACTTCCCTTTACCTGCCAGCAGCTGTGTTCGGTGCCAGTGTTAACTCTTTTTTTTCTCTTCTATTTCTATCACATCTTTTCATCTCATGATGTTAGCGTGCTAACCAGCTAAACTGGGCTGGTTTTGTCTCCTAACACTACTTTGTGATAGTGAAATATTGTAGCATCCATTCTGGATGAAGAAGTAGCACTGCCCACAGAGCTTAGCTTACTCTAACCTCTTGTCTTATTAATGCAATGTATGTAGATGAACCTCTTGGCAAGCCACCCCCATCATCATCATCACTACCACCACAACCTAGGCTACTGCAGGCAAGAAATCAAGTTTGGCAGCACAAAAAAAAAAAAACTTAACACAGAGCACCTTGTGAAAACATGAGAGATATGCAGGGACCAGTCTGGTTCAGCAAATACTGCTCAATATTGAGCTCCTGAAACAAAGCAGGAAAAGCAATATTTACAGGAGACACATTAGAATCGTCTGCCATGGCCACATGAGCAGAGCCTGCTGTGGTGGAAGCTGGTGAAGCACAATTTTAACCATCTCTGCTTAAGCTACGATAACATCTTATTCCCATGTCTGTGTAACTCCCAGGAGAAACTATAGCAGAAGCTTATGACTTGATTACACAGAGACGCACTTCTACAGAATTACTTTTTGTTTATTCCTGTTGTATACGGGCTGAGATTTGTTTGACTCTTATCACGCTGCATGACATACTTAAGTCAGTTTTCATGTTTCCTGCAGATACTGTACACTGCCTGATGCGAGCAGGCATCTGGGCAGCTGGAGAAAGTATTAGCTGCTGTGTGATGCAGCCACAACTACTGCAGATCCTGACTAATAATATCTCCATGATTTTAATATCATGAACTGCCTGGCGCGAGGCACTGTACTGATGAACCTGACCCCCGTGTGGGTTAGTTAGTTTGTGTGTGTGTGTGTTTGTGAGCAGCATGTGCTATTTCCAGCTGGCATACGAACTCAGCAGATGAACCCAGATCAGCTGTTTGTCCTCTAGGGGAGGCATTGCGACTCATGTGATTGGCTAGCAGCTGTGTGTCACACTGTGTATATGCATGAATACGTATATGCCTTGTTTTTTTTTTTGTTCTTGTTTTTTTTTTTCTTTTGTTCTTGTTTAGCATTCCTGTGCATGTGCTTGTGTAAAGATGTGATGTGGTCATAAGAGACTGGCCTTTAAATGCACTGCAGTTACTGTAATACAGCACCTCATTCATCCATGTGTGCATTGCAGTAGGACAAAGCTATAGTATAGGAGGCTTTCCCAGAGGAAGCCACGGTAGTCAGCCCGGATCTCTTTGATTCTTTATTCATCAGTTCTCTATAATTTATATATCTTATACACTACTGTATCTGGAAAGAGTAAAAAATGAGAGGGAAAAGGGTGCAACAATTAATGAGTGGACACCAGGAGGGAAGTGACGACCAGAATAATGTGTGAGAAAGTAATTTCACTTTTCTACCTGCTCAGAATCTTAGATGTGCAACGTCGTCATCAGATATAGTAAGATATTGCATTTGCATTATGATGACATAAGCCATAATGTGCCACACTATGTGATGTGGCTGCTATTAAAAAGTGTTTCCATGCTTCAGGAGGGAGAAGCATTGGTATAAGGACACGTGAGTGAGAGAGAGAGAGGGAGTGGCAGAGGAAAAGAAAAGGAGGTTCTGGTTTGGGATGGGAGGTTTACTTCCCTTTGGTATGGACATGAAGACTTCCATTTTGAGAAACAGCCATCTGTGTTTTGTTCTTCTCATAACGAGGGCCAGGGGTTTCATATTTAGAAATCCTAGTTTTTCGCTGCAGGGCTTTCTCTCTGCTCTACCTCCATGTTTACTCGCTCCTATAGCTGCTGGCTGGCTGAAGAAATCTGCATGTTCAGTCCACTTGTGCATTTCTCTGCCAGCACTGGTGATGATTTATCAGACTACAAGTGGACTGCTTTTTCTCTGTAGTAAACATTTTATATTCACACAAAAAACAAAACAAAACAGTGCGGGAGTGCACTTCCTCTTATTCAAGAATCAATCACCAATCAAGAACTCTCTCTTTTTCCTCGTCTTTCTCCACATCTCTTTGTTTTCTGTGCAGCTTCAGTCACGTTCTTCTCTCCCTTCCCCTGCAGCTGTCTCTTGGATTCAGCCTGTTTTTCTGTTTAAGCCCTTGTCTTCCTCCGATCGTTGATTTGGACTCATAGATTCATGCAAATATTATATGAGACACATTTAAAACTATATTTGTGTGGTTCTTACTCAGAAGCTGGTTTTCTTATTCAGTTCCTTTTGGGGAAGGTGTGGATTTGTCAGGTGTGGACAATATACAAGTCACCTTCCTGACTTCACAGGTACAGTTTTCTCAGACTAGCTTGAGCTAATATCAGCCCTGCTTGTCATACCATCATAATATCATTTGTCGGACCCAGACTAATGTGTGGGAAATGATGGTTCGTCCATTGGAAGTGTTCACTAGTGTTGCTACAGTGCAGAACCTCTCTCTGATGTGTTAGATTTAAAATTGCTCTGCTGTGCTGTATGTAACAGATTGTTTGTCCGTGTCACTCAGAGCAACAGTAGGCTTATATTTTGTCTGTTTTGTCCCATGGCACACCAGGAGCAAGATGCCTCTTGCTCATCCTTTGTAGCAAGTGTGTGTGTGTGTGCACACACTCTCTGTCAGCATTGCTTCCCTTGGGCATCAGTGTTTTCCTCACAGCTCCACTCTGCTTTAACAACATGCCTCCACGAAGGCGTCAAGACCCCGAATAACAGCAGCAGTTGTAATTGTATTTGTATGTGTGATTGTGTTTGAAGTGTGTGTTCACAGAGGGACAGAGTGCAATCTTTGTGTCGCACTGTGGTTCGGTGTGTGGGTATGTGTGTATGGATTTGCCTCCTCTCATGCGATTTTTCTCTCTTTTTTTTGCTCTGTGTGTGCTCATTTTTGAGCAGGCTTGTTCATTAGGTCTGTGGGGAGGAATGCTTTCTGCTGACTTCGTTAGGTTCAAAGCCTGAGGCTCTTACTGATCAATAGTATCCTGGACCCACCACATCTATGAGCAGCTGACTGGCTCTATGCATGGCAGGCAGCCACAGCTTAAGAGCGTAAAGCCATGCGTCAGTGTTGCTCACATCTTACTCACATCTTACCTTCTATATTTTGAACACACCCTTAATCAATCAAAATGTGGTGTAAAATTCTCGAAACAATAAAAACGCATTGCTTGTATTCCTCTGCAATGACACCAAAGGAAATCTCATTATAATGTAGTGTACAATAATCATTAAGAGATATTGAAAAGTTGTGTCAACACGTTTTTTCTAGGTGGCAGTTACTGAAGAGGGAGATTTAAACTGCTGCTTTGTTTCACTTACCTGACATTTGTTCTATCCAAGTGGACCAGGATTCACCATACAATACTGCAAAAAGGATTTGTTTGTTTGTGTGTGTCTGGGGAGAAATACCTTTCTTTTTCTTTAGTTTGGTCTCCTGCAGTATACAGTACACAGTGATAATAGGTAGAAACATCAGCAGGCTAATGTGTGTGTGTCGTTGTTGTCCCCAGGTCTGGATGACTGTCTCCAGCAGTACGTGAAGAGTTTTGAGCGGGAGCAGATGGGGGGTGAGCAGCTGCTGCACATCACCCATCAGGAGCTGGAGGAGCTGGGCGTCACCAGAATAGGACATCAGGAGCTCATCCTGGAAGCTGTCGACCTCCTATGTGCCCTGGTAAGTGAGCCTCTGTTACTCAATGGCATAATGTTTCTCAATTGACAATAGTTCAGAGTAGTATTGTGTACAGATCCAGGATGTTTGAGTTTGGCCACAATGAACTAAATCTATTGAACTCCAGAACCAACAAAAATGTTGTTATGAGTTATCACGCAGGTCAGATATGAAACAGAATTAATACAGAACAGAATACATACATTTATGTATTACATACACATTAATACATAAATACTCAGTTAAGGGTCTTTAGCTTGATAACTTTATCCATTGTGGCTAAAATGTAAAAGATACAGTGATGATACAGGGGAAGGAAGTTATCTTGAGCTAGACAGGCTAACTATTGTCGCTGGGAAAAGCTGCTGCTCAGTGTTTACATTTAAGTTACCCACTCAAATCAAACTGATGATAGGTGTTGGTAAAAAATAATAATAACATGAATTAAAAACCTTTACTTACATTAGATTGGATGAAAAATATACAAGCTTTAGCAAATTGGTAGTGCTTTTTATCATTTAGATAAAATGTTGTTTAATAATTTATATTTTTTATTCCTCTGAAAGGCTTTGACTGTCACAAATATTGTAAATATTGACAGTATATCATCACAATACTATCTCTAGACTACTTTTATCAACACATTTTTGTCACAAGATCAATTAATTCCAGTGTAAATGTTGTGATAAGTTGAACTTTGTCACAGAACTTCGCCAGGTTAACTTAGGCCTATAGCAAGCTATGCTGACTGTGCTAACATTTTAGGGGATGCATAACCAAGACAGTAATGTAGCTACACCATCCACGCTTACTTAACCTAGTCCACAGGTTTGGTGATAAACAGTGTGATACTAGTGACCACTTGTTAGCATAACGACACAGAGGGAATGTTAAGAAGCTTGCATGACAAATGTTGAATCTTGTGTTACACTTTTCAGGATCTCAGAATGCTAGCTTGTTTTGATGAACGAAACAAGGTTTTTGTGGGAAAGAAAAATGTTCGGTGTTGCTGCTGTAACTGAGATAGTGTATGGTTACATATGTTTTAGTATTCTCTTACCATTAATTTTTCAGTTTTTTACTCTTTCTGCAAGAATTACCCCTAGTACCAAATCTGAGGTTGTTTTTTATTTCCCTTAACCAGATATTGATATTGGTTTAAGAAGTGTCTAGAAAAAAATCCTTTATCATTTGGGCCCTGCTATGTGTGTGTGCTGCCTCTGTCACTGCTGACTGTACGTGCAGTGGCCCTGCTCAGGATTAGGGAATTAGGGAGAATAAGGTGCTACTGTCACAGAGAGAGAGAGAGAGAGAGAGAGAGAGAGTATGTAGAAAGTGTATGTAGGATGCACCTTATCTCCCAGGCACACATGGCTGGATTAGTTGGAGTTTGAATGTGTGTGTGTGTGTGACTATGCTTGTGTGTGTGCTAATCAGCACCTCTTCATGGGAATGAGTGTCCCAGAGCAGCAATCACCACAATGTCTTGGAACTGGACGCACGCACACACGCGCACACGCACACACGCGCACACGCACAAGCATGTTTAGCCGTGCTAGATAAACAAGAAGAATCACTGAAACATTTATTACAGCTTGGGTCATACTTTTTTGAGATATTATCCCTGTCAGATATAATAACTGTTCATTTCTGAGATCAGGGACTGAATGCACAGACAGACTCCATGGCTCATTCCACAACAACAATCTGGGTATGCTCACTAGTAGCGTAGACAATCAAATGCTTTTTTTTTACCGTGCAATTACACTCATGATACTAGCATGTATGTCCCTGAATCTCATCCATTACTGTGATATTAACTGATAGAAATAACAAGTAATAAAACTGAATAATCATTTCAGGATATCTGAATCCCCCAGTTAACACAGGGACACAGATCTATGGTACCTGTAGACTGTGACTATTTGTACAATAAAGGACGATTCACTGTCATCAGCAATATAATCCATCATAGGGAAAGCAAATCCCCATTCCCCTGACTCAAACATTATGGTCTTCCTGCAGTAAGAAAGGGGGGGCTCTGTGGCCCTGCAACTTCCAAATGCTGACTGAGCTTTCAGTCTCACTGTAAATGTGGAAAAGTCTTATCTTTCATGACTATACTATTGAGTTTTTGCCTCTAGCATCTATGCTAAATAGGTTCCCTACATGTGCAGTGAATTTTTACCTAGCTGTACCCAGAAACAATAACAAAAGTTTAACACTGAAACAACTTCCCATCCTAATATCTGAGCTGAAACATGCACATAATTGACATGCATAGGTGTCATTTTATTGAAGTTACACAGTGAGTGCCAACTGGGAACATATACAATTAGAAACCACTCCATTTAATTTACAAATGCCTGTTTTCTTCTCCAATGCCAGAGGAATGGTAATTCTAATGAGACTGGACAAACTGCAGAGTGGAGGTCAAAAATCTGTCAGGACACACAAAGACAAACATTCATATCTAATAGAAGTTATATGTCTGGACATACTAGAGTACCTAAAAAAAAAAACACATGCAAACAGACAGGATGCTCTGAATATATACCCAAACATCTTACAAACAGCTTAAGTCTTATCATCTCCTCAGAACCCTTAAAATATCTTGGCATAATCTCTAATAATAATTAGTTTCTAACTTCTAAGTCCCCCTTCTTTCTTTTGTTCTGACAAAGAGATTCATGCCTTCCTCTCCTCCTCCTCTAACTCTTTCACGCCGATGAGTCAGCTTTCTATGTTGGTTCCTTTTCAGTGTTGCCCTGCATGACTCCAAATTGATTTTAAAATCCTGTTGGTTACTTCAAAGCTATTTAATATTTGCCATAATTTATATTTCTTGTGCTTTTCATCCTCTCCTCAACTTTTGAGCTAATTAGACAGGACCCCTCAGATGTTTCATATAGGAGAGCTTAATGAAAGTTGAATGTTCTCTTCGGGTTTACCCCTAGTTTGTGAGAAAATATCCTGCATTAATGTCTACACAGTGCATGCTCTGCTCTGCATGTATATTTGTCTCCATTTGGTTCATATGATTTTATTCTCTTTTTTTCTCTCTTGTTGTCTTTTATGACATCATTGTTTTACATATTTGTTGCTTGATAAGGATTAAACAAATTGACATAAATATGAACATTACAAAAACATCAAATCATGTAGATTTAATATGATTTCAGCTTTGGAGCCAAAGATAAATATGTCTTAGAATTAAGGTGGGGAAATGGTGTGTTTCAGTTTGAATCCATACCTTGGTAGTTAAAAATAAAAAATGACAGCTGTTTTAGGTAAATAAAAAAATGTGATTGAGCTGAGCCCATTGAATCCAGATCCTCCAAGCTGAGAGTGACATAAAAAAATCAATATTCTCTTGAATAATAAGACAAGTATGCTCATGTAATACGTGTCTGCAAAAGCTTACGTATGTTTCAGTCAAGTGAATGTGAACCAACAGTGAAACTCCATAAAAATAACACCTTCTTTTACTTCTGGAAGAAAAGGATTAAAGGTGCTTTTCGCCCAAGCAGTTCATAAAAAGATGTTTGAGTGTGAGTCCGTGGACAATGGCAGAAATTTCAGCGTAGAGGAGAGGCCACTCCACACATAGCTGCTATGGCAACCACATCAACGTGAAGGTGGAGAAAAGGGGAGGTGGGAGTTGCTCTAATAGCATCACCCTCTTACTGTATTGATTTGATACACACAAGCGCACATATGCACGCGCTGCTCAAATTATTTCCCTCTCTTTCTCCACAGTCACACGCACGCACACACACACACACACACACACACACACACACACACACACACACACACACACACACACTTACACTCACACACATTCAAAGTCATTCAGACAGTCGACACAGGGCATTTTTTCCCTCCCCTTTATCTCAGCACTCTGTCCCCTGGAGAGAGCTGCACACAGCTTCAGATCGAATCATAGGACAGCCTAATTACAGCTGTGCAAACATGTTCTCTCCAAGTTCATGTATACATCTATGTATGTTCACACAGAATGCAGAAGATTATACAGAACACAGTGTATGCATGACCCAGTTTCAGTGAGATGCATAGCTGGGTGCTTCTCTCTTTCTCTCTCTCCCTCTTGTCTTCTGCCTCTTTAGTTCCTCAATTCCCTCATTTCTCTCTCCCTCTCTCTCCTTTCCTCCCTGTCTCTCTCTCTGTCTGTCTCTCTGCTACCACCACAGTGAAACCCCCTCTCCTTTGTAGTTACTGTGGTCGTGACTGTGTAGAAAAGATCCAGAGGCAGGGAAGGAATAGATACGTCTAGTTCAGCCTGTGCATCTGACTATACAAGGATATGTGTATGTGCCTTTTTGTGCATGTTGTGTGTGTATAGGCTTTATGTCAGAAGGAATCAGGCTCTGTCAGGCAGGACATGACTGGAGGTGCCTTGGGACACCGAGCGCAATGTGGCTTAGTGGGTCTGTGTGTGTGTGTGTGTGTGTGTGTGTGTGCGTGCGTGCATGTGTGCGTGTGTGTATTTATTCAAAAGGGTCATAGTGCCATAATGGGCTATTCAACTAGCTTATAGTGTTTTGCATTAGTGTGTGTTTAATGTAAACGTTAATTGTTATTCAGTGATTCTAATTTAAGTTAATTCCACTCAGAATGACCATTTTGGATGATTTTTGTTTACTCAACATATTAATTTACAATACAGTATTAAAAAATCATATGAAATTTAGAAGGATAAAAAAAATGTGTGCAGTATCTGTCACGATAAAAACACTCTGAAATGTATATTAAAATAGTTTCACATTACTTTTCTGCTTTGATGATACACAGTAGAAGGGATTTCAAAACCTTTTACAAATAGAAATAGATCAATGAAACTATTAATATTCTGAAGTTTGGACAAATGACTTCCTTTCCAAGAAGATCAACACCACTCTGATGTGCGGGTTTGAAGTGGGGGAGCTAAAGAGGATTAGCTTAGCTCAGCACAAACAGTGGAAGCAGCTAGCTCTGCTCTCCGAACTCCAGCTACCAACATGTCGTCACCCTATTAAAATAATGGCCTAAGTCATTTTTTCAAGTTTTCGGGAAAACACAAAAAACTTTGCCAAATTCAGAGCATATGATATTTATTAATCATTTCAATCAAAAAGGCCTTGACAGTGGATGACTATTGACATACATAGAACGTTGTGTGTTAATTATGTAACATTAAAGAATAAAGTGACTTAGGCCATTTTCCGAACATTTTCGGGTGACTTAGGCAAAGTTAAACCTGGCTTAAACTGCCCTAACATTCCATAGTACAAACTCAAAACTGAAATTACCCTGAGTTAAATTAACTCCTGTGTGGTATTAGGGTCAAAAACGACCTGGTTGGCACGTTTAAGAGCAGAAAACACCTAGTAAACAAAATCTTTTGGACTTGAAATTCGATGGCCTAGACTTCCCTCTCCCCAGACACTTCCTCTAGCTCTTCCGGGAGGATACCAATGTGTTCCCAGGCCAGCCGAGTGACATAGTCACTACAGCGTGTCCTGGGTCTTCCTCAGGGTCTCCTTCTGGGGGGGGGCATGGCCATAACACCTCTTTAGGGAGGCGTCCAGGGGGCATCCTATACAGGTGCGTGACAGAACTCCTCACCCTATCTCTAAGGGAGAGCCCCGCCACCCTGCGGAGGAAACTCATTTCGGCCGCTTGTATCCTGGATCTTGTTCTTTCGATCATGACCCAAAGTTCATGACCATAGGTGAGTGTGGGAACGTAGGTGGACTGGTAAATCAAGACCTTCTTTACCACAACAGACCAATACCACGACCGCATTACTGCAGCTGCTGCACCGACCTGCCTGTCAATCTCGCAGTCCATCCTTACTCATGAACAAGACCCCAAGATACTTAGGCCCAATCCCATTTCTCTTCCCTTAACACTAGCACTTGGTTCTGAGTGGCCTTCAAAGGGAGATTCCCCTTGACGATGAAGATAGAAGTGTTAGAAGTAAAGATCGTACCCTACGCAATGGGACACCACTCCTACGACGTAGGAGCACTTTCCCTCGCTCTTGAAATGATTAGGACACACTACCCCTACACGAGAATGTGCAAAACTGAGTGCTTGGGTCAAAATCAAGTGGAAGTGGGTAAAGTGGGGCAGGGCCTTAAACTCCTCCATTTGAGGCAGAAACTCTCCCCCGACCTGGAGGTTGAGAACCACGGCCTTGGACTTACTGTACGTTCACACCAAAAGCTTCCAAAGCGTCAAAAACGCTCGAGGGTGGGCGTCAGACAAGACAGCTTCCAAAACTGCAAATATTTTCAGCCGCTTTGGCCGCTCGTCAGGTGACTGACGTCAAAGTTCGATCACGCTGGCCATTGGGGAGCCGAAATACAAAAAAAAGAAAAAAAAGGCAGCTGACGGACATCTCTATTCTGACAGGCTGCCGCCGGTTGCCGCTTAACCGCGTCATAGCTCATTACCCTAAAGTTAAACCTGGCTCAACTTCTCATCTGGTGATGCTTTGGACGCTTTGGAAGCTTTGGACGCTCTGGAAGCGCGGCAACGCCTGTTGACGCTTTGGACGCTCAGTGTCGCCGGGCGCTCATTGAAAATGAATTGACTTCCGGCGTTTTTGACGCTTTGGAAGCTTTTGGTGTGAACGTACAGTTAGAGGTGCTGATTCTCATCCCAGGTACTGAATCGTAATATGTATGTGATAATCCATCGATCCACTGATTGATTATCAAAGGCTTCGTTGAAAACAAATGCACACGACCAGGAGGGATGTTAAAGCAGAAGTAAGCGGAATATTTGTGTTAATATAAGTCTTAAATAGTTATATCTTCCAACAGCAATCACTTACATAGAGTGTTTGGTCTGAAACACGGGTCTGTCAGTCACTCTGCTCTGCTCTGAGCCCAGGAGAAAACTTTCCTTGTATCCTACAACCTTTATCCAATGAGGAGAGAGAACGGCATAAAGGGGCGGTCCTCTCTGTGTGTGCAGCCAAGGGATGTGCGTGAATGTAGTGACGTAGGGACGAGGACCAATAGATCCATGACGAGGGCGGGGGCTGCTAACTCCATCCCCTGACAGAAAGTTAGCCAAAACGACCGGATCGCTTACTTCTGCTTTAACAAAACAGCGGAGAAGTGATCAGACTTGCAGATTCACTAAATGATGCAATTTATGAATCGATGAAAGTCGTAAGCCATGTAATAGGGGATAATAAGTATAAGTTAGATGTTACATGTTTATTTTACTTGAAATTTTTGAGTTTAAAATGTTCAATTTCAACTCAGTAAAGTACCAGTGTATGCAGGAAGCTAAAACCACACAAGCGTTAAATTGCCCAAGTCAGACATTTTATCCCAAAGAATCAAAAAGTTTTGACTTAGGCCAAGAATAAAATGGCCTAAGTCACCCTCTTGACATAGGCCATTGTCTTATAGGACATAAAAAGCATGATCCTCTCAACTAAGGATTAAGATTTTTTTACCAGAGGTGGCCAGCATTATCAGGAGATGATTTAGGCCAAAAACTCATTTTCGTCAAAAAATGACTTAGGCCATTATTTTAATAGGGCGACGATGTATAAAAGCTCACTCATTAACACAAAGTGTTGTGGTTAATTAATCCATATACAAACATAATTGTAGAAACATGGTTTTAAGTGTGAGCTATGTGAATTGATTAGCAGCATTATGAACTTTGAAGACAGCCAAATTAGCTTGGCCAGTATAAAGACAGATGCAAGTTGAAACTACTTTTCTTCAAAGCTGAACGGCTACATTTACCCACAGCTAACTAATTAACACATGTTTTTTGAAACAATATACATAACAATTTTAGCTTTTGATCCCATGAATCACAGGCAACTGCAAACTACTGGTGTTAAAGAAAATCAGACAAAGTTAGGCCTACTGTACTGTAACTCTTCTAAAATGAATCCCTCTGTTTGTCCTGCAGAACTACGGCCTGGAGACAGAGAACCTCCGCACTTTGTCCCACAAGCTGAATGCCTCAGCAAAGAACCTCCAGAACTTCATCCTGGGCCGGCGGAGGGGAGGACACTACGACGGACGAGCTTCCCGGAGGCTCCCAAATGATTTCCTCACGTCAGTGGTGGATCTGATTGGTGCAGCCAAGAACCTTCTAGCCTGGCTTGACAGGTAAAGATCACAGCTTAGGGTTAGGGTACGGATTAAAATACATTTGGCCTTTCAGTTTGTCAAGATAATATGTGCTATATTCATGTAATAAGGATGATAAAAAAGTTAAAATATAGTATAAATTCCATGCTACATTGCAACTTAACTATGATGACTGGAGCTGAACCAACCTGACTTGGCTTAACCTAATTTATATTTTTTATAATACATCACAGAAATGGTTTGTGCTATTCTGCATTATATCGTAAGCTGGTACCGTTATTGTAGCCATGGTAACAAGTCACAGATGGATAAAGAGTACAAGCACTGTGAAAGTGCTGATGGAATCATGAACGCATACTTTAAAGCACTGTTGACCTTTATTAGATCCCTGAGTTGCGTCACCTCGTAGTCACAATATAAAACCAAATATTGTTATTTGTCTTTATCCATTGCTCCTGTGCTCTGAGAGGAGCTGAGAATAGCTTCTATTTCTCTCTCTCTCACACTTCCCTCTCACAGCTTTTAAAATCACGCCTTTAGGGAATAAATGAACAGAGCAAAATGAAATGAAAACACCAATATAAAATAAAAGTAGGCCCAACACCGAATGAGGAAGCTAATTTTGAAAAGAAAACAAAAAACCAATGACCAAATATGCTTTGCTCACATTCATTTATATGTTTCAATTTGATCCTTTTAGTTCCATTTTGCCTTGCAGTGAAAACACACTTCCCATTCTGAGGATCATTTTGATAAAAAGCAAAAAGCTAATTTAGAATAAGGTCATAAGGAGTCAGGTGCATTTGTCAAATCATAAACTCTTCTGTGTCTTTTTCAGGTCTCCATTTGCCAGTGTGACAGAGTATTCGTTACTGAAGAACAACATTGTTCAGCTCTGCCTAGAATTAACTACCATTGTACAACAGGTGCTTACAAACACACATGCCGTACACACACAGGATGCTTGTGTCGCATAGTCCATCATGCCCATACTCATTACTCTCATACAGTAAAGGTCAGGATTTGAATTGAAAGGGCAAAACTAAAGTGGCTATGGACTGGGAACATCAATACGGATGCAGCTTGCTCTGGTCTATAGCTCATTCCTATAGATTTGACTATCAGTGAAACATATGTCCTCTGCCACAGGCTGTTTGCATCATGGCTGATGGGATGAGTAGTTCTCTGTAACAGCCTCTGGCAATGTGCTCATTGATGCCCTGTTAGACCTCATCCCCTGCTTAACTTATGGACCATGATGGAGAACAAACCAGGGGCCTCTCATCCCTTCATTTCCTGTCCTCCTTCTGCTCTCCCTGTAACTAAAACTGGAGGTGCATGCATACACTCTGATACTGTAGAAATCTCATTGTTTGGACAGAAACTATGTCTGCCGTCCTGGACCTCATCCATGTCCTCCCTGTAAGAGCCTGCTTAGAGTGTGTGTGAGAGTGTGTTTGTCCGTGTGCCCAGAGTGAGTCCTGGAGCTGAGCAGATAACACCCATCCCCTCTTACAAGGGCCAGAGGAGAGCGAAGAGAAAGGGGCCACCGTAGGTGCATAATGGGCAAATGAACATGTGGCTGCCAGGGTGCAGAGAGACAGACAAAGGTGGCAGGGCTGCCTGCACCAATGCATCAAACAGATGAATTAACTGCCTCCATGCACATCTGGTGGATTCAGTGGGCTGCTCTCCCAGAAATAGATTAACTATCAGCTATCGTTAAATAACAATCCGTCATGTTCAAATAATGTCATTTCTAAATCCTGAAGAGACACATGATGCTCCATGCAGCAGAGTCGGCCCCAAACTGGTAAATCCAATGTATTAGCCTGCCTAGTTTATAAAGTAACATACTGTAGAAAATGTGGAAGGTTAGCAATAAAACAGCTGACTGCTAATGTTCTCCTGTAGAGAAGAAGTCGCCCATCTCTCATTTCTCTTATTTCCTTCTTTCTCCGCTGTTATATTTGGAGGAGGGAGATATTTGAGCCTCTGTGCGGATGTTCAAATTGATGCTTACTCAATCTTATATTTTTTTCTGCTCTCTCATTCTGTTGTCTTCTAATTTTACAGGATTGCACTGTGTATGAGACAGAGAACAAGATTCTCCATGTGGTAAGTTTCTGTTTTAAATGTCAATTTCTTGTAGAAATATCAATGCTGACTTAAAGATATTGGCTTATTGTTTATGATGGAAATCAAGTGGTTTACTCAGCCATGAAGCCATTAAAAGGATAGATAAAACAAACGCCCACAACTAGATTATTGCCTTAGTTTATTCAGTATTTCATTTCCACAAAGTCATCACAGTTGACCTCTGCTACACAGAATCAAAGCAAAAACCTAGATGTTTTAAAAGAGGAGGACAACTTTTTTTTTGTTATCAGTGAGCTGTAGAGATGCTGGCGTAGTTGTTACCTGTGGACAGAGCCAGATTGTTTCTTTTCTTTAACTGGGTCCTAGCTCCAACTTTACATTGAACAAGCAGGCACGAGATGTGTTTCAATACTCTTGTGTATGTTTTGTATATAAAGTGTATGTGGTGTGTGTATGTCTGTGTGTGTGTGTGTGTGTGTGTGTGTGTGTGCTATCACAGTGCTGTTTGTTTTTGTGAAAATTTGTGGCACAAAATTGTGCATGTTAAAATGCAAGTGAGCCTGAGGCTATTTGAAAGCTCCAGTTTAGCTTCTTGTGTGTGTGTGTGTACGTGTGTGCGCGCGTGTATGACGGAGAACTGTCTGTGTCCACGTGTGAAACCGAGTGAGCAGCTAGTGTCTGATCTGGGCTGACAGTTGGACTGGGACACTTCCCGCTGCCATCCAAGGTCAGGTGTAGAAAACCAAATAAAATGTTGGCAGGGGGAGTTCACAGAAAAATATTGAAGCATATCATGGTGAGGAAAATACTCAGATCAGATGTTCATGGTTAAAAAAATAAAATGCTACGAGTATATTATGTATTTCTTTCAATTATATCAATTATTGGAATGCTGGTCTCCTCATGCTACAGTGTTCCCTCTGTCAGTATTACTTCCCCCTTAGCTGTGTCATTTAAAGCAAAAACCAGGACAGTGACATTGGCAAAATTCAAATATTTAGATGGCTATTCACATGTGTACACAAACACAAACCCCTCAGTGCCAGACTAAAAGCTCCACATGACTAAGTCTGTTATGTGTGGGAGGTTTATGAAATAAGGAGACAGCGTGAAGGGAGGAGAGAGAGAGAGAGAGAGAGAGAGAAGATGAGTGGCCTGTTTTTAGTTGCTGCGTCCTTGCTGATCATTTTTTTTACTATGTGTTGGAGAAATTAAGAAAATGGAGGTGAAGTGACAGAATGCCTAAACCACAAACAGCACATAAACACTTGGGACATGCAGGATGATAAAAAAAGAATTGTATGGTATATAGAATAAAGTTTTATGTAATTTTTTAAAGAGCTGTAGGTTTGTTCATATCCTTTTCCATATTCTTTAGTGAAATAAACAAAAGTTAAACTTAAGTATTTTTTATTCTCTGATTGTCAGCAACAATCTGTTTGTCATTTTTCTATTTAAGATTTTTTATGCAAACCATTCTTTGAAATTATATTACATGATATGTATGTTACCACATATTCATACCATTCAGAACAATCAACTAATTAACTTAAACAAAAAGTAATATCGTATTAGTGTTATTATGAGTATTAGTAGTGGTAGCATATTACATAATAGGTTCTGTTTAAGGGAGCGTTCTGTGTAATTAGTGCTTTACCATTGATACATATTTGGGATAAGATTACTGCATGTTACAGAATTAAAGAAGTTTTTTTTTTAAATCAGTGCGGACCTTCTCCGGCTTTTTTGCAAGGTATTAGTAGTTTTACTTAAATAGTGTAATATGTTCATTACCTCTTTTGCCATTAATTGGGAGGATATTTCAGATCTTCACCAATCAAATGAGCTCCTCTCCTCACCTTTAAATGCGCTGTGGTGAGGTGCACTGCAATTTTGTCGTTTTGGGGTCTAGTTTCGTAGACCAGGCGCAGTCTAGGGGGTGTGTCCATGCGCATTTTGAAAGTTTCGTGCACGGCGCAGCCTGGCACAAGCACTCCGCGTTCCCACCTCAAATTTATATACCATAGATGACCATTTAGTAGCCCGGGCGTTTAATATGCTAAATTGACTTGGACCCCAGGCGTTTATAAGAACCAGGCGCGTATTTGCAACAGGCTACAATTTATTTTTGCAATGAGCAGCACTAGACCATCATAAAAAGAACAAAGAGGTCACCATAGGACCACTGGAACAAAACTACTATTGACATCGAACAATAAATACAAAGACTGTGTTACCGCGACACAGGGAGCTGATCAGATCAGTGTTATGAACGATAGCGGGAGGGGGGTCGATCGCGGTAATTTCATCTCTGTACATTAGCGCATTTATCTATTTGTCTTTGTCTATTAGCAGTCCAGCGCGACCTGTCCCGTTAGCTCACCTGTGTTTGCGTTTGTGTGTCTGTGTGTGTGTGTGTGTGTGTGTGTGTGTGCGCTTGCATGTGAGCGAGAGGAGGGGCTGACTGACAGAAGAGGTGAGAGCCGGTGATACGCTGTTAAAAAAACTTTTTTTTTTCTGTGCAAGGCTATGGTAAACACTTAATCGCCCGGGCGTTTAATTGAACTGGCGTTTATTTTGCCAAATGAGCTCGGACCCCGGCGGCTATTAGAGCACAGGCGCGTATTTGCACGCGGGCGACTATTTGGTCATCTACGGTAGATATAAATTTACGTGTTGATTCCATTAGTTGCATTAGATAGTGTTTGTTGTGATTATTTTTTGGATTTATTGTCTGAAACTGTGGAAACCTGCCTGTGAGGTCTTGTCTTGTCGTGTGCGCACTGTGCGCCGGTCAGTCAAACTACCACCGCACCGGCTGCGATTCATAGACCAGGTTGGACCTGGCGAGCTTGTCGCCACACCCATCTCGGTGCACCTCGGTTTACCAAACTGCCAAAATGACCGTGAGCCACCTTGCGCTGCGGCACGAAACTGGGACCCTTTATATTTCTACATGGACGAAGGAGACAGCGACGCCAGACGGCCAAACTTCCCTCAGGAGGAAACTGATGTTTTGGTCTGGGAGGTCCAAGCTCACTGTGGCCGAATATATGATAATGCGAAAAGACCTCCTCGGGCTGATGAAGCAAAAGTAGTCGGGGAGGAGGTTACTAATATCGTTAATCAGGTTTTGCCCTGATGGGACTACGGATAGAAATTAGCATAGAAATGCATAGAAATGTGCCTGACATTCTGGAAACCTGCCTGTGAGGTTTTGGTGACGTGTGCGCATTGTGCACAAGAGTAGACCAGGTTGGAGCTGGCGAGCTTTCAGCACACCTTCGGCGGAGCCTTTTGACGCGGAATTGTCACTGCGCCAAGCTGAATCTGTCGACACCTCCTCCTGCTGCGCTGCCACACCCACCTTGATGCACCTCGGTCTACCAATGTGGCTGTGCGCTGTGTTGCGCCCGGCGAAATTAGCACTGCACGGGCTGCGCCACCGTGCGCCTCGCTTACGCCTGGTGTGAAATTAGAGCCTGTTATATCATGTTTGAGGGAACTTTACTAAAATCCAAATCATTTATAATTGCACACACCCTCTTGCTGGTATTTCATACCAGGTAAGCTGACCATCTCCTGGCTTCATATGTGCAATACAGATTTCGAGAGTGGCACCATTTACCTCCTCTGTGTCTGGCCAAAAAAGTGAATGATGTCATACATAATATTTCCCAAAATGTCAAAGTGTTCCTTTAAGTAATGCATGAGTGGATTTTGAGCTAGACAGACATGTATGTTAGAGTCTCAGCTAGTGTGGCCCCTGTGAGCATCCAGCATGGGGTTCAGAGACTTAATGCTCCAGTCAATGCTGCTGTAGCTACTGTAGTGGTGGTTGTACGTTTGTCAGCTTCTGCTCAATAATGCAAAACTCACTGCTACACTGCTCTCCTCTAGACTACGGCCTGCAGCAATCAGATGGACAGGGATAGTGTGTGTGTGTGTGTGTGTGTGTGTGTGTGTGTGTGTGTGTGTGTGTGTGTGTGTGTGTGTGTGTGTGTGTGAGAGAGAGAGAGAGAGAGAGCGATAAGATATGAGCATGTGTGAGTCTGTGTGTCTGATGGAGCGTGAAGTGTGTATGAGTGTGTGCGTTTTATGTGCATGCATGCATAAGGATGAGAGGAATTACATAAGACTGTCCTAGTTGTGTGTTTTCCCTTTCCCTTGTTTTCTCCCCCTTTCCTCCCGGACTCTCCCTCCCACCTCCCAGCTTTTCTGCTTCCCTCTGCCAGTCCCCTTCTCCCTCCTCGCTTCTCTCCATCTTTCCCTGTGTCTCGGCTCAGGTTTATATATTTCACAGTGTGCATGCTCACTTGCTGTGTGTGGGTGTGTGTTAGCATGTGAACATGTGTGTGTTGAGTCCATTAGGAAGATAGGGTGAGAGAGAAAGAGAATGAAGGATGCGGTGGGTGGGTGCGAGGTTGGTGTTGGTGGTGTTGGTGGGGTAGGAGTGTGCAGCCAGAGCTTAATCCATTTGGCAGCGTACTATGTCTGGCTTTCTGTTTGACTGCTTTTAAATCTCACGCCAGCCAGCCACATAAGTTAACTTCCCTATAATCTGCGCTCTGATTCTCCTGGAGGCATGTCAGATCAAGGCTGGGTGTGTCAGAGCTGGCGGACTTGAGAGTCTCCATGCTGGCCTTTTGTGTCCTGGTCCCGTGTTAATCCCAGGTCAAGACTATTAGTCCTATGATCAAAGCGGGGACACGGGCAGAGCCACAACATTGTCGCTTGCTGTGGTTTCCAGCTGGGCACATCACATGCTACTTAACGACTATATAGGCAGGATTAGATATACACCCCTCCTAGCCTCCCTTTCCATTTCCTCTTTTTTAAAAAAAATTAAAGCTCAACATTGTGCTTGGTATTTTCTCATGACATGAACAGTTGTGGGTATCCCATTATGTAATGTGTGCACCTTGACATAATAGTACTGAATGAACAGAAACCGGCAGTGTAATGTTCAAATAAATGACCCAGAAAAGGGAGGAAGTGTGTGTGTGTGTGTGTGTGTGTGTGTGTGTGTGTGTGTGTGTGTGTGTGTGTGTGTGTGTTTGAGAGAGAGAGACACAGACAGACAGAAACAGAGAGAGCATAAGAATCACATAGCCAGCTCACTGAAGATCCTCCACCTATTCTCTCACACTGAATGAATCACAGGCTCTGAGCTATGGTGTATGTGTGTGTAAGTGTGTGTGTGTGTGTGTGTGTGTGTGTGTGTGTGTGTGTGTGTGTGTGTGTGTGTGTGTGTGTGTTGAAGATCCTCTGTTCATTTCATAACCGGTAATAATTTGGTAATTGCTCATTAGAATTGCGATCAGAAGATTATTTTATGCAGGGTTCATCACTGTCATGCAGCTTGTGTGAATGTAGGGAATTTACTGTACGTTCACATTCGCATGTTTGTTTGTTACATTCCAGTGTGTGTGTGTGTGTGTGTGTGTGTGTGTTTTGCATGCATGTTTGCACTGAGCAGCGATGCAACAAGGCAGGATGACCAGGGTAAAATTCCCGGTAAAGCCACTGCAGTCAGTCAGCCAAGATTAGAAGGCAGAGATGTTGCTGATGATAAATTAACTTGCATGTGTGACCAAGCAGACAAATAGCCTGAAAAACAGTCAAGGTTCATTTAGAACAAAGGCAAGGTGAAGCCATGCTTTTTATTTGGCGTCTTTGCTTGGGTGCACTCAAATGGCATAATATATTATATGAATATAAGTGCAGTGTTGGGGGGGGGGGATCAGAGCACAGATAATCCATCCACTCTACAACAATGTGTCCATTTGTTGTTAGCTGACATGAAGGGGAAAATAAGAAAATAAAATACAGATAACAAGAAATGAAATCTGTACTCTGTAATTTAGATGTTAGAAAATGTCATCTAGGCACCCCGGGCTTGTCTGGTATCGGTGATGTGTTTTTCTGTCTGTGACGGTGTCTTATGGGTGTTGGGACTCAGCCCAGTCAAAATGGAGTATAAGACTGCATGGCTTCTTTGTCTCCCAGACAAAGGAAAACCATTGAACTCAGCCTCCCAGCGTCCTTCACCTTTTCACACCTAGGTGTGAAACCTCCACTACTGACCCCCCATTGGTCAGGTATGGCCCCAGGACCTGTGAGGTCACAGGCCATATAAAAAGGAGAAGTTCGCTTCTTCTCTCTCTCTTCGTCGTCTCTTCTCTTCTTCACCTCAGAAGGAGCTGCCGCTCCTCTCAGCTCCTCACCTGGAGCTACTGCTACCGCTCTCAAATCTCCATGAGGCCTGCTCAAGGCAGACGCCTGCACTGGTAGCGCCGCGAGTGCCTACCAACGGATTAAAGAAAAGGAACCAGCTAACACGACGCAAGGTCTGCTAGTTGAGCTACGGAGCCACAAAACAAAGCAAGCAACCAAGGACTCTCCTCAACGGAACTCAAACTACACAGCCAGGACGGCTGTAGTTCACGGGACAAAGACACAATCACTGGATTTGACAAACCGCAACAGGACCGGCAACCCTGCAACCGCAGGAGTCCCCACCAGCACCGGATCTTCTCACTTTCATGTGACTTGGTAATGTAACTGGGCCTAGTTAGGATTACCTTGCACCTTGACTAAGCATAGAGTACTTCAACCATGCCAATGTATGTATTGATTGAAATCAGTTAAAATACTTGAGCTTTGTTGTTGTTGCTTTGTTGTTGTCAGCTATAGTCTCATATTTAGTGAACCTATGTTTAACATGCAACTTGAGCGTTGAACAAAGGACACACCTTTGTTCACCTCCCCCACATCACATGTGGTTGGTCTTAGAGGCCATCTTGGAGGCCATTTGGTTGTAACTCCCTTTGTCTCAGGACAGAGCAACCATCCTCCATCTTTTCCATTGTCCGAGATCACACTTCACACCTCACAGACACATGGTCACCGACACATAGCCATACACTCTCACCAACACACACACACACACACACACACACACACACACACACACACACACGTGTACATAGTGTATGTAGCTTGTCTTAGTTTCACGTTTTGTTATTCCATTTTCTAGATGTGTCCAATAAACTTCCTTGAAAAAACTTTACTTGTCTGTTAATGTTGTACAATAGTGAGTATGCCAACCTCTACGCAGTAGAACTTCTAAATCCTTCAACTTTGCAGCTATTGATAATGTTATTTTGTTAATAATTATTAACTTAATCATTAAACAAGGTTATATATTAATAGTTAGCACACCCTTATGAGACTGACTTTGGTACATTGGCTGTCTGGTGCCCCGAGGTGGATTTAATAAAATTAAATCCCATTAATAATTTTTATAGTAATTATTAATATTTTGGTATTGATATTTTACTAATTTGATAGCCAATAACCCTCTTAATAATAACTTTACTTATAGTTGGTATAACCCCAACATAAATGGTGCTTCCGTTGTGAGGCATCTAAATAATCTTAATAAATTACCTATAAGTTGTGTTAGAGCACAACATTTAATGGTTTCCCTGTGCGAGGCATAATTACACTTTCTCTTTAGTTGTGCTAGAGCACAACATTAATGGTGCCCCGTGTGAGGCTGTGTACTGTTGGCATTTATTCACATTTGTACAATATTAATTTTGAGCAAAAGTTTGGACATTACTGAAAGTGAAATCCAAAACTGAACTAACCAAAAGTTCACATAAAACAGAGTCTGCTACACGAGTAGACATCTGACTTTGCATGCAGAAAGTGAATTGTGCTGAATTTTGATTTATTCCTGAGTTTTGCTAAAACTCTTTTGAGAATTAAGCCCATTGTGCTGCATCAAGAATTTGCGACTGTTGCTAGTCTTTCCAGTTGAGTCTTCTCTGTAGGAACTTTAAGAATTCCTGTCCCGCATTTGAATACCACGTATTCAATGCTACTTTGTTCTGTCAAAATTGGTTGTTAAGCTAAGTGCTCCCCTTACCCTTAACTTTAAGACACAGCGTGCCGCCGGCCCTGTGTAACCTAGAGAGCTTGTACCGGTTGTCACTGCCATGCATTTCAACCTGATTAAGAGTAGAGCTTGAAGATAGAGCCACAGTGTGCTGCCAGCCCTGTGAAGTTTTGTACCTCACTGCCACTCCCAGCTTGAGTTACTGTAAGAAACCACTGGAGTAGTGCATAGCAAAGCTACACTACTACAAGGTGTCTGCCAAGCAACACCACTGCAAACAATTTGCTTTGCTTTATAGGTTTCTCAGATTTGCTTAATCTCACCTCTCAGAGTAATAATGGAGAACCCCTCTGTAGAGCAGTTCATGTCTGCCCTGGCTCAGAGCCTAAAACCCCGGTACTCTGAACTCATCAACAAGTTGAATCTCAGTGAGTGTAGGAAAGAATTGGACTTGCTACTTAATGACAGATGGGATGCTCAGAGAGCATCCAAGGGCCCGTTGTTAAGATGCATGCTTCTGATCTGCCACAGACAGGCCAGTCTTTCAGCTCAGACCAAGCAACTCTGGAACAAGAGGTAGAGTCCCTAAGAGTGCAAAATGCTAGTCTACTTCAAGAAGTGAAGACAGCAAATCACAAAGCCTTACGTTACCTAGGAAGCTTGCACTCAGCAGAGTTAGATCTCTGCTCACAGAAGGAGGAGTTGTTTAAACTTAGGTCAGAACGCTCTGACTCTCCACAGTCTTTCAGACAAAGTGATTCAGGTTACTCTGATTCACGCTCCTCCCTTGGAGAAAGGTTAACTCCTTCTCCATGCAGAATGGGGGACATTTTCCCACCTGACCTGAAGTTCCTTGGGAAACTAAGCCAGCTCCCCAACCTCCACTAAGGTGCAGAGGTAACAGCCACCTGGCTTCCCATCTTTCTCACGTAGATAGTGAAGAGACATGTAGCGTATCATCTAGTGTATATACTGCACCTCATTCTCAGCCAGTTAACTATGCTTTCACCCGTGCTCAGCCCTCCAAAGGGGAGACTAGAGCATCTCAGGACTGTTCATCCTCTTCCCTGCAACACCAGGAGAGTGATGACAGGTGTTCAGTCCCTGTCTTCCCACCTGTAAGACCCAGAGCACAGGCGGTAGATGTCCAGGATAGCTTAGTCTCGCCTTCATCCGACAGGACCACCCAGTGCCCCCGCCTTGAAGTGCTTGAGTTCATAGCTAAAGACATTGAGCCGTTTGATCCCGACAATGGTGATCAGAACATCAATGATTACTTCAGTGAACTAGACAACAGCCTAGTTGACTTACCAAGCGCGACCCACAGGGAGAAAGTCAAACTTGTGTGGAAAACCAGCTCAAAAGCTGTTCACAAGTTCATGCAGTCACTTCCTCCCAGAGTAAGAGACAACTACCATGATCTTTGTCAAGCACTGCTAGATGAATTTTCTTCCCCTGCTGATGAGATCTCAGGAATAGTTGCAGCTTCTCAAATTAAACACTCCCGTCTTGAGCACCCCAGAAACTTTTACAAACGTTTCAGACATGCATATTTTCAAGGAAAGAGCGCCCCAGGCTTGGAGGAAAGCACCACTTTCAGGTCCCTGTTTGTGAAAAACCTTCACCCCTCTATACGCACTCACGTCACACTCATGACACATAATGGTAAGCCCACCACGCAGGAAGTAAGGAAGATGACACAGGTTGCCTGGGAAACTCTCGTCTCTTCCAAAACACAGGGGCAAACAACTGAGCCCAGCAGCTCAAACACCCATGTGTCACACAGACCTGCACGCTCAAGACCTCACCCTCGCAACACGCCAAAGGGGGGTGACAGCCGGCCACGTCCAGACACTGAGCGCAACCGCCGTGTCCACCAGCTGCATAGAGATAGGCATTCACACAGTAGAAGCTGTAGGAAGCCTTATGATGAAATTGTGGCCCAAAACTATGACCAATCAGATGATAGCATCTCTGACCACAGTGAAGAACATGGTCAGCACATTTCAGATAGTGACACTGCTTCTGAATGCCTCTCTGTCTCCAGCTACCAGGAGCATTACAGCCCTGAGCCAGGTGTGAGGAAACACCAAAGACACAAAAGCTCCAGAGCTTCCTCCTCACACCACAGACAGTCAAACAAGTACTAGTGCAGGATTCCTTGATTTTCTTACAGTTAGAGCTCAGCATGGTTTTGTTAGCAACAGCAGCAAATTCTGATTTGATTCAGCCATCACTGTGATTTCTGCAAGTAATCTTGGATCGACTCCTCTGCAGTATCTTATTAATGGCATTGTATTCACTGTTAGACACCTATAATGACATGTCATTCCAGGTGCCACACCCTTTCTCACCATAGCATCACTTACACTTATGAATAACTAGAAGATGTTATTTGTTGTGTGTTATGTTTCAATCTGTATGTAAGTGGATTTTGTTCTGTAGTCTGTCTATGCTTAGTCAAGATAGATAGAAACCAAATGCCCAGTTGGTTTGTGAACTGCCCAGACATTTTGAATGGACTATGGACTATGGTGCTCACAGGATCACACATCACGTGAGATCCTGAGACCAAAGGGGGGATGTTGGGACTCAGCCCAGTCAAAATGGAGTATAAGACTGCATGGCTTCTTTGTCTCCCAGACAAAGGAAAACCATTGAACTCAGCCTCCCAGCGTCCTTCACCTTTTCACACCTAGGTGTGAAACCTCCACTACTGACCCCCCATTGGTCAGGTATGGCCCCAGGACCTGTGAGGTCACAGGCCATATAAAAAGGAGAAGTTCGCTTCTTCTCTCTCTCTTCGTCGTCTCTTCTCTTCTTCACCTCAGAAGGAGCTGCCGCTCCTCTCAGCTCCTCACCTGGAGCTACTGCTACCGCTCTCAAATCTCCATGAGGCCTGCTCAAGGCAGACGCCTGCACTGGTAGCGCCGCGAGTGCCTACCAACGGATTAAAGAAAAGGAACCAGCTAACACGACGCAAGGTCTGCTAGTTGAGCTACGGAGCCACAAAACAAAGCAAGCAACCAAGGACTCTCCTCAACGGAACTCAAACTACACAGCCAGGACGGCTGTAGTTCACGGGACAAAGACACAATCACTGGATTTGACAAACCGCAACAGGACCGGCAACCCTGCAACCGCAGGAGTCCCCACCAGCACCGGATCTTCTCACTTTCATGTGACTTGGTAATGTAACTGGGCCTAGTTAGGATTACCTTGCACCTTGACTAAGCATAGAGTACTTCAACCATGCCAATGTATGTATTGATTGAAATCAGTTAAAATACTTGAGCTTTGTTGTTGTTGCTTTGTTGTTGTCAGCTATAGTCTCATATTTAGTGAACCTATGTTTAACATGCAACTTGAGCGTTGAACAAAGGACACACCTTTGTTCACCTCCCCCACATCACATGTGGTTGGTCTTAGAGGCCATCTTGGAGGCCATTTGGTTGTAACTCCCTTTGTCTCAGGACAGAGCAACCATCCTCCATCTTTTCCATTGTCCGAGATCACACTTCACACCTCACAGACACATGGTCACCGACACATAGCCATACACTCTCACCAACACACACACACACACACACACACACACACACACACACACACACACACGTGTACATAGTGTATGTAGCTTGTCTTAGTTTCACGTTTTGTTATTCCATTTTCTAGATGTGTCCAATAAACTTCCTTGAAACTTTACTTGTCTGTTAATGTTGTACAATAGTGAGTATGCCAACCTCTACGCAGTAGAACTTCTAAATCCTTCAACTTTGCAGCTATTGATAATGTTATTTTGTTAATAATTATTAACTTAATCATTAAACAAGGTTATATATTAATAGTTAGCACACCCTTATGAGACTGACTTTGGTACATTGGCTGTCTGGTGCCCCGAGGTGGATTTAATAAAATTAAATCCCATTAATAATTTTTATAGTAATTATTAATATTTTGGTATTGATATTTTACTAATTTGATAGCCAATAACCCTCTTAATAATAACTTTACTTATAGTTGGTATAACCCCAACATAAATGGTGCTTCCGTTGTGAGGCATCTAAATAATCTTAATAAATTACCTATAAGTTGTGTTAGAGCACAACATTTAATGGTTTCCCTGTGCGAGGCATAATTACACTTTCTCTTTAGTTGTGCTAGAGCACAACATGGGCATGCCTGTGGACACACTGTGACAGGAAACAGTTTGTGTGCTGGAGTGATGGAAGTGGCGATGTGGAACAATCTGATGAAATGATTTCTGTTTCACCTCCTCCAGCTAGGTCACAGCATCCCTCGCGGACCAAATCCAATCTCAATAACTTTGTCTTCCTCTTTTTGTCACTCTCTCTCTCTCTCTCTCTCTCTCTCTGTTTGCTCCCTTTTCTTTACCTCCAGTGTAAGACCTTAGCAGGGATATGCGACCACATCATCTCTCTGTCATCAGACTCTCTGGTCTCTCAGTCTGCCCATCTGGAGGTGGTCCACCTTACCAGCATCATGCCCAGTGAAGGGCTGGTAAGGACACACGCAGGCATGCACACCAAGGTCGTTTCTAAAGCTACACAAGCAACAATTTACTCCATCTGCCTCTCATGTGAAAGGAAACAGTAGAACAGAGAGAACCAGATATTTCTTCCAGAAGTCAGCGGGGACCAAACCAAAGCTAAAATGACTGAGTGAATATTTCACTTAAATAACAGAAATATGAGTCCAAATGAATGCTAATGTTCCTCCGCACCTTCTGTGCCTTCTGGATGTGTAAATAAGCAACAGCCAACAACATCGACACAGTTATATATCAGTATTGTGTTTTCATCTTCTTCCACTGAACATACAATGTATTAAAGCTGCTTTAAATGCTCTGGTAAAGTCAAAGTCCTGTAATACTGTATTATCAAACCTCAAGTCTTTGGGGATAAATACAATTAAAGTCTTCATAAGGAAATAGACTTTTGAACTTTAATTGGACAGTTTTTCTCAAAGCATTTGAGGACTCTGCTGTTGTGTGGTTACATAACTGAATCTTAAGTCTCTTGAATTCATAGCACTGATAAACAAATATTCAAGGTGTGTGGATATACACTGTCTACCTTCTGCTGCCTCAATGAATTATTTACTTTACTTGGTCAAATCTTGAGATGTGAATGTTTTTTTTTGTTGTTGCTTTTTTTCCAATTCAAGTCAAATATTTGAGTTGGGTGATAAATCAAAGAAAAAGAACATATATAACAAATATATACAAAATAATACAAAATATGTGGAAGAACATAAATGCAGATCCTTCTGCACAGAGCTGAATGAGCAATAATGTGACTCATACACCTTTGAAGTCAACACCAATGGAGCTTTTGCAACAAGGTGTTAGACAGATCCTCTTGACCAACATTATCAAAATAGTGACCTCAATATTACTGGTGTCCAAGTCCAAAATATCGAGTCTGTCACTCTGTCCAACACAAACACAGATACACACACACGCACACAGTCACAGACACAAAATATACCAACCAGATATCATGTACAACGTCCAAATCCCACTTTGTCTTTGTACCCTGTGTGATGTTGAATCCTCCTGCTTGTGTTTCAGGGGATGTACATCAAGTCAACATATGATGGACTCCACGTTATCACCGGAACCACAGAGAATGTGAGTTTTTATGTCACTCAGTCAGTCTGAAGACTAACACTTCACACAATTTATAGTCTCATATCCCACTATGACAATCAATCCATGCTTGCTTTGTTTCCATTGTCCTTTTCTGTCCTCCACCTTGTGCCCCTACAGTCTCCAGCAGACCAGTGTAAGAAGATCCATGCAGGGGACGAGGTGATCCAAGTCAACCATCAGACAGTGGTGAGTTTTCAGAAGGAACCACATGAGATACACTGTGTTTTGTTCTCCACTCTGTGTTACATTGGGAGGCTGTCGAGGTACATGTCTCCTACCACCACCACCACCACCACCACTGCCACCATGGTGCTTCCTGTCCTTTGCCGCTATGTAGGCTAATTAGGCTTGCTGCAGGAGCAGATTATAGGACGATTGTTACAAGACCTTTGTTCAGTCCTGCGTGATTGTCTGCTCACTCTTTCTGGAATTTGTTTCCATTGTCGTAAGGAACCCCTGAGGGAGACGTCAGGTTTGAAATGTGAACTCATGTTCCCATTTCAGACTTGAATAAGTTGTACTTCTGCTTTCAACTCTTCACATCAGAGAGAGGCACGAAAATGGGCAGCCATTTTAAATGGAACGGTGGCTTGTGAGCGCATGTGATTGAGCACGCTGTCTATTGCCTGTGCTGTCAGCTCTGGCACAAATGATTTGTTACAGCGTTTATGTGAGATTTCTGAGGGAGGGTGGAAAAATGGTTGTATCTGCGTGTGTGGACGTATTTTGTGTGCTCTTACCCCGAGTATTTCCCTCGTACGTCTCGGTAGGTGCTGCTCATGCGAAAGTGTGCATGCAGGCGCTGGGGAGCGCCGCTGATTGACGCGTGAGGGAGCCGCGTGTTATCTCTGTCCCTCTCTCTCTCTCTGTCTCTCCTCGGGGTGACAGTGCAGATCGCACCCTGCCAGGCTCTCAGCTCCAACCCCTCATTACTCCCTCAGCTAGACCCTCACCACTCTGATCCCTCACTCTGGGGGAGGAGATAAGCATGGGGGAGATAGAGGTGTGTGTGTCTATAAAGGGGGTGTGTGAAAAAAGGGAGGAGGAAGTAAAGAGGGACTTAGGGAGAAGATGAAAAGGATGAAAAGAAAAGGGGGGGGGCAGTAGAAGGCAGTCTCTACTCTATATAGCTTTTTTATTAAATCCTAAATGAAGCTGCTGAGGAGGAAAGATGGACACACTCCTGGCAAACTCTCTGTCAACATCACAGCTGATAAGTTTATCTAGCGAGGCTCCATATTCAAAAATTAGATTAGAATGAACAAATTCCATTACATTATACAATCATTATGTAGGCCTATCCCACGTATTTAGCAACAACGCTCCCTTCATGTCTATGCATGAGCCTTTGTTTGAGGCCCACTTCAAAACAGGAACTGCAGTTTTTAGCTCAGATTCTCTTTTGAGGTAAAATGTGGAATTTGCTCAAATAACAAACTGATTGTTTGAAGAGGCAACATAATTATGTGGAGGTAATAGCATCTGGGAAAATAATGAAGACCCCTGGGATTTGAAAAACCTCTCCAGCAGCAGTTTATGCTCTATTATTACTTTGGTAGGTCTCTCCCTGTTTCCCTCTGCATGTTTGCATAACAGAACAGTTCGGAGCCAGCCCGGTTAGGACAGGCTTTGTGTTTGCTGTTAACGCACACTAGACAAGTGGATCAAAAAAGTTTTGATTGCAATCCAGTTTAGTTCACTTTGAGTTCAGTTGATTCTGGGTTTATGTTTTGCATGAAAACACTACCTTAAGAGGTATAGGGCCAAGACAATACCCTGTGTTGTCTGTTTCCACTTTGGCCAATTTGTTACCATTTTCCCCACTTTGGCCAATTTCACTAAGCTTCAAAACTGAAGCTTATTGTGGTTTATTTCCCAGTACTATAGAGGAGATGTTGTGAGTTCAGCATAGTTGCTTCACTCACCAAGAGCTGTGCCAGTGCTCGAACGCAACACCAATGTTAACTCCTCACTTGACCACGTACCCGTAAATGAGCAGGCTAACCAGCTAGCCCTGGCCCGTTTCGTTAGGACATATTATCACCTCCTCTCTTGTAATTGCAACAATGGCCAAAGCTCATGTCAATCACTACTACTTGCTCTTGGTAAGGAACCACTTTTGGCAGCAAAGGAAACTTACAAATAACCCCTTTAAATCTAGCAAAACTATGAGTGAAAGAAGGAACTATTTAATGAAAGAACAATGAAGAATCTTACTAGACAGTCGGTGATAACTCTTGGTCCTTGACATTTTCTGTTGAGTTTTTTTCTTTCTTTAGATAGATGGACACATTTCATTTGGTGTCAACTGAGTACTGAGATTCTGTACTCAGCTACACTTCAGTTATCGAAAGGCCGAAGAAAACAAAGTCGGCCCACTAAATACTGACACGCTGTTCGTCATAATGTCAGGATTATGGCCAGAGCACTTGTGTGTGTGTGTGTGTGTGTGTGTGTGTGTGTGGTGGCCTCTGTGGACAGTTCCAGTAGCTGAGACCTGTGTAGCCAATCAATAGCCTGATGAGTGCTACCAGCTCTGGAGACAGGCTGCCCGGAAGCAGGAGGAAACGCTGCAGTCAGCACTCCTTTTACCATCTCCCTGGTTTCCTTAAGCATGCAGACAAAGACATATCTTATTTCAGTATACTAGTGTTTTTAGACCACAAAAGATATTGTCACGGCAATGTCATTGACATGATCACTTCATTATGGCTGTTTAAAGATGTCATGGTGCTGTTGTGCAGTATCTAGGAGAAATCACATAGGCTTGCTTGAATTATATTGTGTTATACAGGCCACTGTGTCTGATCAATAAGTACACATTATAAAATCTTCTCAGTATAACACAATGCACTTCAAAGTAACCCCAAATTAAAATGACCTAACAATCTAAAATGACCACAACAATTAAAAGATGATACCTTAAAAACAACTTGAACAAAAACTGAACATAACCAAAAGAATGAAGGTAAGATCTCTTACCAGGATGATGTAATAGAACACATTAAAGTGGACGTGAGATAGACCATATTCGATGCCCTACTATAGATTTAAACCAAAGAATTCTGGGAAAGAAAAGTAGATTTGACTCGATAGCCCACAGAAGGTGAACATGTGACGTACTTTCATCAAAATGTCATCTATTTCTCCTAGCCCCCCCCCCTCTCTGTCCTCTTCTATCATCCCTTAACTGTCCTCGTCTAATCAGGACACAAAAGTCTGGGAATAAATAACTGAAAAGTAGCATATGGTGTTTTGGACAGGTAGTATCAGAACCCGTGTGTGTGTGGTGGTTAATAGAAAGCATGTGTGGTGGTTTTACTCAGCAGATTTTGTTGCTCCCAGTACATTGTGTACAGCATGTGTGTGTGGTTGGCAGCAGTTGTTTCGGTAGCCCGGTATGTGTGTGTGTGTGTGCTCCTCAGGTGGGCTGGCAGCTGAAGAACCTGGTGAACGCTTTGAGAGAGGACCCATGCGGAGTCATCCTCACGCTGAAGAAAAGGCCCCAGAACACCCTGAGCTCCACACCGGCCCTGCTCAGGAACGTCCGCTGGAAACCACTGGGCCTGCAGGTAAACCCCAGCAACAGCAACACATGGCCACGGCCTTCACTGCAGTGTTATAGCAAGCTCTCCTGCACATCCTGACCTGAAAAGTGAGAAACTGACTCAGTGATATTTTGCTCCCAAAACATGACTATATGAAATTATAACAAAGAAGCAAGAAACAGACATTTGACCTGACTGTCTTCTACATTTATACCTCCACACTTCTCGCGCACACTCCAGCTAAGGATTTGAGGGAGGATGATTTAACATTGTGTACAGTAAGCTGTGTACCTCTGGCTTTATCTTTGACTCACTCTCAGCTCTTGTTTTCACTGCCCACACTCTGCATTCTCCTACTAGCGTTTTCAACAAATATTTTCAAAGGAAACTTGTCCACTGTTTGACCTTGCATCAATCCTCCTGTTGAGCATTTCAACAATTCTCCTGCCGTACTGCTGGCACACTTCAAAGCCATTCACTAATGTGTTGGTAGCTAAATCTCTATACCTGCACAGAATTTATGCATACCAAAAGAGTATTTTTAGACTGAGATAATTCAGATTTAAATTAGAAAAATGCCGTTTTTGTAAAAGTTGTTTTTATGATAGCACTTTGGTGTTACATGAATGATTCAAATGGTATAATATGGTCTGAACTTCCTGCTCAGGATCTAGTGCAGGGCAATACAAGGTCACCATCCACGCTCTCACGCACATTCACCTTCATCTTCATTGAGACAACCTTTGCCCCAAAGGATATCTCTTTTTCAAAAGGAAGTAAATGTTTAATGTACTGTACATCTAAAATAAAAAATAAAAAAAGAAGAAGGAGGGTGAAGTGTTGGTTTGAAGGCTTACAGCTCTGAGCTGGTGTAGACATTTCACTGAACAGCAAATACTTTGTAAATCTGTCACTCAACCCCCCTAAAAAAAAAATAAAAAATCACTCAACAATTTTGGTGCACGGAAAGAACAAGTTTTGCCCGAGAAGGACGGAGGGGTGAGGCGAGAGACAGTCTGATGCTGCCTGAGTGCTTTGTGAAGCGGTGACTGTCTTGTCAGACCCCCGTGTTCTGAGGATGCTATTTTTAACCTCACATCAGGCTAATTCATTTACATGCTACATGCATGCTTTGATCTCTGCTTGGCGCATGGCTGCTCTTTGGCATTTTCTCTTTCTTTCTTTGTTTTTTTTGTCCTCCCTTTCAGTGTCTCCTCCAGCATGTCTCCTCTTTGTTCTTTTCAAGCCGCTGCTGTTTGTGCATCTGTTTCTCCCTACATGTCTGTGAGCATTTAAATGCAACATTTAGCAGTTTACTGTGCATGTGAGCGAACATGTGAGCAAACAGATTCAGCCGCCCAGAGTGTTTAGTGGAAATGAAATGGTTTCTGTGATGGCGCAGGAACCATTAAAGTCTTGTAATAACTATAGCGCTAACGCAACTTCATCACCATCTCTGTCTTTAACAAGCTGGAGGATTGCTCTTGTTTCCAGGTTGCTGTCTTGTTAGATCATCACTCTTAGCTGTTACCATGAGCTTACCACTGTATTTGCTGCATGCTACAGCAGAGGATTGTGGGAAGTCTACCCTGATGGGCTGCTAAGACACAAACGCGCCATGAGCACCTAGATCAGAGCACCAAAATATCTGTGGGAGAAGAGAAGAAAGGAGTGTTTTAGATTTGTTCTCTCTCCGAAAGACTGGAGCTCTTAATTATTCATAAGCAACTACAGGCAGCTCCACTGGCTCTGAAACAAGAGCCGCTACTCAGCAAATACTGGAGATAATTCACTGAATCCAAAATACCCTGCTCAACAGCCTGTGAGTGTGTGTGTGTGTGTGTGTGTGTGTTGGGGTGGGTGGGTGTGCACACATATCTGTGCAGGGCCTGTGTCCATATGTATATGTCAAGTGTGTCTCCGTGCACGTTTGTGTAGAGAGATGTTTTCCGTTATCAGTCCCGTTACTCCTTTGAGAGACAAAGGAACTGGGTCACTGCACTCTGTAAGCTTGGTTTTGGATACATATTGCACGTACACACTTCCAAAACAAACACACACACATGCACACTCATACCTCTAAGCCTGGTTTTGGAGGAAATGTGGCAAACGTTAAGCTGGATTATAACTGAATCCACAAAGGAAACAATTTATCTCTGCAAATTATCATGTGATTCCAGCCCCAAATCCCTGCATGGCAACCTCTTTTATTCTACGAAATAATGGCACATATCTTTTTCTCTCTCTCTCTGGCTGCATGTGTCTTGTTTGCATGTGTGTCTGGTTCCACAGACAGATGGAGTAAAAGCAATTTGATGATGCACTGTGATTACAACGATGCCGGCAATAATTTTAGCAAAGATGACGAGGATTACGGTGACGATGCATACTGCACGTATGTCTGCTGCGCTGCTGCTGCAACATGTGCATAAAGGGAGTGAAGTGCATCCACATCACACATCACGTGTGCCTCACTTTGTCCATGACCCCACTTTCATAAATCTGTTCTATGTTTACACATATAAATTATTGCTCTTTGTATACCTGCTATTTTAAGTAACACGTATTGCCCAGTTATCTATTATTAATGAAGCAGCTGAATAGGTGAGGGGTTGTGGTTTTACTAAGATTACTTTGATTCTTTTTGGCTGTGTTTGTGTTTGAGGTAGAGGTTTGCTGAGGTTTGTTGATGACACATAATGAAAAGTATTCAATTTTTATCATGACAAATTACTTTTAATGGCAAATTACTTTTTAACTGTAAATGTGCGCTAATGAAACAATCTCACCTGGAGGTCCATTTAGTAGCTGCCAACCTTCCCATCATATCCCATGATTTCCATCAATCAGACAAGGTCTCAGGCTATTTTTTTTTAATCCAACATGGATGAGAAGCTTCTTCATCAGAAGATCAAGGGATATGATGAAAAGCAAGATAACATCTTCAGGTGAGATTGTTTTGTCAGTTGCTACCCCCAAGGCAGATCTCTGGGATTGATTAACAACACATTGGGCTCTAATTTCGTAGCGCAGTGCGCGCAGTAGTAATTTCACTGTGCGCAGCGAATTTGGCCATTTGGTAGACCGAGGTGCACCGAGATGGATGTGGCAATGCAGCAGGGGGAGGTGTCAACAGATTCAGCTTGGTGCAGTCAGAATTTCTTACCAAAAGGCTGCACCGCTTAAAGCTCGCCAGCTCCAACCTGGTCTACTCTCTGCGCAAGGCAAAGCGCAGCCGGCGCAGTGGTAATTTGGCTGACCGACGCACAGTGCGCACACGTCACTAAAACCTCACAGGCAGGTTTCCAGAAAGCCAGGCACATTAAATGCAATAAATAATCACAATACCCACAATTTAATGTAACTATCTGAACCAGCACATAAATTTATATCTACTATCGATTGTCCCGTCACATCTGTTGTCAGATCAAAGGCGGTTGTTACGCGTAATGGAAACTCAACCTTACTGAATTAACACAGCTGAAACTGTGATGCAAACTAACGAAAAACTAAATGCAAACAAACTATCATCCCTCTCCGCAAACCAAAAACAGCCTCAGCATCAGATAGTGAGTATATATTCGGCATCTCTCATCTCAGAAAATTCAGAAGAAAAAAGAAAAAGATAGACGCTCTGCAATGCGTCCTTTACGCACAGCTGCTTCTGAGTTCATCCCCATTACACATGGTATTTGTTTATGTTGTGATCTGTGCATACTATCGTTAGGATTTAACGATATCGATACTCCTTATCTGTACTGATGCTTATCGATACTCTTATCGATACTACAACATAATTTAGTGTAAAAAATCATGTTGAAAGATTCAAACGTTTTTTGTTTGTTTTTTTTAATTAGGGGGATAACACCAGCAACATAATAAAAAAAACTGACAGCAGATAAGTCATCTCAACACCTGCCTTTAGACCCAGAGCAAGTTAACAGTTAACCTGCAGAACCTACAGTTAAAGCAGAAGCGATATTTTTGTGTTAATGTAAGTCTTAAATAGTTATATCTTCCGACAGCAATCACTTACTTAGAGTGTTTGGACCGAAACACGGGTCTGTCAGTCCCTCTGCTCTGCTCTGAGCCGAGGAGAAAACTTTTCTCATATCCTACAAGTTTTATCCAATGAGGAGAGAGAACGGCATGCAGGGCTGTGTGTGCAGCCAAGGGATGCGCCTGAATGTGGTGACGTAGGGACGACGACCAATAGATCCATGACGAGGGCAGGGGCTGCTAACTCCATCGACTGACAAGACGTTACGGTGCGTTCAAGGCAACCCGTAACTCGTGTTTTTCCGACCTGTGAAGTCGTACCAGTTCGATCTGGTACGAGTTCACGGGTCGGAAGTTACGAGTGGCTGTTATAGTGACTTTCACAGGTAAAACAGGTCGGAAAAACACGAGTGGGTTGCCTGGAACACTACAAAGTCGTAAGTTGTGACTTGAAGCTGTAATTTACGGTTTCAAAAGCCTGCCTGGAACGCAGCATTGGCCAAAACGACCGGATCGCTTACTTCTGCTTTAATCTGTCATCATGATAAAATAGGATCTCCATCTATGGTTCTTGATGAATATTTAGTTTTTTTTACTCTTAAAGTTTTATTGCTCTGACTCACAGCTCACGTCAGCTCAGGTGATCTGCAGGTTATTGTTTCACTTCACTGCTCCGACGCTGCGCTCCCTGTGTGCGTGTACAGCGCTGACACACACACACACACAATTTGCTCCTAAAATGATCCGTCAAACCACCGTATCAAGAAGAATTTTATCAAACCACACAGTATAAGGAAAAGAAAAAACTGAAAAGCCTTGTTCCACAAAAAAGGTTTCCTGGATAATATGTTGGTAGCAATAGCTTCACAGGAGTGACTGGTCCAGGATTATTCTGAAATATGAGACTGGTCTGAGATACAATTTTGGCGTTCTCAAACTCACTGGTGACAAATAGCAGTATCATCAGCAAACATGCAACTGGCATATCTTATAAGTTATTAGCTTATCTGATTATAGCTTATTGGAATATTGGATAAATGTGATATATCGGTTGATAGACAAGATGAAACTGCAAGGTCATTTTCATCTGTAAGAATCTAAATCAAATCCAAGGTGTCCTTATCAAAGAGGTTTGTTTATGTTATATCCTCCTAAAAACCTAGACTGTTTCAAGTTTGATGTTTATTTAATGTACCTTTTTCACTCATTTCAAAAAGCACTTGTGTAAATAATTCAATTAATGACTAACTTCCATTTCAGGGTCCCGGTATTGTTCATGCTGGTTCGCTGTCACACTGTCTTGACTTACTGAGACACCTTAATGCAACTGAGCCCTAGTTATTCAATGTGCTTTTCCTGTCTGCTTTGAAAAAGGCTGGTTATGTAATGAACATTGCCGAGCGACTAAAATCCATTCACAATGTTGGTGATTGAATGAAATAGACAGAAGCTTATCATTTAGCTTTTTGGGCATTGGCAAATATTGAGTTGAATATGTGAGAGTATGTGTGTGTGTATTTTAGTGAACCTTTGTGTGTGCATGTAAAGGCAGTGGGAGGGGTATGAGCAGTGGATCTTGAGGTAGTTTGGACTGGGCACAGCAGGGGTCAAATGGTTTAAGTGCTGTTTTAACAGACTGGAATTTTTCCTGCTGTGGAAGTCCCATCTCTCTCTACTTCTACAACTCCCCTACCCCCTATTCCATGCAGGCAGCAGTGGGCTGTAATCACTAAATTACTGTTTTCACTCTCGGCTCCAGTCACCACACTACACAGCTCCCCCGCCTCACTCTCCCTCTCCTGCACTCTCTCCTTCTGTCTCTCTCTCTTTGTCCTATTTCCTTTGCTCTCCTCTCTCTTGCTCACATCCCTCTCTTTCCGCCTTGTCTTCATGATTTATCGTGAAGCCGTCTTACTGTACGCTGCCTTCATGAGAGGAAGACTGTGTGGGAGAAAGAGATGAAGATAGAGACAGGGCCTGGGGATGGTGGTAGTGAGGGAGGGAGAGGAGGGAGCGAGGGGGGAGGAGGGTGGAAAGTTTGGAATATGAAATGAATTCCACTAATGCACTGTTGATGAAATGATGAAACACTAGGCTTCCTTAATGAGAACGCTGCCTGCCTCGCCATCGCTCAGGCTCTGTGTCTGTTTATCTATTCTGTCCGCACTCACATCCACTCCCTAAAATGAGGCATATACTCCTCAGACATACAGTAAAACGCTACATCCTTTAAAATCCAGGAAACCTCATCCTTGGGGAGAAACTGTCAGCACGAGCTACGTATTTTGTCACCCCAGCTGTTCTGACAGAGAACAAATATAATTCATTTGAAACTTGGAGTGAGTTTCCATGACATCAGAAGCGAGGCATCCTGTCCTCGCCGGAGACCTGATAACAAAAGAGTCTACGTGTCCTTGAGTCAAGCCGAGGCAGGAGGCCACGCTATAGCTTTCCTCTGTCCCTCTCCTTCTCTTGTAGCATGGGGGGGGGGGGGGTAGGAGAGGAGGGGAGAGGAGGGGTTGTCATGGGAACAGACATGGAAAGCCCTGTGTGAGTGAAGAGGCCTGAGACAAAATGACAGAATAGTGAAGCGATTGAACCTGGGAGAGGCTGCACAGTCAGAAAGATATAAAAAGAAAGACAACGTACACAACATGGCAGCTCTGTGGAGATAACTCTCTCTGTTTGTGATTCAGTATTAAAACAAGCAGCGGCTGCAGTGAAAAGGTTCCCCTTCTGCGTAACAGCGTAAATTGTGCTTGTTTGTTTTGCTCCGAGATCCCCTCACCGTTATTACCAGTCATTCCTCAATGAAAAACTACTGAAAAAGAGTCATTCTTTCCTTCTCCTGTCTTGTTCTCTCTCCAGCCGGTCCCCACCAGCCCCACCAGCACTTCCCCGACGCCTGGTGGAACTTTAGGCATGTCCAAAATGGACGCCCCCAGCATGCAGGACGTCTACATCCTCTCCCCTGTCTCCGGACTCTACAGCACCAGGTCAGACGCCCACGCAACACAGATGTTTGGTGGTGATCATTATGTTGATTATTATGACCCAGCTGATGACACTGATGACAGCGATGATAACAGCTCTGCTCTCCCCAGGGAGGAGCTGGGTCTGATGTCATGTGACGACATCAGCCGCTACAGCGTGAGCTCCCAGTCCGGCTCCAAAGGTTCAGAGGCAGTCAGCTACTATCTGGACCAGGACAGCGGTCAGTACTTCTCCTTGTTAGAGGGAGATGGTCCCCCAGGGCCTGACTATGACAGGGGGCGCAACACGGGGGTTCGTCGGCGGGACAAGACCCCCACTCATGGTAAGACGGCGAGTGCGACCCCCACCGTGTGAATGAATGAGGCAGCATGCTGCTCTCTCACTTTTCGTTGCCATATTTTTTCTCAAAACTCCTCCTTCTGTGTTCATCACTCGCTTCATGGCTCTGCTTCTTTGTGTATTCACCCCGCGTACACACGTCCCAAAAAACACTGATCACATGCCAAAGGGTCAGTCCGAAAACACAGTGTCCAACTCCCTTTCTGCCGCACCACCTGTGTCCACCCTTGTCCGAGACGCCTTCCTCGACATCCTGTTCTGTCCTGGGAACCCCCCCCCCCTCCCCCAGGGACTGCTATGATGAGTGAGGTGAGGGTCGTGTGACAGGCAGAAGCTATGGAAACCAATTTTTTTATAGCTCTGCTACCAGTTCATGTTGGCTTCTGGGAGAAGGTAATCAGCATAGAAGCACTTAACACTACAAACATGAAGAAAGATACACAGTAAAGCTTCTGCTGCTGGTGTCCCAAAATTCTTGTTGACTCAAACTTGTGCCTGTTTGGCTTGTGGCTTCACTATATTTTGCCCAAGCTGCAGTAATCTCAAGTAACAATGACTTTATACTGAAATTAAAAACATTTTATACGCCTTGCTCTGCAGTTTGCCAGTCATAGCCAACAGAAATCATGCTAGCAGATTAGCTAGCTGGCACCGCTACTAGCTTGGCCTCCCATGCTGCAGAGGAGTTTCCTAGCTAAATAGAAATGTACTGATTTAACCACAGACCCTGAAACTGTGGCCATGTGACCTTGGCCTTGCACACCAGAGCAGTCCCACCCTTCCCCCTCACCTGCACACACTTTGTCTCACCTGTCCACCCGTCCAGCTGTCTCCCACGCTGTCTCTCAGCCACCGCCTTCCCGAGATACCCCCCCTTCCCCCCACCGCCCCACAGCCGACTCTCTGATTGCTGATTGGTCATTCCAGGTGACCTCAGACCTGTTTCCATGCCTCCCGAATATAACTGGATGGCCGAGGCCAAGGAACCCAGCATGGGCAAAAGAGGGAGCCGAGGTACACACACACAAACACAAATACACGCAAAAAAAAACTCAGGCCCTCACACACTTGACACAAACGGGTGTGACTGGCGCCGTGCTTTGTTCCATACTCAGCTCAACACATTTCAGCTCATCCTCTGGTTATCCATGGTGGTGTGGTTGTGTGAGGATACATATCTCTCAGGTATGTATCTGACGGAGCGACAAATAAACATAAATGCAAGGAAATTGCATTTATACAGCCGCTCTGGAAATGAGGGTATTTCTATGTGACCCGTTCTAACCAGCTTCACCATTTTGCGGCGAGACTCAATCTGTATTCAACCGAGGATCCTCCACTCTACCATCAGAAAGTCTATGAATAACATTAAAGCACAATACTACTGTCAAGGTCTGCCTTTCTCCTTCTCTTTTTCTCAGTCACTTTTTTCGTTTTTCACATTTAGTGTATGGATAATAAACAAATAAGGTTTGTTCTTTGTTCTTTGTGGAGTTAAAGCAGAATAAAACTTTCTGTGAGTGACAAGATTTAACAGTAGTGCCCTCCAAATCAGCATAATCACTGCAAACAGATTAGCCGTGTGTCCCCGGCTCTGGATCCATATCAGAAGCTCTGAAGCACTTTTATCCCTTTCTGTTGGGTTTTTATCTGTAAGGGTCTATTCACCCTCATCTGTTTCTACTCTGGGGTTCTCCCTCGACTCTACGATGATATCTCCCTCTGCCTCTGTGGTTTTCCTCTCTCTGTCATCGGTTCTGTTTGGCTTTGTCCGTTCTGTAACTGCTATATGTTTCCCACATCCCCCCATTTTCCCCCACAGATTCAGACAACTCCCTGCTGCGTTACCTAAGCGACGACAAGATCCTGGTGATCGAGGAAGAGCCCGAGGTTCCTGGCAGAGAGAGCCGACGGGATTCCACCAGACGGTCTCGCCGCAAGAGCCGCAATCCCAGCAGCCCCAGCTTTCCCATCAGTCCCTCCATGCTGTCCTCCACCCTGCGCCTAGACCAGCCACCTGAAGCTTTGCCCGTATGTACAGAGTTGGTTGTATCTGCTCTCTGTAGAGTTGTGCTTTAATGTCCCTGAGGGGATATTGGGTTTGCAGACTGCAGTAAACAAATAATCAGTCAATCAAATCAGTCCATCATCTGCTCCTGGATGAATGAAGTTATATCTGTGTTGATGTGTTTAACGTCCTGTGCTGGCTGCACTTATCAAGTCATCATCATGGTAGATATATTTTATGCTCACTTCAGTCCACTGGGCAGTAAAAAAGAGCCTCTTTACATCTGTGTATTAGTTTATGAGGAGTATGGTTGATGTCTATTATGTGCACATATTGAAATGCCTGCACATGCCATATTAAAGGATAGTGATATACTTTCATTCCAGTCAACAAATAAAACCAACATTGAATTAATCCCACTAACAACTACTGTCTATGTAAATACGACTTGATGCAGCTTATTCCTCTGAGTCTTCCACCTCCACTGTTGGGAGGTGCTATAGTTTATTTTGAGTCAGTCAAAAACACACCATCCTGCTGCTATAAAATATGATCGATCGATAAATTGTGTATCGAGGAAAAATTACAACTTAAGAAAAAAAATAGTGACCTGAACTGAACCCTAACCCTGTACATACAGTATGTGACCCAGTTTTGAGATTTACATCTTCAGCAGGGCTAAGAAGAGCCAGGGTGTGCATGCCCCTGCGGGTTGTGACACCAACTATGCACCACAGCATCCACTGCTTTTTGCTATGGTCCTCCTCTAATGAAAAAATGAAGGAAAAAAAAAAAGTCTTGGCATAGATTTGAAGGGACGTGGGAGTTGGCTAGATTGTTAGTCCTCAGGGCCTGAGCCCAGATACTTCTCCATCAAAAAAACATCAAAATGTACTTCTAAATATTTTTTTCTTCTGCATGATGGCTACACATTGCTTAGAAAATATAGAGAAGGAAAAATGGGTTTGGATTCACTATGCACATGAAAGGGTTAAAAAAAAGACAAGATTTCAGAAATATGTTCTCTGTGCACTTGATAGTCTCATCAGGTCATTATATGCTACTCCATTACGAATGGAAGTGAAGATAGTATAGGCTTTGGATTTTTATTTTAAATGAGGATATGTGTGTATGCTTGTTGTGTGCATTAGTGAGAAAAGGAGAAGTGAAGGAAGTGATTGTGGTTCTACAGTAGGTGCTTTGATGGTGGAAATGCAAGACTGAAGCATTTTGTTTTTAGCCTCATAAATCTCCTGACCTCGTCAATCAGCAACATCTCTCTCAATGGACCTTATGGCCAAATTAATCAGCCCATCTCCATTGTATACACGTGTGCAGTCAGTGATGTCACTTTTCATAACTGCAGCTGGTGACTGGGTCAGTCAAAGAAGCTTATAAGATGGCCCAAAAGGGAATACACTTTGATTGTTGGGTACTCTGTCTTTTATGTTTCTGTCAAGGAAATGCTTCGCAATAATAATCTCTTCCGGCTGTTGGTTGATGCTGTAATGTTCAGCAAGATGTTTGAGTGACTCTACATTCAAGAACTGCTCTGCTCTATATTTTCATTGAGATTTTTTATTTCCATCTCCAGAAAACCCGTTCTCATGCTCTTCTAGTGAACTCCAGTGAGGTCTGACCTGGTGCCACAAGATGTCTCCACTACATGACTCCTCCATGTTTCCTTTGCTTCCTCTGAGTTATGGCAGCATGAATACCAAGATGTTCACAAGGGACCTTGGTTCTGCATTGTGTCGGTGTTCGAACAACCCTTTAATATAGTAGAAACTTGCACACAGCTGGTTCTTTCTGTACATACTTGTGCATAGGGCCCTAGTTTGGTGGCGCAGCGCAGGTGGCGCAAGGTAGCGCAGCCGGTGTAATGCAAGTTTCGACCAGCGCAGCCTGGCTCACGGTCAGTTTGGCAGATTGGTAGATCGCGCTGCGCCGAGATGGGTGTGGCAGCGCAGCAGGGGGAGGCGTCACAGATTCAGCTTGGCGCAGTGGAAGTTTCGTGCGAAAATGTCCCCCGACGGTGCGCTGAAAGCTTGCTAGCTCCAACCAGGTCTACTCTCAGCGCAGGCCGCAGGGCGAAGCGCAGCAGGTGCAGTGGTAGATTGGCTGCCCGGTGCGCAGTGCACACACGTCACCAAGACCTCACAGGCAGGTTTCCACAGTTCCAGGCACATTTAGATGCAATACATAACCACAATAACCACTATTTAATGCAACTAATGGAATCAACACGTGAATTTATATCTATACAGACTGTCCCGTCACATCTGACGTCAGATCAAAGGCTGTTGGCACGCGTAATGGAAACTCCACCTGAATTAACACAGCAGGGACGAACTGGCACTGAAAAGCAGCTGTGGATGTCCCAAGAGCAGGACTGAGGGTGGATGACTGCATGTCACTGCCGTGTTGAGATACGCACTGTGTCGTTGTGATGATCCGCTTTATTTATTGATTTACTTATTAATTTATTAGCGGGCGAGAAACCACGTCGTCACGCAGCCGTAATGAAAAACAAAACACAAATCATCATCTCTCTTAGCCCACCACAACAGCCTCGGTATCAGATAGTCAGTATACAGCCTAAACTCAGCATCTCTCATCACAGAAAAAAAAGAGAGAGACGGACAGACAGAGAGAGAGAGAGAGCGTCCTTTACGCTGCTTTCATCCCTGTTACGCACAGTGTTTGTTTATGTTGTGATTAGTGTACACCTCTCATCTTTCTTACACAGGGTTTGAATAAATGTGAGTTTCTTTATTAGTTTATTAGTTGTTGTTTCTTAGATTGGGCAGGGGTTCTCAGTGTATCAGATCAATCCTGGTTAAGTATATTAGTAAACTCATTATTCGGCCACTCTGAGCTCGGACCTCCGGACCAAAACAGCTGTTTCCTCCTGGGAGAGGTTCGGCCTCTGGCGTCGCTGTCTCCTCCGTCCATGTCGAAGTATAAAATGACAAACTTGCAGCGCGCATCGCCCGCGGCGCAGTTAAAGGTGAGGAGAGGAGCTCATTTGATTGGTGAAGATCTCCCGACCTCTCTCCTCCCCCTTTGCCGTTTGCGCTGGTAGGAGGGACGAGGGGAGGGCCTGCGCTGGGCTGCGTCGGACTGCGCTGTCCACCAATCTTGCAAAATGCGCCTGGACACGCCTCATTGGCGTGGCGAAGCTGCGCTGCGCTTAGACTGCGCTCGGTCTAGGGAACTAGGGCCCATGTCTCACTAAGTAGAGCAGTGTCCAAAATGTGAAAGCTTGCCTTCTAGTCCCTTGGCTTGAAGTGTTGAAATGCTCCTTGGGGTCATGATAAAAGCTGAGAGGTTTTGTAGAGTGACGTTCAGTCTCAATCTGGCACGGACTGTCAGTCTTGGATAGCAGGGCAAGTTCTCTGTCCCCTACCCTTAGTTGCTTCTTGAAGGTTTTTAATTTATAGTGGTGGACAAGAGAAGTGGAAAAGACGGAGTAGGCACCCCCCAGGAGATCAAATAAGTCACATGCCTCTGGGATTGCCTTCAAGGTTGGGCAAAGGAGGAGATTTAGTTCAAAGGCTTTGCACTGGATAGTGTGTCTGATGCTGTGGTCTGAATGTAGCGTGGTACAGTACACCTCTCACTGCTTCACTTATGTCAGAAGCACAATGCAAGCCGCTCCAAACCACAATCCTTTGCTTCGTCCACCATTATTGATAAAATGATTTATCCTATACTCCCTGAGATCATGCATTAACTTATCATCAGAGGTGCTTTGAATATTCATTTTTGAATGGTGGTGAGAGGTAACTGAAAACATATGATACAGGAAAGGCTAAAAACCTCTACTAGAAGCTGCATACGCTCCATACAGTTTATCTTCATCATAACTATCTGGTGCTTCATTGTGGCCCTAAAAGGCCTTGCTCTTTCTGAGAGGCTGTCTCTTCTGCTATACATCTGAGATACTGCCTACAATCCACAACCTCACTGATGTTTGCAGCTCGTAGCTCTTCTGTGACGTCTCCATGGACCTTTGTGTCTTTAAAACTCTTCCAACCTATCGCTGAGGCCTTGTGCATGCTGGATTTTTCATGCTCCCTAAAACAATGTAAATCTTTCTTCCAACTTGTGGTGTTGAGTCTGTCCTTTTGATCTCTTGCCTGTTTGGTTTGCCATGTAATCCGCACATGAAGCAGAATACCACATTGGCAGTTAAAGAGTGTTAAAGTCATTAAAAAGTGTCAGACAGGCTTGTACTATAGAAATAGTCCTTTTTGTTGGTCGACCATGCTGCATGGAAGGAAGAGATGTTGTACTTACCTTGGTTCCCAAATCATTGACTTCAGGTGGGTTTCCTATTGCCTCTTTGAATATTCGGCGACTACTATCCTGGTCTCCCTCATCTTTGCTGTCTATTTTGTCTCCTTTGCTTCTCCTGTCCTCTCTCAAGACATTGTCACATAGTTCCCCTGCTCTGGTGGAATTTGGTTAAAGAGTTTGTGAACTTTTTCATTTTCTACATTGGGCTTGGTTTGCTTTCACACAGAGAACGTTTCAAGTGAACCCAAATGCATTATTACAATTCACAAATTACTCCACAGTTAGAAATTAAACTTGTAAGTTCACCTGCTCGTGGAGTTGGATCAAGTTCAGGACTCTTTTACACCAAAAACTAACCACCCCAGAGTTTGTTCACAAATGAATCAAGACCAATTCCTTGAAGGGGTCTTGGTGTGATTGATTTGGTCCACACTCAAGTGTGATTACTGTTTTCACACCTGCCCAAATGAATCGTAGCTAGGGGAAAACAAACCAAGGATCAGTTTAATTGGACTAAAAAGCACCAGTGTGAAAACACCCTTTCTCTGTCCTGTCTACTTACTGGCATAAAAGCTGTATTAACCGCAGACAAAAAAAAGGAATAGTGAAATCTCCTTCTCCTGTTAAATGTGTCTCCATTTAAATGAGTCATCATTATTTCTATATAACAGAAAATCCATGATACATAATACAGTGGCTAGTAATTTTAGTTATTCAGTTATTTTAATGCTTTAATTGCCAAACGAATCAGTCTTAAAAAGGCCAAAACATGAACGTCTGTCTGTGTTTTAACAACAAAATATAAAACAACACAAGGTGTATTCTTTAAAGCAATATCAAAATATGCCCAGTATTGAAGTGTACTGTAGGAACTACTGGTTAATGAGTAGCATGTTTTAAGCTGAGCCTTTGCTATGCAGACAGTAGTGGCATGTATTGAACTGAGGAGCCTATGAGATGGATCCAATGCAATAATTAGGGGTCTGCAGAAATGGAGAAGTATTTCACAATAAAATCACATGTTGCTAAGTTAAACATGTCAGCGAAGGTTCTAGCAAATGTGGCATACAATGGGCATCAGAATGGAACTAATAAATACTGAAAGTGCTACTGAATTACTCTTATTATCGGTATGCAGGACACAGATGTTTATTGTTTCATATTGCTCAAAAGTTCTTTTTCACAGAAGACATTAATTGTAACTTTTCACTGTTGGTAAAACTGATGTAACTTATAACATTAACATGTTTTTATTATCTACCCCTGGGCCTTTCCGACTGTGGCATTCAAATATGTCTTCTGTGAGCATGAACTATTAGTGGCACTAAAATCACCTTCAAGGATTTAATCCTGATTGATTGAGCAAAGTGGAGCAGTTATGTCACTCGCTCACACAACTTTCTTCATCTCACAGTTGATGTCTTTGTCCTTGAACAGGGGACTGGTTGTGGTTTGTAGGACAGGTCATGATGTTCACAGATTCACACAAATTGTTGTTTGCGTGTGTGTGCGTGTGTGTGTGCGTGCCTGTGAGTGTGTGTCGGTTAGAGGAGACAAAGGAGAGAGAGGATGATAAGTGTTATTGCATGGCTGCCAACATCACGGATTATGAGAATGACAGTGACACTCTCAGACACGCCCCTCTGTAACTTTGCGTTTTCTCTCTCACGCGCACACGTACACGCACACAGACAAGCAAACACAAACAAATACACACTAGCACACAGGAGTGCATTTGTATGCATGGTAGCCATCTCACGACTCATCCTAACTCATCCTAATATCCCCATCTCCTCTGATACGCCTGAGTCTAAATAGGAGTTTATTCTGGACAAACACACACATTTGCACACACACATACACAAACAAGTATCCCCGTGAGTAGGTGTATGACTCAGCATCAGCCAGACCAATTACAAGCGCGACTGACAGACTGTGCTTAAAACACGGAGCACGCAAACACACATACACATTCACAGCTTAGCTCACACCAGGCCTCTCTAACCCTCTCAGCTGTGTGTTTCTCATGGTGGTGACTCATATCTATTCAGCGGCACATGAAGTATACTATCCTGCACTAACAAGCATATGCTGACCCTAATGGCTGCTCCTTTCCCCTTACTCATTCTCTCTGTAGGTTTGGTTTTCATTAATGCAAAACATTTTAGCAAATAAAATGCTGCACAAACTCATCGTGAACCTTTGTGGAGCTCCATGTCTTTGTCTAGAATTTGTGTATTTTACCACAGTGTGTGACAATACACAGTTAAAGAGACTTATTAAAAAATATGAAGCATATAGTTGTAATAGCTTCAGGATCCTGGGACTCGTTGATCCAGTAGCCCCATGCCCATTTAGGCCCAAATGTTAATGGATGCCACAAACACTTTCAACAGAGTATATTTTGTGGAGATTAGTGGTCCAGAAATGATTGATTTATTGGTTGTAATGAACTTGTCTTTTGTTGCTTCACCTTATTGAATTATAGTCATCTGGCTGCAGTCTGCCAAAAAAAGGTTTGCTGGTGATGGAATTGATCAGATACCAGTAGTGGCTGAAATAGTAATGATAGGAAAGAAACATTTAACTGTATATTTTTAATACAGTCTTGTGTTATTTGTTTCAAGAGATAATACATTAATGACAGTAGAGACAGTGAGGTTAGATAGACTTAGCTATTAAGTAAACAAATATAAGACCTTAAATACATGTGCAGGAAGTCACATCACATTGTACCGCAGTTGGGTAGTTTAGTGGTCATTTTATTCAGTCTAAAACACTGTGCTGAGTTTTACTTGTATAGTTTGTTTGAATGAAAAAATATAATTAGTGTTATAGCAAATCAGATGTGACGCATTTGGCTTGAAAGAAATACACAGATGTACAAAAGATTAAGTCTTTGTTTCCTTTTCCTTCTGTCCACCAGCGAGGCGCAGACACACTGCGAGCAGACACAACAGACAGGTGAGTTTGTATCTGTGGTTGGTTGTGGTTTGACCACATGCTTTTGACTGATAGTCGGAGCTGCAATAGTTAAGTTGTTTGCAGTTATGTTTAATCTTGTCTGTCCGTCTGCAGGTACTCGGGCTCAGGGAGCTCAGGAGCGGCCTCCATGAGGAAGGTAGGAGAGCAGACAGTGTTACGCCTCTGACTGTGTACTTGTTGCTTCTTTTACCTATGCACTCTGGTTCTGATTTTTTAACAATGTCTCGTCCAGCACATTTTCACTCTGACTCAAACCCCATTTTGATGTAACACTAGAAGCTTCACACTTACATCATCAATCTCCTAGCAACCACATCCACTGTTATATGGAAATCAATTGTGTCCAAATAATGGCTGAACATACAGTACAGTCATACAAGAGTAGGAGAGACACCTGAGATTAAGTCCATTCAGGAGTGTGATAATTAAATAAAAGATAACAGTCGGATGAGGTAAATTGGTTTCCATATTTAGGTTACTGTGACACGGGAAGCTGCCTTAGTCATTAGCTGTTGCCTCTTCTTCAAAGCACTGTTAGTTGTAGCATACAATGAGTCAGCTTGGATGACTACAAACAGGCACTTATTCATCTTTGTCACCTCGATAAATAGCCAGGAGCCTCATTCAGCTGTGATAATGTTAACACCTATAGCCACCAGGCTACATAGGCTGTTCATTAATCTTTGCAACAACATGCTAGGTTGTTGACATTATCTAAACATAAAATACAATTCAAATGTAAGTTTTAAAGGGAGAATGAGATGTCTTTCTTTCACAAATAAAATGTTAAATTCATACGCAACGATAGGCTTCATCATCTAACTGTTTTGCTGCCATATTTGGTCTGGTATGTCCAGATAGCTTTTATGTTAGCTAACGTGAGCTCACAAATGCTGAGTAACAGACATTAGCTACTGAGTTACAGACTTCAGAACTATTTTATTACACAACATTAAACTTTAGCACTGGTGGTCACATTAACCACTGTTCAGCAAAAGTTATGCCAATAGAGTGACTAAAAACAACAGAGCATTTGACTGATGTGGGCACATTTCATCATCAGTGCTCATAAAATTTTCAATTTCGGACTCAAGTACTGACAATCTGATTCAACTATTTCAGATATAGGCTATTAAAAGTAACAAATGTGATGCACTTCACAGAATTCACAGACATTTTTTCTCAGTGGCAGCTTTCAGTCCTCAGCACAGGTTGTAGGTCAGTTCCCGACTGTAGCAGTTTTAGTATTGTGATCCCTGTGTGGCTGTAATCCTCTCTGCTGTTGGCCTGATAAAATGAAAATAAGCTAAGAGGGAAAAAAAGGAGAGAGAGAGCGAACTGGCTGCACATCTTTTTATCAACACCAACAAAGACACTTGGCTTGAACATTGTATTGTGTATTTCAGGTTTTTTTGGGGGGGGATAACGTCTTTTTTTCTGTCTTTCTTGTAGTCTTTCCATTACACCTCTCTAAGAACGAAAACCAAAAAGAGAAGTAAAGGTAGGCACTGCTGTACTGCTGTAGTATTTACCCTGTGGCTCAACAGAGACTCAAATGTTTCACCAAGAATATACAGTATGACTCCCCGCAAATGTCTAAACCTGACAGATTTTAGTTTCTGTGAATATTCACTGTAGTGTGCGTCACAGCCAGAATGGCTTGACATAACAAAAGGTTTGGTGATAACACAATGCTTAAGTGTGATAAGCCCACATTCAGAGTACATGATGAAAACAGCAATGTTCACACTATAATAATAACTCTGTACTTGCAAAATAGAACATTTACATGTACGGATTTTCTTCAAAACATCTGCCATCTCTGTTTTGTCATTCGTTGTACTTGCAATGATAGACCATTTCCTATTTTTGGATACTCTCAACTTATCACTGTCACTGCTGTAATACTGGTATATTCATCAGAATTGCAGATGGGATGAAAATCTTTAACTTTGGAGGGATCCAACAGTGCTGATTTTACAGGAATGAAATCCTACAGTGAGAGTACAGACATTTGGATTTACAGTTAGTCTGAATCACTAAAAACATGCTTGTACTTATTTACTAGTATTTCTCTCACTCCAGCTTTAAACGCTGTAACGACTGGGTTTTATATCTATATTACCTTTCTCCTTAGGTTCCCTCACTAGTGCCAGTCGAAGGAGAATCTCCTGTAAGGACCTGGGCCATGGTGACTGTGAGGGCTGGCTGTGGAAGAAGAAGGATGCCAAAGGCTACTTCACTCAGAAATGGAGGAAATACTGGTTTATCCTCAAAGAGTCCTGCCTCTACTGGTACACCAACCAAAATGTAAGGCATTACTTTTATAGTATATTATCAAATCCTGATGTCCAATATCAGAATAGAATCCCTTTATGTTTACATTATTTGAACTTTGCGCTTTTGCTTTACATGTTTGCTTAAATTTTGACCTAATTGAGACTCATTGTAAGACTCTAAGACATAAGACATGAGAAATGTCTAAATATATGGATCAATGAATTGACTTAAATGTTTATAATACTGTATAATGATAAAAAGAAGTGATCTAGACCTGACAGTTTACTGTGAATATGATGTTTTGTTTATGTAACTCTGTAGTAGTGAAAGGAGTTACCAGTCAATGTAAACAACATATGTTGTTTTCATTTGCTTGACAAGAGTACTACTATCCCAAATATAATTGGTATATCAGTATGCGTGACATTTTGTTCTGTGTTGATGTACCTCCACTCTCCATCTGTCTCTGCCTGTAGGATGAGAAGGCTGAGGGCTTCATCAGCCTCCCTGAATTCAGAATAGACCGAGCCATAGAGTGCAGACGGAAATTGTGAGTGTCCCTCACATGTCGCCAAAATTACTAATCAAGCACATTTGCGCTCGCCCACACAACACGAACGTACACAAACCCACTGTGCATAAACAAAAACACTAATCAGTCTTCTTCTCCCTGACTGACTGCAGTGCCTTCAAAGCCTGTCATCCCAAAATCAAGAGCTTCTTCTTTGCCACAGACTGTCTTGAAGAAATGAACAGGTGAGCGATTGTGTGTCTGTATGACTCTCGTGTGTGTTTGTGTCTTAATGTGGACAATACTTAATGACCGGGGATGCCACATTCATGAATACTTTAAACGAGTTAACCACGTTTGCACAAGGCAACAGCCCGCCAACACAACGCTGTGCATGAATAAGACATGTACGTACGTGTGTGTGTAAATGTGTTAGTCTCACGCGTGTGCTTGTGTGAAGAGGGAGAACTTAGTGATATTTGCAGGAGTGTTATTTGATGAGCTCTAATTATCCACACCTCTCCTCAGTGACATGGGGAGATAATTGGGGGAGAGTAATTAACCAGCTATATTTGACTTCCATACTGTGTTGATGAATGTGTGATTGCACCGTTACACACATGTTTGTGCGCATTTGTGTCTATATATGAATAGATAGTAGATACAGTAAATGGTCTCATATATTAGCTTCATATGTTTATGAGACCCATTCAGTTTTTGCACAGTAAACTGTCAGTGATCTACAATCAGTAACCCATAGTGATAAAATGTTTAATTTACAAAATATTTAGACCCATCCCTGTGGTTTTCCAAACTGTGGTCAGGTCCATCCTGTTTGCTTTAACTATCCTTAAGAGATGTCTAGAACTTTACTGGAGTCCTACTGTACCTGAGTCAGACTGAATTGACTGGACATCGTTTAGAAAGAGCACAACACCAAGGTCCCACAATTCACACTGCACGTCAGGACAGATATTGAGCCAGGGAGTCCAAGAAACTCTCAGTAGACCTGTGATAAAGTTGTGAGGAAGCACAGATCAGATCAAGGGTACAAAATAATTTCTAAATGTTGAGTGTTCTCAGGAGCACTATGGCCTCAGTAATTGTGAAATGGAAGTTTGTAACCACCAGGTCCTTTACTAGAGGGGCTGTCCAGCACAACTGAACTAACAGAGCAAAAAAGGCCTCGGTCAGTGAGGTGACCAGGAACCCAACGCTGACTCTTACAGAAAACCTGCTGGGAGGACGCTCCATCATTCAGGCCTTCATAGTAAAGTGGCTGGACAGAAGCCAGAGTGAAAGGCACATGAGATCTCACTTGGAGTTTGCCAAACAGTATTTAAAGAACACTGAGAGCATGAGGAAAAAATGATTATGTGGTCTGATGGGCTTCTCAGCAGCAGGGACAGGGAGACTGGTCAGGATTGAAAGAAGGATGAATGCAGCTGAACACAGAGAAAACATGACCCGAGACACAGGGTCAGGTCTTTTTTTAAATTTATTTTTTAATTAATATTTTAGCAGGATATCATCACATCACTTTGCATCATGATGACATATTTGTTGTCCTTTTTTTATATGTACAGAGAAAGACAAACAATATGGACCAATAAATAAAAACATTAACATTAGATAAAGAAAAGAAAAAAAATGGTACTCAGGGTACTGATTAAACTTACAAACAGAACTGACAAGGACAAAGCAGATGTGACTCTGTATTTATTTATTATTGTCAACAAATTCTATGAAACCAACAATGTGTTTGTTCACTGGACAGTGCCACTCATCTTACTCCAGAGGTCAATCTTTTTTAAAACATGTCAACATTTGATTTTTACCAAACTTTTAATAATTTCCTACAAAACATGTCCACTGTAGTTTTTAGCAAATATCACTGAAACAGGAGGAAACGATGCATAAGATGGGTACTATTTTCAGCAGTGGATAAACACACTTTTTTTTTTAATGATGATTTAGATTTGTTGTGTGTTTTTAAAGTTGTGAACAACAGCAGCAACATAAAGTCTGGTTGCTTTTATCCTACTTGATATTAAGATGAATTCACATTTGGTTTCAGTCTTTATTTATAGTACATAAGATTTGTTGACCATTATAAATCAGTTGTGTTGTTCGTCACAGACTGGGGCGGGCCTCTATTCTTAGCTGCGACCTTATTATTAGGTGTCTGCAGAGGACAAGTCAGGATCTGTAGGGAAGACAGACCGCGGGATGGGAAGAAGACAAGTGTGAATGTAGAGAAAGAACACCATCTGAGACTCAGTGTGGAGAGACAATGGGACAGAGGAGTGTCAGTTCTCTTTTTCTGCATTCATCTCTCTAATTATCTTGATTCCTTTCTCTCGTCGTCAGGAGGATGGAGTCAGTTAGACACTGTTAAGAGACACCACTTGAATTATTTAGAGTCAAAGTTTTTTTATTCATCACCTACCATTTACCCAGTATAGCCCATCCATTCCTCTCCTCCTTCCTGCTACTGTTCCCACACATTACTTTCTCTCACCTCTCCTCTCCCCTTCACTTGTTTCCCATAGATGGATGAATCGACTGGGGCTTGCTGCTATTGGCTACACACCAGATGACAAGGTGCCACGTCCTGATGAAGGTAGGGTCGATTGGCTTGCTTCAAAAATGGCTATTTTTTTGTCCATGAATCTCTAACATTAGTGTGTGTGTGTGTGTGTGTGTGTGTGTGTGTGTGTGTGTGTGTGTGTGTGTGTGTGTGTGTGTGTTTCTTTTCTTATCTCAATATCAGACTATTGGAGTGAGAGTGATCAGGACGAGGTCGATGGCTCAATGACACTCAAACAGGAGGGACCCTCATCCCTCTGTGATACTTATCACCGCACACCATCAGTAAGTACACACACACACACACACACACACACACACACACACACACACACACACTCAACATTTCTTTGCAGTGTTTCATTCTGATGGAATATTTTATTCCTAAAAGCCCCACAGTTTTCAGAGCTGCATAGACCAGAGCTCTCAGCATTAATAAAACATCAGAGTGTGAGACTATCTGGTTCGGTAAGCAGCCAACACCATCACTTCTCTGTGTTCTTTTGCCAGGACTAAGACACAATCTCACCTCTAGGTGGAGACAATTGACCATGCATCTGAAAATAGATATGAAAACATACACTTTTTTTTAGATTAGGCATTCAGACATGTATTTGAAGGAGCAGTGGCATTGGTACCATGTTCTCCCAATGAGCCATTCAACAGTCATATCAGTCCTTCCTGGAGTTACTCATCTACCATCTCATTGCTTTTTTGCTCTCATATTTTGCTCTCTTTCTGTCCTTTATACTTTCCTGTCCTTTCTTCTTCTTTCTCCTCTCTCCATCCTTGCACTCGTCCTTCTCCCCCTTGTTTTGCGGGTCACCTTCTCCTTGTAACTGTGCTCACACCTCCATACCTTTCTGTCAACTTTTATCTGTCTCTCGTCTCGTCCTCCCTCCCCCATACTAACCAACTCCGTCCACCTCACTTACCCCTGGGCCCTTCAGTCTAACTTCCTCCATAGTTACGACCAGTTGCCCCGCTCAGTCAGCTCCATGAGCCTCATGCGCTCCACTCCGTCCCCACTCCCTCCACTGAGTGCCTCCACCTCCCCCATCCCTCCACAGATGGTCTCTTCCACCTCCCCTCTCCCTCCCCAGGTCAACTCTTCTAGCCCCTTCCCGGAGCCCAAGCACGGCCGACACTTCTCCAGCGAGTCCACACACTCCCACTCCTCAGCTGAGGACCAGCGTGGAGACGGCATGGGCATGGGTACGGGCACAGGCAGCACCAGCACACACTCGTCTGGCTGCCGCTCTTCCCATCGTGAGCGCCGATCCTGGCAGGACCTCATCGAGACCCCCCTGACCAGCGCGGGGCTGCACTTCCTCCAGACGGCACCGGGGGAGAGCGACTACGGAGGCCTGATGGGGACCATGGCCGGAGACATGGGGCTCTACGGAGGCCTGGGCAGACAGGGCATGTCCCCGGAGAGACGCAGGCAGGCCACTCTTCCTGTACGGAGACACCACGCCGCAGAGAGGGACAGGGAGCGGGACGGGCCCTTCCCTCTGGAGCGGGGGCCGCACACGCACAGTCACACACACCGACGCTCACACAAGCAACGGAGCCAGAGTCTGCCCAGGAACAGGGACCCAGTGCCAGGAAAGCTGCTATACACCTCCGCTCATATGGAGGAGAGGAGCGAGGATGAAGAGGCAGAAGGACAGGCGGCAGATATGTTCGAGGGTGAGGAGGGTAAGGCAACTGCACACAGTCTGAATTATAATGATAATATGTACAGAAAGAACAAACTATTAAATAACAAATGAATCTAGAAGATTGTGCTATCCATTGTAATCTCCTACCTACAGTAGACCTATTTACTGCATATAAAATAAAGTCCTTCATTGAAATGCTCATAATAAAGTAATAAAATATTACAGTATCAGCAAAAATTCTTAAAGCATCAAGCGTAAAAGTCACCATAATGCAGAACTATGGCCCCTCTGAGTGTTTTAGTATTAAATATTACATTAGTGGGTTATTATTTGTGATGCAATAACATGTAAGTAGCATTTTATTGTTGTAGCTGCTTGAGGGGAAGCAGATTTTATCGTTTTAATATAGTATGGTAGTTTGGGCTTTGGTTTGGTAATTTAACAGAGGAGCATCATATTTTGTTCATAAAGTCTCTCGTGGCTCCTGGAGACCCCGGGGCCTCTTTAGCAGCCCAAAAATACACCTAACATTGTTTTATCAGCTGCTGTGACCAAACTCATTCTATGAAAATGTATTTTAAACATAATTTTAGATTAACTTTATTGTCCACCTTAGTGGAAATTTTGAAATGATATGTTGGCATATTTTGGAGGTCAGTTTTGGTTTGTGGTCTAAGAGACCTCAGCTGTACAACAAGATTTAATAAGTATATCTATTAGCATGAGAGCTGTGTGAACAAGAAGTTCAATATACTTTACAGTTTAGGGCAAAAAAACGACAACAAAAAACAGAATTGAGGATATTTGTTAATGCATGGATCATAAATGTTTGAAATTTCTCTTCTTCCGGTGTAACAATGATGCTTTATGATCAGTCTGTATTTTGATACCTTCACAAATGGATTAGTATTATGACCCAACTTCACTTCTGTTGCATTTACTATTATTGGATTACAAAAAAAAGTTGTGCTGTGTGTGGGATCACAAATACTGAGGACATTCTGAAAATCTAAATATTACACAGGTTTAATCTTTCAATCCCCAAAGTAACAAATAACTGTAGCTGTAACATTTGTAGTTGTAGTGGAGCACTACCACTACTACCACTAAAGTACAAGTAAATTGGATGGAAAAGGTGGTGGTTTTTGCGGGGGGCTCAAGGACTCACATGGGTCCTCGCTTACTCTCAATGTGCTAACGACCACACGAGAAGTTAAATGCCTGGAACCCCCCGTTAGTCTGTTAGAAGAGTGAGAAGGCTTTTGGATGAGAGAGGAAACATCTTCAGACAAGTCCAGTTGCCTCCACACAGCACTAAGAATCCTCACAGTCCTAATTTCCATACTTTCTGGTGGTGTGTGTGTATGGGTTAGGGTTGTCTCTGATATTTACTTTTTTCTAACCTATACCACCCAACTTTCCAAAACAGTACATATATTCACACATACACACACACCAGTAGGCTGACAGGGTATAGGATATGTAGGTATAGGTAGATGTAGATATAGGTTATAGGATGACAGGTCAGGTTAACCATCAAAAAAAATGTCATAAAACAATGGAGTTATAAGTTAGAAGGAAACTTAAATGCAAATATATCACATCAGAAAATATGTCAATAGTGGTTAGGGTCTAAAAAGAAAAGATCATTTGTCAACATACCAAGTTCTGTGAATTAACTGATGTTCATAATTTAATTTGCTATGTGAAAATGGCAAGACACGGTGCCACTGAGGAGGAGCATTAAACAATACGTCATTTTGTGTAGTAGTATTTCTCCTGTGTTAGTGTTAAGCACACCAGTGTACGTTCTGAATCTGACTCTTACTGGTCGTCTCCTGGCTGTCTCAGACCTGCGGGAATTGAGAGTTGAGAGCAGAGAGAGGAGGGTGTCAGAAGGAAGGGAGCGGCGAGTGTCAGAGGGCCGTGAGCCAGAGCCATTAGATGGTCTAGAACAGCTGTACCGGGCCTTGGAGCAAGCTAACCTGACGGCCCTAGGAGACCCCAGACCTTGTAGCAGGCAAGAGCTTCGACGCTGTTTCACCCAGAGAGCCAGGGACCCTCTGCTCAACGACAGGCTACACCGGGTGCGAGCCCTCCGCAGCACCTTGAAGGTAGCACAAAGAGAGGATTCTGTCACAAACACAGCAAAGATTTGGGGATTTAAAGAGGAATTAGACGTGCAAGGACTCAATGTGGTAATCTCTTGGTGTCTCTTTTCTCCCCCCTCCTCCCACCCCCCCCAGGCCAAAGAGTCAGAGCTGGCAGTAATCTGTGCTCTCCTGGAGGACCCTGGCCTGTGCTCCCAGACCTTCAGAGAGTGGAAGCAGTGGCACAGCGATCTCTACTCAGACATCTGCCAGCTCAGCCCCGGCACCAACGGCCAGGACGACCTGTCCCCGCTAGCTGCTCCTCTCATGACTCACACACACTCCTTCATTGAGACACACGTGTGAGACAGAGAAGACAAACATAGACTGAACTGATATGCACACTCACTTACACACGCACACACATACACACACACACAAATACACACACACACGCTCACAGAAACACACAGAGCTTTACATTAGCGAAACCCTTTCCCCTGATCAAGACTCTGAGCACGCACTCACACCAACACATACAGGAACACACATTGTAAGATGTGTAAATATCATAGAGGGAACAGTCTGAGACCTGCGTGTATGAACTTTTGATAATCCTGAGGACCCCACAGGGTGCCTATTGCATGCCTGAACAGAAAGCATTAATCTTCCTTTGTCTATGGAACTCAGCATAAACTCCACACGAGCAAAATGGAAAAAAAAGGAGACTTTTTAACATGTCCGTTCCTTTGTATTGGTTTTGTTATTTTTTCCGGTTGATTTAAGGGGACAGGGGGAGCTATGTAGCAGCAATACAGAGGAGAATCCTTTTCACCACAGCACTGTACTTTTGTACTGATGAACTTTGCACCCAGAGCCACCAGTTCTCCCCCTTTCTCTCTCTCTTTTTTTCTCTCACTGCATATCTCACTGATTTACAGGGACCTAACTGTTGCTCGAGGCCGATCTGACCGGACAGTGTGGGGAACGTGAGGGCAGCGACTTTACTGTAAGACTGTGAAAGGTAGCCATCAATGCTGGTTTATCTGTTTTAGCTGGTGAAAACACGTGTCACGAGCATTGAGAAACAATTGTGCCAGCTAGATGCACACTATTTCAAACTGTGAACTGTTATAAAAAAAAACACAATTTTATCAGCAGAAGGAGGCTCCTCTGATAGAGTGCAATTCTATGATTCAGTTTGCATTCTCTCTCCCTCTCTCTCTGTGTTTCTCTCCATCTCCTCCTTCTCTTTTCTTAATTTTTCCCTTTTGTTTCCTCTCTCTCTCTCTAGTCCTCAAAGACTTGTGTATATGTGTATACTGCTGTGTATACTGATGTAAATGTTTGCGTTCCACTACCACTGTGATATGCTTCTAGAGGTAGCGGAGGGAAGACGGAGAGTATGTATTTGCGTGGGTGCAAAACTCTTTTTTTTCTTCTATTTTTTTCTTCTATTTTTTTTTCATTTTTTTCTTAAACAGTGAATGCAAGAGCTGGAGAGTCTTTTCAAAGGAGTCACTCACTACCAAGAATGCACTTTCTATATCTCTATATCTCATTGGCTGCATCACAGGGTCTGTGTCTCATCGGCCTCTTTACCATTGCTGTTCAAAATATCAGGTAAAAGCATTTGCCGTCTCATTTTCTAAAGATTTGTGTACAGTCTACAAATATATTTAAGCATAGAAGAATATATAAATCTATTTACGTTTTGTGTCATAGATATAATGTAAAGTATGATGTATTCTATGCCAAGGTTTTGCAGTGTCCCCCTCTTCACTCTGTAGATGCAGGGTGTTTAGCAGTTGAACAACTAGAAGGCAAACAACAACAACAACAACCACCATCACTGACAGTTTTTACTGGTTTACATCACAGCTGACTCTTCTCCTGGTGATGTGTTGCATGAGAAAAGGCCTGGGACTGATTTGATTGGACAGGGTAAAAAATCGTGGATCATTTGTGTTCTTTCTTCTTTTAAAAAAGATATTTTTTATCTTCCTCTCATGATTGCAAGATAATTAGACTTGTAGCGCATGATACATGCAAACATACTGTCAAAGAATGACTTTTTATTTGTGTTCATAGGTTTGACATCTTTTTTTCATTAGATGGTGTTCGTACATGTAGACACAAACTGTACAATAACTGAGGGAGGCACTTTTGTATCTCAGTTTATTTTTTAAATCTAATGCAGATCCTTCTTCAGCATCTTACCAGAAGCTTTCAGTTTGGTATTTTGGTTTACATACAGTAGAGAGACTGACACACATCCAAAGGTTTCAGGAATCTTACCAAGGAGACAACCATACAGTTACTTCTAAAACAAAAGCTTTTTTTTTGACATTCCCTACAAGCATTTGGTTGATAGTGGGCAGTCTAAGACCTCTAGATTAATTGGTCTGTAATGTCTGTGAAACTCAGATGAATCATTTCATCTGCAATATCAGGCCAAGGACTCAACGGTGCCCCCCAGTGTCGAAGACTCTGCAAGACATGCGTAGCACCTGCTGCATCCAGCACGTCTGTACTCTTCATATTTTAATTGTAGTTCTTTGAGTGTAGGTTCAGGTTTTTCATCATGTCACACTGTCTTGAAATATCAAACACACCCCAGAGATATAGCTCATGTTTTTTTTTGTTTTTTTTAAATACATTTTTTTGTTCTTTTTGAAAGGTTAATTTGAGAGTACCACAAAGAAAACTAAATGATGCAAGCACTTTCCCTGTGCCTCCCAACCCTCTCTTTGGCAATGGTGGACTGACTATACTGGCGATCCTACACACACACAGCTGTAGAAGAGCTACAATACAGTTTTAGTCTGCAGACCTCTCTCCATTTCTCATCTGTAGTGTTGGTCTTCTTTTTCCAACCGCTGCTCCGCTGAGCAGGCGACATACTGTAGATTAAGGAGCTATGTGAGTTATGATTTGTAGGCACAGACTGTGTTAGTCCTCCCAGATTTTTGTGTGTGTAGACCTGCAGAAACAGGCCGAAAAGGGAGATTCCACTGTGTGTTCTTTCAGGGGTGTACACCTCATGGTACATTGCACAGGTGTTTAAGATGTAAGTTGCACTGCGACATTAAAAAAGGAACATATTGCTCTTTTTCAAGGATAATATTAGCTTACTGTTATTCTGTACATTAAACTGACTAAAGATGATATTAAAAAAGAAAGAAAATGACATTTATTCTTCCTAAAGTAGCCTTTTTTTGGTTTCATATATATGAATATATATTACAAAAAATACAGATTGTAAACTTAAGTTGTTAAACTTTGACTTCAATAAACTGAATCCTCTGCACTATGAGCTATGATCTGTTTATGTGTACCTCTTATTGGATTTATTGTAACAGCATTGCAATGTGTTCTGAGCTGATGTTTCCAGAGCATAGATTTCAAATTTAGAGTGACCTCATGAACCAGGACATTATGTTGCTGCATCGACTAATGTGTATATTTGAAATCTCTTTAACCAAACTAAACCTTTACCAGCTCAATATTTTTAGCCACCCACCTTAAAATAACTACTATGGGTGACTATTACACATGCTTTATATATTCAATGAATTTATTAACCCCTGTTTCTCCTGAACAAGGTCATAGGAGGGAAAGGAGGTTGTTCATTCAGTCCCAAAAGGTCACCTATCTATCACAGGGGTCAAACATATTTACACCCATTTGCACTGACAATCAGTTCAGAAATTTACTCTTGTGTCCATTCTTCCTGATGCCCCATCTATACAATGTACAATGCACATGTGCCCTATCACTCCCAGTTCATCATTGGGCACATCCCAAGCAGTGCTTTATGATATACTTCACAAAGAGAACACAAAGACATCGGATTGTAATACAGAGCCTTGACGACGAGACATGACCACGGTAAATATGAACTATGAACATGAGCTTGTGGAGTGTCTTTATATCCAAGGCCCCTGGGTATTTTCCTTGCTTCTTATGCCCTTTGCTGTTTGTGTGGAATTGCAGCAACAGCCAAATATAACATCCATGTAGGCCTATTTCTAAACAACAAAATGTGATATATGTGAAACGTCAGTTAGCCTATTTGGAGGCACATAAAAAACCAGAGTCATCAGCCACTGTTTACTGAGAGCGTGGCACCACAGTGTGGACACGTTTGCTGGATGAGATCATAAACACTGAGTGGTGCAGACGCCTCCTCTGGATTTTGTGCTATTCATGGTGGACGTAATTAACTGTTCAGCACAAACTGAGAGGAAGACGGAAAAGATTAAGATCATAGTTAAAGCTGCAGAGAGGTTCCTGGGAGTAAGAGGATTGGGGCTGGAGAATATAGAGGACAGGCTGGGGACCGGGAGTAGTCACTCTCAGACATGGGGTGAAGGGTCCCCATGGTCTTAAAAATCCTTCAATGGAATGCCAGAAGCCTCATCTCGAACGGTCAAGAGTTTAAACATTTCATTTCAACACAACGTGATAAGCCTCATTTGATATGTATCCAGGAAACATGGTTGAGGTCTGAATGGGATTTTGTGCTACACGGGTATGTGGCTGTTAGAAGGGATCGAGCAGAGGGCAGAGGTGGGGGTGTTGGGATATTTGTACTTATGGGTGTGAAGTACTGTGTTGTGAATGTAGGGAAGGAGCAAGAGTCAATCAGAGTTAAAGTATGGACAGAGGAGGGTGAAATAACAGTTATTAATTATTATAATCCATGCCAGAGGCTAAGTCTGGATATATTGAGTCAGATTGGTGGGGAGGTGCAGGGCAAACTGATATGGTGTGGGGATTTTAACGCTCATAGTACTTTATGGGGAAGTGAGAGTACTGATGTTAATGGTACCTGTATAGAGGAGTTTGTAGACAAAGAAGGGCTTGTGTGTGTCAATGATGGGAGGGGTACAAGGTATGACAATGTAAGGAATACAGAAAGTGCTATTGACTTAACCCTAGTGTCATCAGAGTTAGCAGGTATTGTAGAATGGGAGGTGCTCAACACGGTAACAGTGGGCAGTGACCATTACCCGATACTGACCAAGGTAGGAGTGGAGCTGGGGCAGGAAGAAGCAGGTGGAGCCCGTCGATGGAAATTTGGTAGCGCTAACTGGGATAAATTTCAGGCGGTGAGCAAGGTTAGGTGTGGGGATATTTCTGGAGGGTGTATGGAGGATGTAGACAAGTTTAATGCAGAGCTTGTCACAGCAATCATACAGTCAGCAGAAGAGTCAATTCCGAAAAGTGGCGGGAATAAGAGGAAAAAGGCTGTTCCGTGGTGGGATGAAAGCTGTGGGAAGGCAGTAAAGGAGAGAAATAGAGCGTTTAGGCGTCTGAAGGCACTCCACTCAATGGAGGCATTAATGCAGTATAAAAAGGCTCAAGCAGTAGTCAGGAAAACTATAAGAACAGCAAAGCGGGCATATTGGAGAAAGTATTGTAATACCATAGGCAGAGAGACCAAGTTACCAGATATTTGGGGAATGATAAGAAGAATGAGTGGCATTCGGGGATATCGGGAAATCCCAGTGCTTCAAGGAAATAACATAGTAGCTGTAAGTAGCATGGAAAAGGCAGAGATGCTGGCCCAAACTCTGGTCAAAGTGCACAGCTCAGAGAACCTGTCAGATCTAGCAAAGCAGCAGAGAGAGTCAACACTAGCAAATAATCCTAACATCAGGGCAAGGAAGGTAGCAACAGCTGATAGCTCGGAGAGTCGGTTTAGCCTGTTTGAGCTAAAGAAAGCCATCTCTAGTGCCAGGCAAACTGCTCCAGGGAAGGACAATGTATGCTATAGCATGCTGATGCATTTGGATGATGCTTCACTGATGGTGGTACTGAAGCTGTTCAACCTGATATGGGTAAAGGGCAAAATTCCGAAGGCATGGAAAGAGTCTGTTATAGTACCCATATTAAAACCAGGGAAAGATCCCTCAGAAGCATCTAGTTATAGGCCCATAGCATTAACGTCCCATTTAGGGAAGACAATGGAGAGAATGGTTACAGAGAGATTGAACTATATAATGGAAAGTAGACAGCTGTTCTCTCCGTGTCAGAGTGGTTTCCGCAAAGGGAGGAATACTATGGATGCTATTTTGTATTTGGAATCAGAAATTAGAAAGGCTCAGACAAATAAAGAAATGGTTATAGCAGTCATGTTTGACATTGAAAAAGCATACGATATGCTATGGAGAGAAGGGTTGCTGATAAAACTGGAGGCAATGGGTATAGAGGGCAGGATGTTCAATTGGATCTTGGACTTTTTTCATGGAAGAGTAATTGAGGTTAAGGTAAAAAACTGTCACTCTAGAATGTACCCAGTGGAGAATGGAACCCCACAGGGCAGTGTGTGTAGTCCTGTATTGTTTAATATCATGATTAATGATGTATTTGCACAGGTTGACCGGAGTGTAGGGAGGTCCCTGTATGCAGATGACGGGGCTCTCTGGGTCAGAGGTCGCAATTTGGCATATTTGCAAGGTAAAATGCAAAAAGCAATCCAGACGGTGGAGCAGTGGGCGAATAAGTGGGGCTTTAAAGTGTCAGTCCCCAAGACTCAGGTAATATGTTTCGCTAAGAGGCATAAGTTGCTATCATTAAAATTGTATGATCAGACACTTGAACAAGTGAGTATAGTTCGATTTCTTGGTGTCTGGTTTGATGAAAAACTGACGTGGGGACAGCATATAGGGAAAGTTAAAACAAAGTGTAAAAAGATAAATAATCTGCTAAGGTGTCTCTCAGGGCAGGATTGGGGGGCATCCAGGGCATCGTTGCGCAATATCTACTGGGCGCTTATGAGGGCTGCGCTGGATTATGGGTGTACAGCGTACATGTCTGCTGCAGAATGTCATTTAAAGAAGCTGGAGGTGGAACAAACCCTGGCTTTGAGGGTGTGCAGCGGAGCATTAAGGACTTCTCCGGTAGCTGCAGTACAGGTGGAGATGGGGGAAATGCCGTTGCGCCTCAGGAGGGTGAAAATGATGCTGGCATACTGGGTCGGTCTACAAGGGCATGATGGGAGCCATCCAACAAAGGCTGTCTTGTGTGAATGTGCAGAGCACGCAAAGTCAGATTTTATGAGCTTTGGGTGGGTGGCTAATAGCAGGGCAAACAGCATAGGCCTGCAAAACATCAGGTACTGCTCCACAGGCGCAGGTTCATCTTTCCCTCCCTGGCTGGTGGTGGCAGCAGAAGTGGACCTGGGGCTTCTGGGAGAAATTAAAAAGAGCCCGAAACAAGTGTCATACATAGTACAGAGATATTTGGACAGTAAATTTTCGAACAGAACAATGGTATTCACTGATGGATCCAAAGATCCTAAGACCGGGCGTACAGGAGTGGCGTTTCATATTCCAGAGAAGAGGGTGGGGATCAAAAAGAGAGCTACAGATGAGCTGGCAGTGTACACCACAGAGCTAATAGCTGTTTTGATGAGTCTGCAGTGGGTCAAAGAAAACGGGCATCAGAGTACTGTGGTCGCATCTGACAGCGTAGCAGCTCTGACCAGCATTAAATCAGGAAGATCATGTAGACAGGACATTCTAAGTAACATTTATAGTATTATGTATGAGCTGGATGAAGAGGAAATACAGGTCAGCTTTGTATGGGTCCCAGCACATGTGGGAGTGGAAGGGAACGAGGATGCTGATATATTGGCAAAGCAGGCGCTCAAGTCCCATGTGGTGGAATTAGATGTGCCATTGAGTAAAGCTGAAGCAAAAAGTATAATTAAAAAACATATGTGCACAACATGGCAGGAGGTGTGGGATTTTGTGGATACAGGCAGGCACCTGCATAACATCCAAAAACAGGTTGGTGGTGGGAGGAGAGCCAGTAGAAGTAGGAGGGAAGAGGCAGTTTTAACCCGATTGAGGATAGGGCACACAGGATTAAACAAAACACTACACATGATAGGGAAGCATCCAACAGGAAATTGTGAGCTTTGTGGGGAGGTAGAGTCCGTGGAACATGTATTAATTTGGTGTCCAGCATATGAAGAAGAGAGGAAGAAAATGGAAGAGTCTGTGAGACAAGAAAAGATACACTTCTCCTTAGAGAGTATCCTCAGTGAGGCATCAAATGTATATGGAAAGGTCTTGTCATTTTTAAAAGAGACAGGTTTGGAACATAGGATTTGAGTTTTTTTTTTTTTTTTTTTTTCTTTATTACTATATTTTGTTTCCTGACACTCTCCTGCTCACACTCCAGCTCAGAGGGTGGCGGTAATGCGCCGGTAAGCTGGTTGCCAACCGCCGTTAAACAAAAAAGAAGAAGAAGAAGAAGAAGACGCCTCCTCTGGCCGCTAGGTGGCAGCAGGTGACCGTGGTTCCGACCGGTGGAAGCCGTTCACGGAGCCCAAAGAAGACGGAGGGCTACTGTCATGGCGGCCAAGGTGAATGCTTGACATTTTCTCTTCGGCAAAGTTTTACTATGTCGTAGATGCATATTTTTCAATGAAAACGCGCGTGTATTGTTAACGTCAACCTGTCCCGAGCCGTTAGTGCAAACGTGAACTGACTGTCACTTTCCAGGCATTTGTACTGCACACGACAACAGCTTTGCTAACCACTGTGTGTGTCCACTGTGCTAGCCTCGCTCACTCAGTCCACGCTAACTATCAACCCCACAATTGGGTCAATAGTTTCCTAATGTAGCGTAACAGCCGGTCAGTCTTAATACTGTACGTGTCACAGCCCTGGCTTTGGTTTAAATACAGTTGGCACGTACTCCGCTCAGTTTCAGGTGACGCTGCTGTTCAGCTCAGTTAGCTTAGCTGGACACAGTTGTGAAGCTGTTACATACATGAGTTGTACACGCTGTATTAGTGGCTTTTATTTACACTGTACACACTATTTCTACACCAGTGCACATCAAGTAATAAAGTACTACATGTAAAGTATGTCGACTCCACTAACGTTGCTGTTATTGACAGATATTGTTTTTCCATGTGTTAATTCAAAAAAATGAATAATGGTAAACTTGTGAAATATGCAAATTTCCAATTAAAATACCCAGTCATTGACAGAGTTCCCACTGAACATGTTATGGCATAAAAAATGCTGGTTTGGCGTCATTACATTTGGCTATAAATATGCATAACCATACACAGGGAATGTGTGGGAATTAACCTCACAGTTAACTTTCACACTGGTTTTGCTACTTTGAATAATGCAGAGGAGGATGTTCTTCTTCCATTACTGATGTACAGGAGTCATCTGTCAGTCTGTCTGTCTGTCTGTCAATCAGTCAGTGACTCAGTGTCTGTCACTTGCTGCAGTGGTTTTTGTGAGGTGATAGATGGATAATGACTGACATGTACTTTCATTGTGCACTAGGTGGTGATGGTGGCCGTCCCGACGGTGCTGGGAATAGCCTCGATCCGTGTGTACAATGTGAGCGAAGCCCCCGCTGATGGGCTGGTTGCTCGCGAGAAGGTACGTCTGTCTCCAAACGTCAGCAGATGTGACAAGACTCAGTGCCATTCACTGAACTGCTGCATCTTAAAATAATATCTCACCTCTCTCCTCAGCTGAACATCTACACACCGCTGCAACAGTCTGCCCCGGCCCAGTTTGTGCCCGAGAAGCCAGGTGTTGTTGAGAGTGGGCTCACTACAGCCAGAGAGAGCATACTGCCCGTGGCCCAGGCTGTTAAGGTATTAATGTTTTGCTGTGTGGATCTACAGAACAGAATGTATCATAATGAGTTCATATGCAGCATTTACTCACATCCTGTGTAACACTGTGCCACACAAACGGGTCAACCCCCGGTTACCGAATTACACATCGTTGTGATGAAAATGAAAAAAAAACAAACAGATAAAACACGTCAAAGATGTCTTATCTTGCATTTGCAGTGTTAGTTTTCCAATGCTGATTTTTGTCTCTCTTGTTTGTGGTTACACACCACAGTCCCACGTGCCACAAGAGTTCTGTGCAGATACAACTTTGCAAATGGCAAAGTTGAGGAGTCAGACAGGAAATAGTTCATGCCGTCTCTCTCTGCAGCTGTGTGTGTGTGTGTGTGTGTGTGTGTGTGTGTGTGTTTACTGCGAGGAGATGTGACAGTTTGATACTGTGGGAGAGAGGGTGGAAAAACACTTCACATCACTCAGATGAATCTGCGTCATTGTTGTCTAGATGATGATAGAAGAATGATATAATGCAATGATTTTCAGGTTTGTTGTCCATTTCCCTGCAGGGTGCCTGCATCTCTGTGAAAAGGGGAGGTGTTAATCTCTACCATGCAGGAGAGGGTGAGTCAACAGTAGGTACCTTAAGGTCTCGTTTACAGCAAACACTCTCCCCCCATGGAAGTCGATGTCTAAAGCAGCCAGTAGAATAATGCAGTGGATTTCTGACTTCATTACTTTTTCAGGGGCGGGGGGTTGTTGTGTGTTACAAACTACATTGATGTTATAAAAACAAATTCCCTGCACTGTCAATTAACAGCATCTATTTTCTTCTCCAAAGTGCAGGGAACAGAATGTAGCTGAATAATGAATAATCAAACGTCCTCTCTGACTGTGCATGTTTCTCTCTCCTATTTATACTGTGCGTGTTGTGAAAATTGGCATCTTAATGTCATCATCATGTTGTGTTACTGCTGCACACAATATAGCTGTTTTCATCATAAAGTTAACACAATGAGTCAGATGACCTTCTCAAAATGAAGGAAGGTCCCACGAGTATTAGTCAGCATATTGACTTTCCTTTGTCTCTCTTTCCCCAGATGCATACTATTATCTCAAAGACCCTCCCCCAGGTTTTCTACCCAGATTTGGCACCATCACCATGGCTGGCCTGCTTGGAATGTTTCTGGCACGGAAAGGTAGCGAATCCCCCGTCTCTGCATCTCAAACACTCGAGGCCTGCTGGGAACAATTATTACCTCTTAATCTGTCCAATTATTTGTTCTTACCGCAATATTACAAGGAAAAAAGCAGAAAAAAGTATAAAATTATTATGCACTGTCATGTCACACTATTTACTATATAGTCATCATAAGCTCACATTTTGCCAACATTAGAGACATTCAAGCCAAAAGCTGTAGCATCAAGCTCAGTATTGTTCAGATTCTCAGTACTGCATCAGTTCTGTATCAGTGTTGTTAATGGTATGTGAAGACTCCATTTTCAGTGCTACGAGTTGATGAGCCCAAAAAACGGTTTCATTTAACTCATTGAGTGCCGTGCTCCTTTCCAAAGTTTTAGTCAAGTGTACCGGCAAATTAGACCATATTTGACTTTTTATTTTAGAGCCATAGTGTATTCTATATTATTGCCACCAACACATACTGTAGCTCATTTGAAAGGTTTAACTTTATCCTTCAAATGGCCACAAACCGTTTGTTTCTACGTGCCTCCGTTCCTGAGAAAAGTCAAGCTAAACATGGCTGGGTTTCACCAAAATCCCTCCTTTTTTTCTAGAAAAGGAGATAGAGCGTCTTTTATGAAAGGTGCTCTGTTTGTGTCTGTCGCTCTTCAGACACTCGCATTTCTGGATCAAAGGGCTCGTATAAGATAAATATACACAACAATTGTTGTTCTATTCACAAAACCACCATCGGGGGCGGGGGGGGGGCGCCACTAAACAGCAGTAACACAGACGCACCGTGCCGTGTCACAGCCTCTCGCCGCGGAACGTGAGGCTCTGCCGGCCACAGCGGCTCGCGAACACCGGTCCCGCCGGTGGTCGCGGTCCGTCTGTGGTACGGGTCGGTGGTGCCGGTCTGCTTTGGTCCAGAGACCATCAGATTTTACCGCGGGAGGACTTTGGGGAGGACACGGTGTTGCTCCAGATGAAGACCGGGCGGGACAGTGGGCTGAGAGCTTCCTGGTTCAGCTCCCAGCTGCTGCAGCCTCGCGGGTGAGAGCAGAGCAGCAGCGGAGCAGCAGCGGAGCAGCTGCGCTGCATCTGCATGCAGAACTCCGTTTGCAGAAGCTGAGTTATGATAAAAACTTCCAGATCATGAGCTGTCATGTGACTTTGATCGTCATCTATTTCAGTTCTCCTCGTCGTAGAGTCCCCAAATTTACATATAATGTGTATTAAAGTGTCTATTTTCATAATTTAAAAAAAAAGCAAAAAACGAAAAATTTCGTTTTTGGCACTCAACGCATGGGAACGAAAAACGAGAAATTACGTGGTTGGCACTCAATGAGTTAACAAAACATATGAAACTGACCAACTGACTGCAACAAACAAAGTAAAAGTAAACAGTAAAAGAAACAATCTTGCCATGGTGTCCGCCTTTGATACACAGTGCTGCACGCACAATTTGGTTGATGCTCAGGGAGTATTAAGGATCTGACACCCACATCTTGAGATGATCAAAAACCTTTGTTTCATGTCCTTGGCAATCCTGTAATGAATTCTGTCGCACCACTGTAGATGGGGAAATAACAGATGGCTTTGAAAGAATTTTCACCACCGCAAATATAGATGATCAATATGTAGTGTTCACTGTAGATGTTTGAGCCCTTTAATTGAATCAGGCTATTTTAGCAGTATTAAAAAAGAAGTATCTTCAGTCCTTTGCAATATTTCGGTAGCGTGCCAACTTACTTGGTGTCATTGTAGCTTAAAATAAAAATTGCCATGCAGCTGTAAATGAAGCATCGCTTTTTTTTTTAATTACAATGTTGTGATATGTGTTGTTTTTATGACCTGTCGTGTCATATATTTAAATCTGAAATACAAACCACTAGTGGGATCATGTTATGTACATGGAGGGGACATTTGGCTGGATCTCACACTGGGCTGGGAAGAGGTTTTTGAACCTCCAATACAGTTTTTACCTGTGTTTCTGTGTGGGTGTAAATAGCTCATTATAGCCTGTGTATGTGTGAGTGTGACCTTTGTGAATACAGCAGCCCCAGATGAAGTTGTCCTCCATTATCTAATCTGTGCCAAGTTTGATTGATTGCCATTGTTCTTTGTAAAACTTCATTGTAGGCACTCGTTTCAAGAGGTTAGCTGTGCCACTGGGCTTGATGAGTGCAGGAGCCTCAGTGTGCTACCCAGCCCAGACAGTGGCTGTGCTTAAGGTACCAACTTCTTCAAATTAAAACATCTTGTTAACTACTCACTCCATCATTCTCAGTAACAAACCTCCTTATTTTCCGAGTGTGACCCTGTTATTGACTGTTGTGCTGTGTAGGTGACGGGTAAGAAGGTGTACGCTGCAGGGCAGTGGAGCAGCGCTGCAGTGGCTTCGTTGCTCGCCTCCAAACCCAAGGAGCCTGTTGCCAAAGAGATTACAGCTTCACAACCAGAGGTTAACACTCACTGAGTTTCTGAACTGATTTTCACATATCGATTCAACTGGCTCGTTTTAAAATAGAAACAAGTGTAAAGCCGTTTCACTCTGTGACTAAAACCAAAACATCTGTTCAACCTCTTTAATGTTATCTGTCTTCCCGCTGAGTTATTTTCCATTGACATAATTTACTTTCTAAAGAAAATCCCTTGTGTCTCAGTCAGTCATATTCTATTTCCTTTCCCAGCAATTTGCCTTTGATCGTTGTGTTGTTACGGGAATTTGTGCTTTTTGTTTCATATGCAGTCACTTGTGATTTTGTGATTTAGAAGGCGACGCTTAAATGTGTTATACATGTTGTCAGTCATCTACAGTGTCAAATGCAGAGTGTGCAACCGTTGAGGCCTCAGAGCCCAGCTCCACCACAGACAGCTCATCCCAAAGTGCTACAATCCCAGAAACAGAGGCAGCTGAATCTGTTCCTGTCTCTGAAGAGCCCAGCGCTGCTGTCATAACAAAGGAGGCGTCCTCAGTAACACTCTCAGAGATCTCCCCCACAGAGACCAGCACAGGTATTGTAGATATTAATCCCTGTCTCCATCTGCGTTTCACACACAATCACACAAGTGCATCTGCCAATGATGTGCTACGTTTCTTCCCCCTGTCCAGATCCCGTGGTACATTCTGTGCCAGCAGAGACAGAAGCCGCTCCTCCCTCTGAAGAGCTGCCTGCCCCTGTTGAAAGTGAGGAGCCCGCAGACACAAAACAAGCACCACAGGACGTCTCCAACGATGCTATCCCAGCCGAGGCCGCGGCGAGCGTAGAACCAGAGGCGGCAGAGGCGGCGGAGGCTGTCCCCGCTGAGACTGCCGAGACCGCCGAGGTCGAGTCTGCTCCCCCCTCTGAAGAAGCACCTGCTCTGAAGGCCTCAGAGGAGGCGGCAGGTACTAAAACACTCTGGCCCTTGATGTCAAACCGCCAAAAAAAGGATCAAAGACACAAGATCAAAATGATGCCAGATTGAATCAGCTTCTTTTTGAGCATCACTTTTGGTACAGAGGAGCTAATGACTTTATGCACCTCTTGTATTATTTCTTATTAAACCCATCCTGTACAGTGCACTAACGTGCCAAATGAGAACTTTCAAAACAGCATGACTTTATCACCAGTCTGACATCACAGCAACTTTCATAAAGGACGAGGTACACATCAGTTCATGATTCTGCTGCTGACCCTGTGTTTTATTTTGACTTCTCCTCAGAACCAGTTGTTGAATCAGCTGAGCCTGAGCCCACTGCTCAACCAGAGGACGCCCCGACCACAGCACTTACATCACCACCACCACCACCACCTCCTGAGCTGCCTGCAGCAGAAAACAACAAAGGTAGTGTGATGAGCTGCTGCTCAGACATAACACCACTGGTCCAGTTTATTAGTTGGACACTGACTCACTCGAGCACACATACACACACAGACACAGAATCACCGCTGCAAATAACTTGAATTCTTGTTCTTTGTTACTCGGTGTGTTGTTAGTTATCCAGACTTTTGATGAGCCGAGGTTTGCTCATGCTGTTATCAGTTTTCTCCAAAGGTTGTGTTGCTTCACAGCTCCAAAAACATGTGGGGGAAAAAAAACAGTTTCATTCACATTAACTGGCACCTACAGTACTGGCAGTCTTCATCTCCTCTCTCAGCCAAACACACGCACCACCTTTGGACTTCTGAGAATCCATCTATATTTTAACAGTTAAATAGATTGAGAAGTAAATGTTCTGCAGCCGTTTACCTGTGGGACTCTTCTGTTAGATGGCAGAGAATAATAAAATTAAAGGAGTCAGCATTTGGAATATGCAGTTAGAAAACTTTAGTCAAGCATTGGACTCACAGTTTGTAACAGTCAAGATGGTCTGATTTTAAGATTAACAGAAAGGCAATTTCACCAGGCAGTGATCCCATATTGCAGGACCCTGTAGAAAAATAATCAAATCTGTCTCCAAATAAACTCACTCTCCATGGAAAATAAATTTCCTGTTGCTGCAGATGTCCTCCATATGTGTACTCCAAAACAACTAGCATCCAAATAAATTGCTAAATATTTATGGGTTCTTAATGGGGAATAATAAGACTCTACTGAAGAAGCAGTGTGGATTTATTTATTATATTTTTTTAGTTAATAGCTTTGGGTTATTAGTATTCAGTGAGAGCAGGTTGGTTTGAAGATGAGATTTGAGACTTAAACTGCTCTCACTGACAATATGTATGTCTGTCTACTTTATCTTTGCATATAAATGATGTGTTAATAATCAAATAGGGTTTTCACATTGTATCAATACACAGTGGCTCATTGTTAATCTATTACATACAGCTTATTATAACGCATTATACATGTCCCAGTGTTTTATTCCGTGTTTTCATTTAATCCGTTTAAATAAATTATGTAAATATGTATGTACCCATTTTATGTTGAAAGTCAGTCGTCCTCATCAGAGGTCCCCTGAATGCATGGGTGTGGTAGTAGGTACTACAAGGGTTTATAAACAGCTTTCATTTACTTGTAAATTTTTTCCACTGAGTGTTTTTACTTGTGGTCCAACTTAAACTTCATATTCATTTGGTGAAGTGTATTCGTAGTAATATAGTCTAATGATCGGATCAGGAAAGTACACAGCTACACACATGCTCAAGACTCAGTTGAGGTATTTCTAGGTGGAGGTGTGGTGTCAGTTGTTTTTGATCTTTGTAAGAACCCACGCCTCTTGTTATTGTAGATAAGAAGACCTTTTCCCTTACTTGAAGTAAAACGTGTAATAATTCAGTGTCTTTCTCTTATTGCCCTCCAGAGGGCTCTGGTTTCAAGGCAGACCCCTCACTGATGGACTTTGGCCAATCCAGCCCGGAGGATGAAGACCTGTACAGCACTCGCAGCTGAGAGAGCAGTCTGCAGCAGCAGAGACCTCATTCCCACACTGCCATCTCATCCAGACTGACAAACATTCTGTGTCATTATGCTGTTTAAATTGCCGTTTTACAAGCAGGCCTAGTTAGGAAGTCTTTTATCAATGTTTCCATTCTCATTTTTTCTGCCTACATCATTTATATTTCCACATAATCACTGAAATGCATTTGCATTGCAAATAGCAGCAGGCAGTTGGTGTGGAAGGACCGAAATCTAGAAAAAAAAATACACCCACAACTGTTTACAAGTCTTTGAATTCACAAATGGCAGATTGTGAATATTTCTCTCTCTTCATGTCATTTAACAATTACTGGCTTTTTTGCTACAGCTTTTAAGTCATGAGTGCACAGTGCTTTTATTTATTGTAATTTAGCCCACTGTTGGTAAGCACAGCACATGTGCTGGTAATGGTTACAAGATGTAACTTGGGCACTGTTCCATTTTGTTCAAAATGGTCAAAATCAGAAATCGTCTTTGCTTTGTTGATTTGAAGAACTCAAAATAAATCTATATTTTTCAGGGATCTGCATTGTCTTCTTGGTCACCCAGTTTGTGCTCCGACTTGTTCTGAATTGTAGGATCATATATAAGCTGTACAATCCAGTTCAGTTTGTCATTGATGAATTTCAAAACTTCAGGGATAATTGGAAAGAATGTTTGCAGTCACATTGAGAACATGACAAAGTGAAAACAACCTCTTACATACTGGGTCAGGACTGATGAGTAAATGTGGCAATTTTATCCATTTGTAATCAAATTCTCGAAAGATTAGACCAAAAGACTGGGCGGGGATGTTAAATGCCACAGTTACAGTGAAATGCTGATGTAATATTGGAAAAATAACTTTGTTTCTTTTCCCAAACAGATAAAATGGGACACAGAACAGATTCACTCACTAACACAACTCTTTTTCATAATCAGTCATCATCTGGAGATGAAGGACTTGTCACACAAAATGCTGAGGATGCAGTAATAACACAGATCTTTTACTAAAACCCTTCTTCACAAAAATCTGTAGATATATATCCGTCTGTCAACCCTCGAGCAAAATCTAATTCCAAGTGATGCAGTCACTTTCTGAAACACAAGCTAGGATGTTAAAGTCATTAAATTTTCAATATGCCTGTACAGTATGTGAACAAGCATTAGTCAGTGAAATGATTATTTCGAGGAGCTCTGAAAGTTTGAGCACAAAAGTGTGTGAACGTCATGTGTGTGAAGCATTCTTGGTGCCACATGTTTTTGCTTATAACTGCGAGCACACGGTTTGTGCCAAGGGATGGGGCTATCTGTTAACATCTTTATAGCCTCTTTACTGCTCCTCAGAGGAACCAGAGTTGCCTGGACCTCATAAACTCTGCATGAGGTTGACCAGAGTCACGACCCTCAGCCATGTGTGTATAACAAAGAAAAAAGAAAGAAAGGGAGGAAGATGGCAGATCATTCAGACATCAATACTTTTTTTCACCATCCTTCCTGTTGCACATGGAGAAAAACACACATATGGGGACCAAGCTTTCTGCAGCGTCTGAACATTCTGCTTTGAGTTGCAGGGTTAAGGGACTTATTGGCTGGTGAGACTGTGTTGTGTTTTCGAGAAACACTACCAACTGTTCAGACAAAAAATAAAAAAAGTTCAGAAAGAGCCAGAGACCCTGTGTCCTTCTACCAACAGTGGTAAGAAAACCACATGGAGTATATCGACTCTGTTAAAAAATAGAACAGAGCAGACAGAGTGGGAATGCTGGAAATCTGTGCAATCTTCTCTTCTCACAGCTTGTGAGGAAGGATGGACATCTTGTTGCTATAAGCTGAGTTAGCCACAGTGTTCGAGGTCTCAGAGCCCAGCCCACCCCGCCAAGATGTGATACTAATTATAGTCTCGTCTCACCTCTCTCTAGGGTCCCCTCCACATATGGGGCCCCCTCTTCCATACAGTGTCCCACACAAGCAGCAGTTATCATAATGTCCTGAGAACTGATGTTAGCGAGAGATTTTAAAAAAAAATCTTGAACAGCAGGGAGGAAGTGGGACTCAGAACGCTGACCTTTCACCTCTCACCCCCATGAGCCAGATTTTCCACAGAGGACTGTGTGAGGGTTACGGTTTGCAGTGGTTATCTTCCCAGGGTCCAGCTGGTTAGAGAGAGACCCCCGCCATCAAATAAACACATAGCACATTTATCAGCAAACAATATAAACACAACAATTATGTAAGCCACTGAAGGGTCTTTGTGAATATAGTGCATGTTTACTTGTGCACAGCTTTCTCTTTATTCCTGTGGGTCAGCATGTGTATATAGTATGTGTACATGTTTTTGTACAATTTCCTGTGTTTGCAGATAAAATGAGAAATTTGGCAGTTTGCTCTGTTCAATGGAAACATATCACATTACACCCTCTTAGAGTGACTGTATGTTATTCATTATAATTAGTTTGGAAGTTTTGCAGGCTACTGATATATAAACTGTGTTAACTTTTTGGTTGCTCAACACCCCCTGTTATATAATCATTACAACTTGTTTAATGAGTGGAGAGAAAAAGAAACTTTAAACAAACTACATCAGCAAAGAAATTAAATGTCATACTTTTAATGCAGGAAAAAATAATAATTGGCCAGGAAATTGATGTCCAGTAAGGGCTGTGGTGTAAGATGAGGTTTGATGCTCTCTGCTCCATTGCTCCTCTTATCTACTGCCCGTACATACACACACTCCCACACATGCTCCATCTATTAATCACTCAGCCTCTCAATTTGTGCTTGTTGTGCATGTAATGTTCCAAAAAATATGGCAGATACTGAATTTTCTGGTAGAAATACCTTAAAAAGTGAAAGAATGATCCGTGTGCTTACAAGCCAATTTGATTGATTGAGATAGGACAAAGGGAGATTGTCATTCCAAAGGTCAAAGATGACAAACAGAAGCAGCTGAGATAAAACAGGTGAAAGTAAGACACCGGATGTAAAAGACTGAGACATTATGTGAAACTCTGTTTTCACTGTATCACATAGAAACTACAGCTGTCATGGAACAAGTAGTTTCCTCTTGTGTGTTACAGTCAGAATGATAATGTGAAAATGCTTGAAAAGCTTAATAGGAGTTTGCATCCCTAACTCCACTGACACATTGTGATACCTTACATATTGCGTTTTAAGCTGACTGCTAACACTGACATGGCACACTCACAATGTGATTAAGTTATTTTACCTTTTTGTGTTAGGTTGCTAATATTTACTAATTGGCAGCAGTTGTCATGTATAGGGAAAGGGTTCAGGTGTACAACCAAGGGTCTTCTTCATCCTCTGATTTGGACTCTTCAGTCTTGTCCTCTCCGGGCTCAGAGAGGGAGACCAGAGGCATCACCTCTGCAGGGTGTTGTACTAACTGGTAAGGAGGTGGTGTAGGGAATCTATCATTAATAGCTGTAGTAATACATTTTAGACAGAGGCGCCTGATGCATGGAATGCAGCAACATCCACATAAGGTTAACATGGTCACTGCTGCAGTCAGCGAAAGAAGTACTGATGAAATCAAAGTTGTCCATTTGCCAAAGGCTCTGTCTAGCCAGTCACTTAACAGATTCTTTATCCCTGAGTGTTCTGCTCACTCTTCAGACATAATTTTGAGACCAGAAAGGGCTCAAGTTATAGAGTCGTCTGGAGCAGTGGACGTAAGATCCTTTGTATTGGAAGCCCAAGAACAAAAAGGAGAAAAGGTGTTTGCGCTCTTGCTTAAATTCTTGAAAAAAGAAAATGCTACTACTCCGGTCATTTATGCCCTCCCTAAAGTACATAAATCCCTTGATCATCCCCCAGGCCATCCTATTGTTGCATGTACTGTAATGATAGTCTTACTGAACCTATCTCATGTTTTGTTGACAACTCTTTAAGACCTTTGGTTGTTCAGTTACCTTCCTATTTGAGAGATACCATGGATTTTTTTTTAAAACAACTGTCTGAGGTCCAACTACAACCTTCTTATCCTGATTATCATTTGATCACATTGGATATCACCTCTTTATACACCAATGTACCATATGAGGAGGGTTTGGAAGCTGTACTGCATTTTCTAGACATGAGATCTTAACAGATTCAATGCACTTCTTTTTTGATTGATCTTGTGACTATATCATTGAAGAAGAACTATTTCCTATTTGAGTCTGATTTTTGCCTTCAGAAACATGGTGCAGCTATGGGCTCCATTTTTTTCTCCTGACTATGCTAACTTGTTTATGGGCTTTCTAGAGGAAAAGCACATTTGGAATAATAACCCATTCTCTGATCATGTTGTATTCTGGCGACGTTATCTTGATGACATATTTCAGTTTCAAAACATACATCACTTCACTGAAGTATTTAACAGAGTACATAATATCCCAGAACATATCCAATTATAACACTACAGCTGTCATGGAACAAGTATAGTTTCCTCTTGTGTGTTACAGTCAGAATGATAAAACGTGAAAATGCTTGAAAAGCTTGATAGGAGTTTGCATCCCTAATCCACTGACACATTGTGATACCTTACACATCGTGTTTTAAGCTGACTGCTATAACGCTGACATGGCACGCTCACAATGTGTTGATGTTAAGTTATTTTACCTTATTGTGTTAGGTTGCTAATATTTACTAATTAGCGACATATAGATGTGTGTTAGCATGCTAATATTTGCTTAAAGGGATAGTTCAACATTTTGGCAAATTGGCCCATTGCCATAATCACTATAGTCATAGCAGTAGGTTCATTACCTTTAATTGTAGGTGTAAGCTATTTTCAGTACGGCGGAGCGCAGCAGCTGGCTGCTCAGAGCTTCGCTATGGAGGCTAAGGGAATTTCTTGGTTTCCCTCATTAAACTCATCAAATTCAACATCCCAAAACTCCACAGCGCTTTTGTAGACAAGTTGTGACCTGCACAACCACCACGCTATGAGATAATGACGGAACGATACGAAACGGAGCCGTTTTCGAGGTAAATACAGGGTAAATACGGAGACTGCTTGCTGAAAAACTGTCAACGCGCATCAGCGGTTTTGTATGAATTTACCTCGAAAACGGCTCCGTTTCGTATCGTTCCGTCATTATCTCATAGCGTGGTGGTTGTGCAGCTCACAACTTGTCTACAAAAGCGCTGTGGAGTTTTGGGATTTTGTATTTGATGAGTTTAATGAGGGAAACCAAGAAATTCCCTTAGCCTCCGTAGCGTAGCTCTGAGCAGCCTGCTGCTGCGCTCCGCTGTACTAAAAATAGCTTACACCTACAATTAAAGGTAACAAACCTACTGCTATGACTATAGCAATTATGGCAATGGGCCAATTTGCCAAAATGTTGAACTATCCCTTTAACATGGAGAGTATACCGAAGACTGCTAAAACAAAAAGTCGTTATTCAATAGGCCACTGGATTTTGACATGAGGTTGCCAAAGTGGTCAATTTAAGACACTGAGATTGCTACTAGCCTATAACCAATTGTTACAGCAGCAGGGGGTGGCCTCTTAATGTATTTAAATTGAAAGCATTAGTCTTTAGCAGTATACCATGTTTCTGAATATTAATATCATTGATATATAAGATCACTAGAAGTTGCTAACCGCATCATTTTAATACTACATACATTGCTGGTGGCTGTGGCTAATGTTGGGTCATTAAGTTTGTAAGAATACGTTAGAAATAAAACAAATATGTCTTTTAGGGTTGAATGTTAGTGTGCAATAACTCTGCTGGATAAATTTAGTGTAGTAGGCTACATTGTTTCTACAACATTTTTCAATCAAATGTGGAGAAGTTGAGGCATAAAGAAGCAGAAATTGGTCCAGCGCCTCAAAATTGTATTCAAGCACATTAGATTAAATGTGCTGTGTGGAGACATAGCTGTTTGTTATTTTCTGTCTTCATCTATTTAAGTTGGCCACTGTGACGCCATAAATTCAGTTTTTAGTTGTTGCATGTCATGACTAAGGGTCCTTGGCTTCCCTGTGTGTGTGTCTGACAACAACTGTGCATACCCGGCGTGCCAGTGGAAGAACACTGCATTATGAAGTTTCCATTTTGGAAAGCATTCCCATTTTAATAGTTCTGCAACAGTGCATTCCCAATTTCTCATGTTCTGCAAGTAGGCAACAGCAGAGCTCTTCATTTGCAGCCTTCAAATCCGCTGCTTTCTGTCTCACCTTCATCTGTCATCCTCACCGTCGGCTTCCTCACAACTGTTAGAAAATGGCATACGTATCCTCATAGACATTCAGTGGAGCAGAGTAACACACACACATCTGATCACGAGTGAGCACTTTGCATCGAGGCAGACAGGCTGATATTTAGGTACTGTTGCACAAGTATTGAAGCACAGAAACACACATGCACATGCACACACTCGTGGGCATGTAGGGATAGATGCATGCTCACACTGTTGATCAAAGGAGCTGTGATGTAATCAGTCTCCGAGCTTTGCACGCATCCCTCATTAACTTTCACCAGAGGCTTTAATGAAAAACCACTGGAGGGAATCTCCTCTTTCTCTCCCTCTTTCCTTCTCATCTTCTCGTTCACTCCCTGCAGTATCTGCTCGTCCTCCTCCTCATTCATCTTCCGCACTGTGCCCCCCCCCCCACCCTCCCCATCTCTCCCTCTGCCCCAGTGGCTGGCCTGACTTCCGCTGAGGCAGAGTAAATATTTCCCATGGCTTGTCTGACCGCTGGCAGAACGAATATGACACAAAGTGCAAGACTCTGCTAATTAACACGGCCTCCGTTCTTCGGGTCAGAGGCCCCCGACGGGGACAGTTAAGTTTGACACCTCAAACACTCTGGTGTCCTGTTCATTACAGTCAGGTATGGCATTTGGATGTGTGTCCACAGTCACTCAGGACCCAACTTTTACAGTAACACACATCTTGACTTGATTTTCCTAGTTTTTGCCATTTCTGGTCGAGACTCTGAAGAGGGAGGAAGAAAAGGGGAGAGGAACTTTCTCTCTCTCCTCCTTCTCTTTCTGCAGACTGGCTCATGTCCAGGTAAGTCCGGCCCCTTGGTGATGTTGAAGGTATGACGTGTAGCAACTTCCCTGTTGTGCAATAATCAAGGGGGCTCCTGGGGGCTATAAGACCCCCCAACCTCAGCTGGTTTCTCAGAGCCTCCAATCTGTTTTCTCTAAACACACACACACACACACACAAGAGGCATGACATGGTCCAGGGTAGTCAGCTACGAAGATTTCACTTAGAGGGTCGAGGAGCAATCGTCAAGACATGGACTTTAGCCAACAGACGCACTGAAAACTGCTTGACTGCTTGGACTGGATGCTCAATAACTCAAGGTAAAATTAATTCTTTCTAATGAAATAATATAGTAAATCTGGTCTGATTTTACTATATCTTCTCTTTTCTACCAATACATACATAAAGTTTTTACTGTAATTTTGTATATTGGAGGAAGTTATTTGAAGATGTCTCCTGTGTTTCTGACTGCCTGCTTTAAATTCTATTTGTTTTTGTTTTTTTCTGTTATTAATAATGTATTCCTCTGGTGCACTGGACGGTAATAAGATCAGTTTTTGTGGCTTTTAAGATCCCTCTAAAACCATTAAATCGAATATGAAGCTGACACTTTTTAAATTGAAATCATGAATGTTTAAAAAACTCTTTTCAGCCGTTAATCCAAAATACACATTTCTGAGGAATCCAATGAACAGTCAACCTATTACAACCACTTCATTTGTATTTAATCATTGCCCAACTTTGAGAATGGTGTAATGTATTGTTGTTGCGATTAGTTATCAAGCAGTACAGCTAATAAACACTGGGGCCAGGTACAGATTACCACATATACTTTTTCTTCAGCCAAAAAAGGCAGCAACATTTTTATGCTCTCATGTCTTGTTTTATTTCCAGCTGACCTTGGAAAACTGAAAGGGGGGAAGTTGAACTGTGTGACGCAAGAGTACATCCAGTTCCATAATGGAGATCCCAGATGACCTCTCTATTTTCAACTGCACCTCCTCCCTGAATCAAACTTCGGAGATCTATCCCAATATCTCATGTGAAGACTGGACTAATTTACCCATATCTACAGTCATCCCCATCATCTACAGCATTATCTGTGTGTTTGGAACTATAGTCAATGCCCTGGCGGTGTCTGTTTTGGCCCATGGCAGCACCTCAAGGAGAACTGTAGCTAACACTTTCATGCTGAACCTGTGTGTGTCTGACCTGCTGTTCTTGCTGTCTCTCCCGCTGTGGGCCGTCTACTACTCCCGGGGCTACAGCTGGCCCTTTGGACGGGTGGCCTGCAAAATCTGTGGCTTGCTCCACAACCTCAACCTCTATGCTTCTATCTTCTTCATCACATCCATGAGCATAGACCGCTACCTGGCCATCGTGCATCCACTCCGCTCACAGAGCGCACGAGACTCCAAACGTGCCCGTCTCACATGCATGCTGGTGTGGGGTCTGGCATGTGTTTGCTCAGCCCCCACCTTCGCTCTGAGGGACACACACTACATCAGTACGCTTGATGTGGAGGTCTGTGGGATAAATTATCCTAGCTATACCTGGTTTCTGACCCTGGTCTGCATAAAGATGGTTCTGGCCTTCCTCCTCCCGCTGCTCGTCATCTCCTGTTGCTACTGCGCCATTGGCAGACATTTGCTGGCAGACACAGGGCTGGTAAGAATGCAGAATCCATCTCGCCCCTCCACCATGTCCTCTTTTAAATCAGTGGAGTCCCAGGAGAGCTGCGGTAAACCAGACAGACCTCCGACCCCCTCTGTGAGCCCTAGCTACAGCGGGGGTAGACCCCTGGAGGGCAGGGGTTTGGAGAGGGTTTTGTGGACAGTAGCCGCTGTGGTCTTGGCCTTCTTCCTCTGCTGGTTTCCCTTCCACTGCGTGACCTTCATAGATGTGCTGAGCAGCGAGGGCTGGTTGGACAGCTGCTGGGTTAACTGGACCATCCACAACCTGACCCCTCTCACCTTATGCTTGGGCTTCTCGAGCTCAGCCATCAACCCGGTGCTCTACTGCTTCATAGGGAACCATTTCCGGGGACGTCTCGGCGGCCTCTGCAAGGGGCTGTGTTCGCGTTTGAAGGCCCGTGGGGAAGATCACAGCCAGAAGAGGGGCTCATTCAGCACCAGACTGAGCTCCTTCTCCAGAAAACTCAGTGACCTGAAAGACCTGGCGATTGTGGAGCCCCCTGGTTCTGCTTAGCCAACTCCCAGAGAGGAGACTTTCCTTTCCCTCCACCAGCTTCACACCCTAAGAATGAATATGAAATGAACACCTATATGTGCGGATGTGTGAGCGAGAGCTGCTACTATAAAATTCTCTAAAGCAATAAAACTATAAAATTCCAGCAGAGCTCATCTCGACCCTATAGAGCTAGGAGAAGTAACTACAAAAGATGGAGATGAGAAAAAAGGGTTGAAAGTTTGGAGGTTGGTGAAAACAATGTGACAATGTGAAAGGGGTCACTTGTAGTAATGAATTATTCACCAAATCTGCAGCTCTACCTGGCTCTACTGGGCTTTATAGTGAGTTTCGGCTCAGTGTTTAGCTGTCCCATCCCCGGCTTTACTTTTTACTGTTTTGATTTATTCTCGTGGTGTGTTTTTTTCCCCCAACAGCAGGCAGCTGTTTTGGCTGTTTCCAGTAAGAAATGAAAAATGAAAACAAAAAACCAATCTAAAAATCCACTGTACACTATCAGACAGACAGACAGGTCATGACTGGTGGAGTACTTAGTAGCTGGAGAGCCAGATATTTCCTCAGAGAGATGGTATGACCAAAAACAAAATAGTCACATAGACAGAATGACGTTGATAATGCTCTGTAAATGCTGGATGTGTAAATACACGACTGTTGACTGACACTATCAGACACTGTTTAATGTGTCAGTGTAAAAACAAATTCTTATGGGTTCAATGATACAGAGAAGAGACTCTGCAGAGAGTTGGGCTGAGACACTTACGACTTTGCTAAGCGTGGACTAGTTACACTGCTGCTACCTTTTTGTTTTTTAATCCTATACTAAGATTTGGCTACTGCCTTGTTCATATGGACATTTTCCACAGGCTACTGGGTCAAAATCGACTTTACTATTACAGAGTAAGATCATAGAAAACAGTAGGTACATTTTGCTAGCTTTAGCATAATTTTGCTTGTTTTGTAGTCTTGCAAAAATACACACACAGAGTGTACTGAATGTTCACTCACATAACATATGGTAAAAAAGAAAAAAAAAGACTGTATACTTATTCAGTTTTGACTAAATGTATAGTTGTATTTTGGCTTTGTAATCAGAACAGGCCTAAAGATGAATGGAAGCTATAAAGGGATAATTATTAACCAATCATAACAGTGCTATTTTTCTCTGTGGTTATTGGGACCAAGATGTTATTTGTGTAATCTACTTATAACTTTATTATGTATTATTCTCTAAGGATAATGTAGGAAAAAACAACACTGCATTTCTTTGACTGTATAAGAAATAAAGTAAGCTGTTTTTGCCAAAAAAAAAAAAAAAAAAAAGCAGTCTCATTGCCTGATATAATTCTCTCTTCTGAAATGGGGCATTTGTTGCTCCAGTTCCACACATGCTTCGATTTTGTGAAACCCATGCCATTTACAATTTTATGTTCCTTTCCCAGTCTTACCCTCCAACAGCTGTGACTGAGAGCTTCCCCCACCTGGGAATGAGAGCACTGGCAGATGGACTTTCAGTCCGTCTCCCCCTTTTTTCCTCCTGTCCTAGAATGCCTCTCATGGATTCCGTACATACTGTATCAAGGCCAGATATCATAATCTCATACTAATGTCCTTATGAAACATTCCAGTCAGGCCACTTGTGTTGGTTGAGGGAGCTGCCAGCTAATCAATGATGTATCTCTGTCTGCTATTTGTGTCCAGTATAGATTCACAGCATGCTGCATTGAACCTGTGCTGCCTCTGTGAGCTGAGAGCCAATGCAGTATAGTATAATTTAGTTTGCACTGGTGAAGGCTGAGAGATTATTATGAAGGTTAAGTGGCTAGACATGCTTTTGTTTCTGACCAAATGTTGAAGTGTTTTTTTCTATTTCATGCTCCAAGGGTAGTCTGAATGTCTTTCCACATTAACAGTAAGGAAGAAAAAGTATTCAGCCCACACCAGAGGCTCGTTGCAGTAGATCGTCTTGCATTAGTCTTCCAAACTTTGCCACTGGATGGCGCTAAATTGCTGTAAAAGCAACGACTAAGATGCCCCTGGCTGCTTACCCAGACACAGCCCCTTAGTCCCACCGCTCATGATCTTTTTGAGCTGAGGGAAAAATGGCTCTGACATAGACTGATGACTCATGTAGGCTACAGTTCTGAATGTATAAAAGCAGATATGCTCAACAAATGCTATATTAAAGAGAATATAGCAGAGAATACACCACTGAGTAGAACTCCATGGTTTGCCTTTCTGAAGAGTCTTTTAGAGAAGCACATGGTGGTCTGAAGGACTCCATGTGACCACGGTCTTATTGAAAATATAACACATATCTCCTCATAACAGATTAGATATACCAGATGCTGTGCTATCACCTTGGTAAAATGTTATACCACAGTACTGCGGCAAATGCTCAATATTTGAATCAGCAGCCACTTAATTTGACACAACAGATCTTTTCGACTGACAGGACAGATTGCAGGATGAGTTTGTTGCTGCTCCACAGTATGTTCATGCAACTTCATTAGCTGTCACCTCACTCTTCTGTGGAGCAGGTGTGAGTGTCCTTGACACATGTTTGAGAGAAGACAGACCGCCGATGTGATCGAGAACAGAGCAAAAAATGTGAGCTGCAGCACTTTTAGTTCTTCAAATGCCCTGTCATAATATAATCAATAGGTGACAAATGTAAAGCAAATGTTATTAGATTTATGTAATTAGACAAAGTGTAAATTAACCATTCCATTATTAATCATAAGATTAGGTAAAGAAACAAAATTGTTTTTTTTTTCTATTTTGCCATGGTGGAAAAATAAATACTGTAATCTTGTTTGTACTTTGAACTACATCTAGATTTATTTTTCATTCTGCTGTACAGTATATTTTCACACTATATACAATAGGAAGAAGACAATAATAAAGGGAACTGCATTCATTGTCACATTTCTATTGTTTCTACTAGTTCTTTGTCACTTACTGTTCTGTGTGTAAGAGTGTGTGTGTGAAATGGAGCGAGTCGGCTGGGGGTGGGCTTGTGTTATATGGATTTTATTCTGTACAGCACTTAATGTTACATTGTTTGTATGAGAAGTAATATACAAAGTCTGTTTGATTGATTGATCAGTCGATTTAGATCATGACTCTCCACTACTGAACCAGTCATTTTAATTATGTAAATATGTAGCAGATTTCCACTTTCATGTCTTATTTCAATAATTATTCAAAGTAGTGAAATTAAACAATACTTCAAAAAATCATATCATAAATATTACAGATGAGTCCAGACTCTTTCTTCAAATTCAAAGACTCAAATATTATTTAACACCATACCTTCATCTAAACCAGTTAGAACAGTGAACCACTGCACCAACAACAACACAGCCCTGCCATGTGTAATGACATTCTGCTGAACAGGTACTTTTATTTTTAAAGTACATTTTGCTGATAATAATTTTAAATTTTTACTTCATGTGGGGGTTTGAATGCACAGCTAACTTATGATAAAAAGTATTTTACATTACTGTATTTGCTTACTGTGTAGATAAAGGATCTGAATATTTCCACCACTGAGTTCTGCACATCACTATTCATGGAAATCATGGTGAAAACAGACAGCATAAGCAAAGTTCTCTTAATAAGAAAACAAAGCAGGGCCTCCAGATAATTGAGCTGGAAACAGTGTAAGTCACTGCATATGCACAATATACGTTTTTCTGTTTGAAAGGATTGTATTGCCTTTTTTTTATCCCTCTCTTGTGCTTTCTATTGTTGTGGAAATATTCAGTTAGAATCTTTGAAGTTATTTCCTGTTTAAAAAATACGATCATTTCCTGAGAGATACACAAACCCACATTTTACCAACGCGTGTGTGCGTACGCGCATGTGTGTGTGTGTGTGTGTGTTTTCAGAGCAAGAGGAAGACTGCGAGCATCAAGGCATAAAGGTTAGAGGTTAGGCAGAGCTGCTATCAGTCTCGGTAAGAAAGTGGAAAATCAGAGAGCTCAGGATCCCAAACAGACATTTGACACAGCAAGGAGCAAATATCAAATGAGAGGCTTGACAGCTGCCTTACCTGTGGTGTTCCCAGTCTACAGCATATGCAGTGACGACCAAAAGGCTTGCCTGAAGTGAAAAGTTGAAGACAAGAAAGAGAGAGAGGATACTTGGCACCTGGGAGCACAGCTGTAAAAGAAAAAAAAACTGATCTGGGGAGAAGGAGAGATGGAAAACCTGCCCGTCTACCACGGACCCATCGGCAAGGAAGAAGGGGAGAGGCGGCTGGCCCAGGACGGCCGGGATGGGTGCTACCTAGTCCGCAACAGTGACTCTGTACCAGGCGTCTACTGCCTGTGTGTGCTGTGAGTATAAACAGAGATTGTGCAATAGCTCTCTTTGTGCTGCTTGTTTAGTCCATTACTGAGACCTCAGCAATCACATCAACACATAATCCTATTTTCTACTGTTGTAGACAGTATTGATCTCCTCACATTTAAGAAAATAGAAGGACAAAGGGATAAACAAACCAACTGAGTGTTAAGTGAAACCAAAAAATATGGCGCCTTATTTTTTGTAAGTGTGAGTATCACAGATGAATAGAGAATTATTGGTGACAGTATTGGCAGATGTTTATATCACTGATCTAGAAGATGCAGTTAAATATGTTTCTGTATGTGTGTGTGCAGGTACAATGGATACGTCTACACATACAGACTCCAAAAGGATGAGGCAGGCTCGTGGGCTGCAGATGTAAGACATTTTTTTATCTTATTTAATGCTTTGGAGTCTGCATGGTCTGTTAACACCTTTCAAGCTCCCAGAGAAATGCAACAAGCTGTACACCTGCCTCACACCGTCCAGAGGTCATTAGTTCAAGAGGTTGTTTTGGGGACAGTTTAATTCAGCAAGCTGTGATTTTGAGACAAACATTTAATTGTATTTCACTTATGTTTTTGGCATGGGGTGGATGCTTTTCTTCTCCTTTAGCAATAACAGCCTCTAAGTTAGCCACCCCCACCCATCTACACACAACAACCACCCACAAACCTAAACTCAAATTTAAGACACCACAGCATCAGCATATCCCCAGAAGATGGGAAACGTGGAATTGAATTTGACAGCATTTCTGATGGGATATGTAATTGAGCGCTGAGGATTGGCAAACACCCAGAGATGTGAATGTATAGAGACATCTGAAGGCTGTGTTCCTCTCTGACAACTAAGCTCCACGCTGTTGTAACTACATTTTACCCTTGCTCATTTTCACTGACAGCATCAAGCGAACAGATGGGGGGGTAGAACTTGAATTACAGGAATTTCACTACAAGCTCGATAACAGTTTACATTATTCATGTGCAATATCAGTCACTTTAATGAAATATTCTCGGGAACAGAGGTAACACTTGTGGCCAGAGACAGAAAAATCCAAAGTGCTTTGCTGGGGAAGTGCTCTCTGCGTTTGATTAAATCACTTTAAAATGCATTTAAACAAGATTTTCACCATTTCTTACAGCATGATTGAAGGAGGAGAATGAAAACATGTAATGCTTTTTAAAAAGTCCTTACTTGGCAAAATTAGAATACTCTGAGAGCCTTAAAACTTTGTAGTTTAGAGAGATTAAATATTAAACTGACAGCTTTGGGCAAAGTAGAAAATTTATGTGTGCTTTCAATTAGAAATAACGAAAAACGCCCTGAAAGATCTTTGATAAAGTTTAAGTTGGATTTCACTAAAGCCAAGTGAAAACCGTCAGATAAGAGATGAAAAATCTTTTTTGCAGACAGGAGATGAATTCTAAACATCATATTTTATTTTCGTTTATGCTACAGATCATTTCTAAAAAGAAAAAAAAAAAAAAAGCTCTTTGTGCTATTTCAGTTGGATTCCGTCACAAGTAAAGCTGTACGGATAATGGGATACTTTAGCATCTTAGATGTCACACATAAATCCTAAAATAAATGCTTTTTGTTGACTAACAAAATATATATATATATATATATGTAAAAGCCCACGGGAGTGAATGCTTTCAGAAGCAAGAGCATCCTACATTTTCTGAGTTTAGCTTTTAAACCCTTTGGGCATATTATCCAGGTGTCCACTACTACAGATCAAATTTATTTTGCATGATCTCACTGATTAACATGTGTCTGGTTATTGTTGCTCGGCTCTTCCTTGATCAGTGGTCAGATATACATAAAAAAGTAATTGGCCTGGGCTCCAACCGTCTGCACAGCTCTTTAGTCTCTACTTTTAGCACATCTGATGTCTTCTGTAAAGGTGAATTTGCAAGAGCTCATTTCAAGCCGACCCTGTCCCGGCCTCTTCATTTCCCCTGTGGGCTTTGATGTTGAGATGGAGATGATGGAGACGCTGAATTCCCTTCTCCTCTCTCCCCCTTCTTCTTGTGTTTCAGACCTCTCCTGGTGTGCAGAAACGATATTTCCGCCAAATCAGGAACTTGATAGCAGCTTTCCAGAAGCCTGATCAAGGAATTGCCATGCCTCTGCTCTACCCTGTCACCGCTCAGAGACGGGCACAGACACACACAGAGGCACAGACGCCCAGTAATAGCCTGTCGCCGACACACAGCAGCCCAAACCCGTACCTCCACATGCAGCAACCACCACGTGCTGCACAGGGACAGAAAAACAGAAACAAGAAGGAGGTGCGGAAAGCTTTCAGTTAGGCGTAAACCCTTATCTAACCCGTGACCCAATTATAAACACAAATACTGTGCCATGATGTGTACTGCTGCACTTTGCTGGCTGTAGGTGAAGTAAATGCCTTTTTTTTCTCCAATTAAGCAGCTCCTGTTTGTTACATCCGAGTCATTTAGGCTCTGCAGTGGCTCAGATCTCAGTATCCCTGCAATCTCTTTTTCTTGCTGCACTTGCGACACAGAGAGGGGCTCATAACTTTCAGGGATGTGATGTAAAATATTCAACTTCTCCAACATTAATATCCATTACTGCATACGCAAGTTGACAACAAATATTGTGCTCTGTTTTCTTAATGCAATTCAGTTGTGTGAATGGCTAAGATAATAAATGATATTGGCTGAAATAAACTCTTTTAAATGAGGTCATGCATACACAGCCATACACACCCGAGCCTCTGTCTGACACATAATGTCGAACAAAAATTCAATTTGACATATTGAAGTGCTGATTTCCATGGAGAGAGTGCTGACTGCTTGAGAGGGAGGGGGCGGGGGGCGGGGGGTGGGAGGTGGGGTCTGTCATTCATCTGATTGACATTACTGGCTCCTCATAAAAAAATGAGGGATAGAGAAAGAGTAGGAGAAAGAGAGAAGGAGAGATCGAGCATCCATTCAGCGCGTGCGATTCTTCAGTGCAGCCGTCTCCTAGCAACCGGTCCCTCCATCTTTTCGCCTCCGAGATGAGGTTGGACAGTATCTAGCGGAGCATATGGTTTAGAAGGGAAGGTGCATCGCAGCTGATCAGCAGAGTGCTGCTCAGGAACGTATATCACCTGCTCGCAGTCAGAACATATGCATTGTGCGGCTCTGTCATCCGCAGCCCAGGAGAGGAACACAAACAATTAATGGTGGGCAGATGGTGGAGTGACGGTGGGAGGGAGGCGAGCGGGGGATAGGCAGACGGACGGGGAGGTGGATTAGTGGTAGCTAGATTAAAAAAATTAAAAAAAAGGAAAAGACAAACAAACAAACTTCTTTACTTTCTTTTTTTAAAACTTTTTTTTTTTGGTGGGGAGAGGCTTGGAAGTGGTTCACATGTAGTCTGATTGGCATTTCCTAATGAGAGGAGACAAGCTGTAGAGAACAGCACAGCCAACTCCAGGTCCTGCCCCTTCTGCACTCACCACCCACTCGCTGAGCCTCAGCTGTCACATTTCTTTTTCCTTTCCTCTGTGCCTTTTTTTCTCTCTCTCTCTTTCTCTCTCTCTCTCTTCTTCTTCTTCTTCTTCTGTCAGACGCAGGTTTCTCATGCATATCTCAGTTTGAGCCATAATGATGGGTGATAATGACAGCACAAGATTTGAAAGTTACAAACTTCTAGAAACAAGAACAAAGAGCACACAACAAATGTGTGGAGGGAAGGCGCCGAGACAGAGGAGAAGCTTGAGAGAGAGAGAGAGAGAGAGAGAGAGCAGACACAGAGACACAGATAATAAGGAGCAATGCCTATGAAATCCCAGGGAGCAATCTGGTAATTCACACATAATAACTTTAATCAGCATTGTAACCCAATAAAGTCAGAATCTTCAGCGAGAATATTTACTATAGCCATGTATAATTCTTTGCAAAAATGTAACTGTTTTTCTATTGATTAACAATACTGACACTTACTTATGAACAACAGAATTTCCAGTTGAGCACTTTTTTTTTCAGTGTGAAAGCACTGGCTATGTACATTCTTGATTTTAGTATACACACTCATACAAACTACTGTTGGAGCACACCAGAGGTGGAAAACCCCATGGGGTTTCCTTCTCTAAAGGGGAGTGTCAGAGTCGACAAGGCCTCTCTTACACAATATGTAAACGATAGTATTTCCGAGGTAAACCATGTAGGAACTCAAATGGCAACCGGAGAGCTCTTGATTTGAGTCATGAAGAGGATTATTCACTGGCAAATCCTAAAGTCTTCATCTCTACAGTTCAGTGAGTTTGAACAGTTTCCAAATGATGAACAGTGTTGAAACAGCAAATGACAGACAGACAGTCAGTCAGTCGGTCAGTCTGTGAGTCAGTCGGTCGGTCGGTCAGTCCCAGGCCAGTTGGGATACAAAAAGCGAAGCCACAGCCAAACCACACTGCTTGTGCCACTGTTAGAAATTGGAGAAACTGGACGATAATAATAAAATACCATCATTTTGTCACAATTAAAGGCATTTGGAAATCATTTTTTCCCCCAATCTCTCTTCTTGTTCTTCTTTGTTGTCGTCTTCTTCTTCTTTTTTTTGATACAGTATAGAAACAGTAGAACAAATCAGAGTAGAGTAGAAACAGGCAGTCTTTGGTGGGGTGGGGGGCTGCTCACGTGTCTCTGTTACCTGCCCCCCACCTCGCTCAGTGTCATAAAGTGGATGTTGGAGGGGCAGTCGGACAGCTCCGGCTGCTGCTCTATAGGCAGGGAGTAGTAGCCGTCGTAACCCTGAACCCGTCCTCCGGTCAGCAGCTGCTGCTTCTCCGCCTCGCTCCACGCCCTGTTCCCTGCGTCCCCTAAATCCACCCGTTTCCTCTCCTTCTCCCACGCCCCCTCCACCGCTCTCTTCCTCGCCTCCTCCCTCACCCGTGCCCTCTCCTCCTCCTCGTTTCCGCCGTAGCGCACGCACAGGCACAGCGCCCCCTGCTGGAGAGTGATATCGGCGAATCGTCGAGTCCTGCCGTTCACAGTGGCGCTCATCTGAGACACGCTCACGTTCACGCCGCTCTCCAGGACGCGGCCCCCGACTCCCAACCCCAGGGCGAGGTCTTCTTCGATCGGCCGGGACTGGAGGAAGTGGTGGGTGTCGCAGCTGTGCACGGTGAAGCTCAGCCCGCTCAGGTGGACGGCCCCGTTCAGAATGGCTGCCACGCGACGGCTGTCCTCGCTGGCTACGCCGATGACTTCGGCACTGACTCGGCCATGGGAGACCGCAAATCGGATGCTAGGGCCGAGAAGGGAGGGTCTGGAACCGAAGGGGGGCGGGCGTGTCGGTCTGTGGCAGGTGGACCCGACAGGCTCCGAGACCAGCGGTAACCTTTCCAGAGAAATGAAGCTCCTCAGCTGTCTCCGCAGCTCACACTGGATCCCCAAAACCACCTGGAAAAATACAGAAATGCTGGTTCACAAAAGGTATTACAGAGTTTTAAAGAGATGGTGAAGGGTGTAAACGACTACCTAATACAACTAAACTTGTCATAACAGAAAAACTACAGTTTTTACTAATCACATTTTAAATAATGCTCTGTTCTGTGAGGCGATGTGCACAGACACATGGTCTCGAAATTTAAATGCGGCACCTTCACATGTCACCTTAATTTACGTAAGAAACACCTGTGTATGTCTTGTCTAAATCGCAGCTGACACAATTAATGACACAATTAATTGCATTAAAGGTGCCACAGTATATGCAAGTTTGCTGCCACAGCAACAGAGAAGCAACTGTTCTAGAAAATCAGGCTAACAAAGACGACAGACCAATGAATATGTGATATAAAAACATTCAAACCCGTTGCTCAATAGGATTTTTTATTCGCCCAAACTGCTATTTTCAAAAGATTGGTTTCATTGAAGACTTTAAAATTACATTTTTAATCTACCTACAGCTTTCTGACATACAGTCATATCATGCCCCCCCCCACCCAGACCTCAGGGGCATCTACATTTACCAACACATTTTGCCAGCTAGCTAAATGACTAATGACACACAGAAAACACTCCTCCCACTGTGGCACAAGGGGTTACCCTGAAGTGTGAGCTCAACAGTCAAGAAGGGTGTGATATGAGATTAGTCAGTTAGAGTGTGTATTTGTATGATGTGAACACCACCCAAGTTATAAATGAATCATCAAAAAGATTTATTAGTGTGTTTACGGTCTTCTTCTAGTCCTTCATACTTTGTGCTATTTCAACAATTCATATATCAAAACGTGCAGCTTTTTCTGGACTTTATCGGATGTATTCAAATTTTTCATACTTTTTCAAATATTTAACTTTTTTTTTTTTTTTTTTCCCCATAGAGAATGCATTGGAACAGTCTTCAAACTCTTCAGATCTTCTTACTTCTTTCAGCCACTAAAGCTTCACCATACTTTCTGCTAGAGACTTCATTCAAATTCTAAGCTGTAGACAAACTTTTTAAGTGTTCCTCTATGACTCAGCTTATTGATATCTTCAACAGTTTCTGATATGTGGCAGTTTTAAAATCATTAAGTTTTTTGACAAAATCCAGCTTTATAATGGGTGTGTGTTGCGTCTAACGAGCAGCGCTAGAGTGGTGCCAGAGTGGAGAGAGGCAAAAAAACATTCTAGAGTTTTTCTGGCTAAACTGTCAGCATGGCCACAAATTAAACTCTAGACACATTATTTTCTCCAGTTTTGTAGCCACACTTGTCTTCTGGCTAAAATTCTGGTCAAAAATGCAAAGAGACTTAGATAATAATTTAAAATATTTTTTAAATGCTCTCTGCTCTCATTGAGCCCAATGTATTTTTTTCACAGCAGCAGGAGAAGGAGCTCAACTTTGTAACTTGCTGTTAAGTGCTTTTTAATTCGTTTTAATTCACCAAAAAATAGTCACAGGTCACAAAAAAGTCCTCTTCTTACTTGGTGTGGCTAATTTCTGCACTTTCCTTACTTTTTTTTTTTTTTAAGCAGAAGCCAAGGTTTTCTTTGCCCCTCACATACTGTCTCTGTCTGTAGCCTAGTGGTTAGCTTGTTGGGTTGAAGACCTGAAGGTTGCTGGTTCAAACCTTGCCTCAACAACAATTGTAGTGAATTATTTTCTCAGTCGTCCTCTGTTGACTTCTGATAACTTGCTTCATGTTGAAACTGCTGCTCTCAGCCTGAAATTCACAGAAATTTTCATTCTAAGTCATTAAAGCTTGACTCTCAAGCTTTCTTGGTGTTGACACAGTGTGTTTCCAACAGGTGCAGCTTTGGGCTCGTTAACTTCAGAGTGAGACAGAGTGCAGCTCATCAACAGACAACAGTCTTTGCAACTGTATGTACATTGTGGCCTAGAGGCACAGTGAAAGTCTACTGACCATGAGGTTGTGGGTTCGATTCCTACCTCGGTCAAACATTTGTATGGTGATCAGTCACTGCTTGCACTATTTGCTAATTCTGCAACAGCGTTCAGCTGCTTTCAGCATTCACACCATTTCCATTCTTGGAAATGCTTTTTCTAGTTATAATTATTCTGCTATAAGAGGAACTAAACTATCACAAGATAAGAAGGACGGAGTGGTTCCTGGAAGTGGTGGAAAGCTCACCTTGCTGGAGTCCCAGTCCTGGGTCTTGGTTTGGGTCTTCATCAGTTCATATGTTTGTTCCATTCTGGCCACCTCTGGCTTTGGGAAGCCTGGAACAACATTATGAAGCTGGAAACCAAACAGCTGCAGCCAGCTACCGATGTCTGGAAAGAGACAAACACACATACGTACAGACAGAGAGAAAATTGCACAGTGGGAGAGAGTTAGAATATAATGTGTATACTGTGAAGCAAACAAAAAGTCATAAGGCCAGAGAAACAACACCTTGTACAGGAAATCACACAATATTTGAGCGTAATGCGCGACTGAGATGGGTCGGCTGGTGTTTTTCTCACAAACACATTCTGTCTGTAATAAACAATACTGCTGGAGGAAAACGTGACAGGCCAAATGAATGTTCCATTAACCAGAAGGACGTACGCCCCCGGCAACATCCTATATTCATCCTCCTACTCTCCTATTCCATCTCTTTCCCTTGCTTGAGTTTCTATTTTGTCTCTCGGGGAAACAGTATGTTCTTGACAGACAGAGGGAACAAAACATAACAGCCTGTGTTAAAAAACAAGATGATCACAGGCATGGCTGTCCTTTCTGTTGCCAGTATTTTCTGTCTGTCACATCTTTTCTCTGTAACACAGCTCACCTGTGGTTAACTGTGGGCCCCGTTCACTCGCTCTTTATGGCAGATGTCTCTGGTGTAGGTGTGTTTGTGTGGGAGTAGGTGCCGCTGAGAGAAATATCAGCCTCTGTCTGTGTGAGCGCTGCAGTGTGGCAGCTTTCCTGCGTCAGTCAGCGACTGGGTTTGGACAGCCAAAGACTGTGTGTGAGCATACTCATGTGTTGGACTCACCTGTAGTAAACTGTGTCACCTCCTCCACCGTCCCAACTGGGCAGTTGTTTTTGAAAGCGTACAGGTTAAACGGCTTCGGTTCCTTTCCCAGCTCGCCCCACAGTTCATGATTTGGTGAGGTCCATCGGCCAGCCAGAGTGTCGTAATCCCGCCTGCCTAAATGCACCAGTCGTGTTAAAGGGTCGTACAAGCCTCCATGGAAACCGATGACCAGCTGGAAGTCAGGGTTGGTGTCCTGATAGACCTCTCCATAGGGGGTGTAGAGGATCTCTTTGACCAACCTGCCCTTGCTGGAGAATACCGCCCTCGGACTCCCGGCGCTGTCGCAGGCTACGTAGTACTCCTCTCCACTGCTCAGCTCCATGGCAATGAGGTGGCCCTGGAGGTCATAATACAGCGAGGTGATCAAATTGCTGCTGTGGTTGTACAAGTGGCTGACCCTAGTGGGGTGTGACAGGTCAGCATAAAAGAACTGCAGCTGTTCGCCCTGGCTGGTCTTGGTGGCCACACGACGACCCAGCCCGTCATAGCGGTACCAGACGGTGCGCTCGGTCACGCGGTTCAAGACGCGGGTCAGCAGGCCGTTGGAGTTATAGTCAAAGAGGTCATTCGCTCGCTGCCTGAGAAAGCCATCGTCGTCGACGCTGTACTGTAGCTCGCCAAGGTGCGTGATGCGGTCTCTTTGGTCGTAACGCAGCGGCGTCAGCCTGGAATCAGACCAAACAGATGTGTAACAGTGTTGTGTTCTTACAATTCTGTATCTAGCATCAATGGGCCCAACATGTTTCCATCAATAACGCTGATGTGATAATTGTGTGTTAGCATGACATATTTTGATGGTTAGTGTTAAACACTCAGAAATATCGAAACTGATGGGAAAATCATTGTTAAAAAGCACTTAATCTTAACCACAGTATTGAACAGAATAAAATATGGACCTGATAGTACTAATTAATTTGATCCTGGGGGGAGCATGAATGACTGGATTAAATTCAAAAGCAGCTCTAATCATCCATGAATAGTCTGACCTTCTGGTGGTGTTAGATATTAAATCTCACTCACTAAAGCTCAGTGGGGTTCGGTGGCTGGGAACCATGAATGTAGGGCCTACTGTATATACAAAACTTCACGACAATCCAAAAGCGTGCATGTTTTGACACACGACCTGCTGTAAAACATAGTGCTAGTTGATGCTAACTCACCTAGCGCTGGTCCCATGGCTGAGCAGGTTGATGTTCCCGTTGAGGTCGTAGCTATAGCGCCACTGTGGCCGCTCATTTACCGAGGCACTCTGGAGTTGGCTGTCTGCATCGTACTCATAAGTATAGCGGGTGACGTTGCTGTCCACGCCCACCCTGATGTCACAGGTGGTGGTGCGCCCTGCTGAGTCGTACTGGATTGTCATCCAGTAGGCGATGGATTTAAGGATCTCGTACTGGACCTCTACCACCTGGCCATAGGAGTTAAATACCTTGGTGTGCTTCATCAGATGGGTGGTGATCACCTAGAACACATACAACACGTGTTGGCTATGTATGCATTTAAAAACACACACGCACGCTCACACACCTAAAACAGGCTGAAGTGCTTCTTGCAGCATTATATCTGGATGTTTTCAGGTGGTATTTATTGATTTTTTTTTGGCCACTAGGGAGCAACAAAACAAGCCTGGCTATAAAACCAACACCTTATAAAGTTGCTTTACACATCCAGCGGACAGGAGGCAACATTTCATTGGGAGTCCTTGTTTTTGGCCACTCAACAAATAATTCTGTAGCAAATTTCATTTAAGCTCTGTTAGGGTCTCCACCAATTTCTGAGTGGAACATAATGCTATGGTGCTAATGACTGCTAAATGCTTAAAATGCCTATGGAAACAAACTTTGTTGGTCTGCTGTTGAACAAATAGCGTACAATGTTTTCATCTGACCACAGAAGAACGACTGTCTGTCGTGGTTGGAAACAGACTGAGACTGGTGAGGACAACATCAAAGCCATAAAGATTAAAGGGTAGACTGCTAGGGGCTTTACAGTTCATGCAGTAAAATATGTTAAGTGCAAGATGCCTACCTGGTTGAGGTCATAAAAAATGACACTAAACTTTCCAAACTGCTCGACCCGTCCAGATACATCAACGTAACGGTAGAGATCAATCGGCAGAGGTGTCTCGTTGATGACTGCTTGCATGCTCGTCACTCTGAAGTTGTTGTAGCTGTAGTCAAACCTGGCGTTGACCAATCCTTCCTCACTGAAGCGGAAGATCTGCCGACTTGTCAAGGGACCTATGTAGAGAAATCGGAGTGTGTGAAATTCAGCGAGCACGTGTGTGGACTTCACACATAATACGAAACACACACACACACACACACACCACTCACAGTTGGCCATCACGCTGTCCATACAAGCCTGCCTAATTAATTCAAATCAAGGCCTAATTCAACATCATTAACACAGACACACACAGCGCAATCCATTCAATCTTAACTATCCCCACACCTCTATGGCATTTCCAGTAGTGACCTTTAATATGGAGAGATAATGAAATCTAAAGACAATAGCCATGATGGGCCAATGTGCTCCTTAATGTCAGAACATCAACGTTAACAACACCATTCATCACCTTTGCTGCTAGCTACTAAAGCTCATCCTCCATTTGGAAAAAAAAAGGCCTGCTAATGAAACACCATTATGATGCTATTTGAGATGACTCTGATTGCAGTTAACATGAAAAAGTGTCGAGCTTTGCCGACTGTAGAGAGCTGGATCAGCATTACATCTTCTATTTTTATTTTCTGTGGAATGTTGATTCTGAACCTGCGCTAATGGGAAAATGGCAAAAGCAGTGAGAGTGAGGTGGAGGTTTTCCCACAGCCCAAGGGAACTCACAGTCTGTTCGTCTCGCTTCTCTAGCTGTCACTTCCCCAAGCTGTCATTTTTCCCTCTCCTTTTTCTGTTTCTTTTCTCCCTCGCTATATCCCTGTCTTTTTTTTTCTGGTCCCTTACTTTTCCTTGTCTCCTCTCAAGGGACAATTACCACTATCTCTCCTCTCTCCAAGGCTCCGTTTGTTCTGCTGAAATGAGATCAGTTAAAGGAAGGTGAGAGTCTATTCACTGTGAGGGCAAACCGATAAACACACACACACACACACACACACACACACACACACACACACACACACACACACACACGACTGTGCCTCCCAGATTAGTGACACCTGATCATGGCGAGCCAATCACAAAGCCATGTGTAGTGAACCAGCAGCAGAGATGAGAGGGCTCTTAACCACCCTGGAAAGATTCTGTAACTTGAAGGAATCGGTGAACTGTATTAACAATGGCACTATCCTAACATAACGGCTAAAGGGGGCCACTGATGACCATGTCCTCACTGAGTAATACTGAAATTTATGAAGTGCAACGTCTTTCTAAATAATTCGCTGGGTGGGACAGTTGTCACATTATGGGGGTTATAATTCATTTCCTGCACTCTATGTTTGCAAACATTAACGCAGACAAAGACATTCAACACAAATACAGCATAGCCACACCTAGCTAACCACAAATTAGCGTGTATTTATACATTCACTTATTTCCTTTGATCAGAGAGACGGGTTGCGGAGGTGGGGAAGAGATAGCACGGCTCAGAGCCCAGGGGGTGGTCTCGTATTTACTTCTGTGGTAGACCACAGTCTCTTCCAGTTGAGCATTCTCTAACTGTGGCTGTCTCAGTGTAAGATAAAAAAACACTAAGGTTGACTCAAAGCCAGGCTGTATAGTTTTATCTCTCAAGAGACCAAGCCATTGTACAGTGCAGATGCCTTGAGCTGTGCCATAAGTTTTAAAAGATCCATCTAAATGACTCATTGCACATTGTCAATATTTAAAATTTGTGGCTACTGGTCCCTTTAATGTATATGCTGTGAATGCGTGTATATATGTACCTGTCTGTCTGTATCGTATGGAGCTTATGAAGCCGTTATGGGTGAGATGAATGGTCTTGACGGTGCCAGAGGCCTCGTCATAAGTGAAGGTCACCAGAGTAGAGTCATAAACCACCTCTGAGAGCCGCGCTGCCGGAGTATACCTTGAAAAACAGAGTGAAAAAAAAAAATTAATTCATATGAAAAATAGAGCAACTGGGATGGATGATAAATTAGTTAGTTGTCTCAGAAGAGTCTAATAAAATGGTAAAACATACGCTAAAATATACATTTGAACTTCAGTGTAAGTAAACATGGTTTACCTCATGAATAATACAAAGATGCCTTGGGCCGTTAAGGAGCAAGTTGCATCATCCTTCAATATTTCATCAAAATCAGACTGGTTGCTGTGGCAGTTATGGCCTTTCACATCTTGAAAATGGGGCCGTTTATTATAGTGTGCCCATCAAGCCAATGAGTATTAAAAATGTTAAATGCCAGAACAGTACCCAAATCAGTTCTCCAGCTTTCATCAAAATCAGATCAGTGGTGTCTGACATAGTATGATGATAAAAAATGTGACCTTTAATCAGCCCTCCCCATCTCCTTTGGTCCAATCAGTGTAATTTGCAAGGACAGCTGTGTGTAGTATGTTTTTGTGTCAGCTAGATCTGGTTCTAATGGGGCTTTTAAATTTCTGAGATTAGCCTCTAATTAAGGCACCTTCATTAGGCCAATCAGCGTTATGTTTTTATATGCCTGACAGTCGTGCCAAGATGCGTAATGCCTCCGAATTCATCAGAATCAAACCAGTGTTGACCGCAATGTCACCCCTTCCACACTGCACTGCCTCCCTAAATTAACTGATAAAATCTACGGCCAGTAATCTTTGCCATACCTGTAGATGACACTACGCCCTGTTCCCAAGTACTGAGTCCTCATCAGCCGCCCATCCAAGGTGTAGTCCTGCATGAAGTAGGCTTGGCTGTCGGGAGGGGTGTAAATGTTCCTATAGTAACCAATTGACAGGAGAGACTGCAGGGTGTGTTTCACCATGCTGGGCATCGTCACGGCAACCAGGCGGTCCGTTTGATCGTATTCAAATACATAGCGCCGTTGGCTATGCAGGAGCAGCATAATGGACTGAAAGAACACAGACAGAGTTAAAATGCTTTTTGTATTGCAGTGTCATTTCCTGAAAAGATTTTATCAAACAAAGAAATGTTGCAACCTTGAGTTTAGCTTGAGTTTGGCCTTTCACATCCTTATTTCTGCCAGACAAGCTTTGAAAATGTGTGTCTACAGTCTTTTGGTAACTAGAACAGTCTGAGCTGAGGCAAATAAAGGGTTTTGCAGAAATTTAACTGTAAGGTATAATATTAATCTATTAATAATACATGCAGGTATAATTCATTTCTGGATGGTTCTGTAATATAAGCTCATTTACACCCTCTCTTAGACCAAAACCTGATACTAAATATATTTCAGGCTGAATATAATTTCATTAAATATTTCAATTAATTTCAAGTACGGAAATTATAACCTCTGGTAGCTTTCAGCTTTGTCACACACTTAAATGAGCGTAGCTGTCATTGTGTGTTTTAGCCCATTTACTAAGAATCACATGAACTGTAAGTTACTGTATTCCCGCCATTAAAAGCATGGTGAGAATTTACTGTGAAACCTACCAGGAAACTACTGGTTACTTTCCCTTTCACATCTCTGAAAATCTAGCTTCAGAGCCTTGAAACTTTGTTTTCATTTTATGTAATCCATGAGAACGAACACCTTGTCTACTTTTACTGCTCTGGAAGCTGTGTTATAATTGTGTATTAATGCATCTATAAGTGCGGCTCGTACACAAAGAATGTAACTGAATAGTTGAAACTTAAAAAAAAGAAAGCCTTGAACTTAAGACATGAATTTAACTTAACTCTGCAAAAAGCTTGGTAATATGAATGGAAACAAATGGATACCTCAAAAAGAGGGAAAAATATGTATTTTAAAAAGTTGTTGGCAGTACTGCACATTAAATTATTTTCACGTGCTCTCAATTTGTTACTTTCATTACCCACAACAGAAAGTACTTTGTGTACTTTTAGTGTTAGTTTTGGTTTCATACAGTAACTGAAATAACCAAAAAAACAGTCAAGTTACCAAACAAATCTCAGCATGATGCAGGGAGTCTACCTGAACATGTTTTCTGTAAGTGCAGTTCTTACTCTGTCTGCGTATGTGTAGCTCCAGATCTTGCCGTTGACCCAGGCTCTGGAAACAACCCTGTCGTTTTCATACTCCAGCCTTTCAGACCACTCTCCACGGTGAATTGCAGACAACAGACCTCCAGCAGAATAGCTGATATTCACTTCAGTGTATTTGCTACTGGGAGACCACACTACAGGCCGACCCAGCAGGTCATACTGGATATGGAGGGTGAACTTCCTGTGGTCATCATAGATCTTCCCTACTCTGGTGCTCTGATCAAAGTCTATGGACAGCAGGTTCCTGTTATGTGCCTGGAAAGAAAAACAGTAACATGTCAGTGAGTGGGAGCAGCAGTAACTAAAGCTGATTTCTAATCAACATAAATTCTGAATAAGGCTATAGACATGCAAATATAAATTAAGTGGTATGTTTGAGACTAAAACAGATTTCATTTGGTAAGATAAATTAATGAATGAATGACATTTTAGCAAACCAGGTCTGCATACAAACAATAAAATGCCTGGTGAATAAGTGAAGAACAGAGTCCTGGGGATTGCAATTTAATTAGAAGACAAAAAATCAGATAAAATGCTCCATTCTTATGAAATATTCTGTTTGTGTGGTAGACTCTGTGTGGTAGACTCTCTGTGCAGAGGGAAAAGAGAAGAGGTGTTGTAGTCGGCGTGTGATTTGTGGAAAGAACAGCCTACACTGATGTCACCAATCACGCAGGACACCTGAACATGCTGAGAGAAAAACAGGCTGTGGCAATGGTTAACCTCACAACAAATGTTAAGATCCATTGAAAAGCTGTGGGTACATTGCACTTAGAAGTGACATTTCTTTGTCACTATTAATGGAGTGTTTAAAGGTCACATTACGCAACTTTGACTCAAGACAGCATGCTTCACAGATGTGGTTTCAGTGATGTGATTTAACCCATTCACACTGGTTTCCACAGGATATTTAATGGATGTTGGGCATTTAACGGATTCCGTTGTGAGTTCAGATGCTAATGATTGTTTGCTAATGATCTATTAGACTGGATTTTCTACATTATCTGAATTAACGGAAGAATATTCTGGTATGTGTTTTACCCTCAGCCTGCGCTCATAAGTGCTGTAGTTAGTTTTGCTCTGCTCCTTCCTCTGCCTCCACTCTATCAGGCTGGGGGCGTGGTCTCCTGGCAGGCTGATGTTACAGCGGCTGGCTGTGGGACTGACTCCTCCACCCATGCCTCCAGGGAGGAGGGGCTCCGTGCTGAGTGACAGCTCCATCCCACTCGCCAGCGTCACAAGGAATGAACCATCAGCGCTCACTCTGTACGAACTCTGAGCATGGTCTGTGGGGGGGCGATCATATACAACAGTTGAGGTCACACAAACACAGTGGCCCACAAAACCACAGGTCTACGCAGAGATGCAAACGTGCAACAACAGTTGAACAAAGTGTGAAAAAACATGTCTCTCTACAACAGCCTTGAGAAAAGGCAATGACATAAAGCAGTAGACTACTTGAATGCAGTGAATTCATGTCTGGCTTTTGTGTGAATTAGGTGCTTTGTATTTTTTGAAACAATTTCTCTGCAACGTTGGTGTTGTACAGTATCAGCTATTGTATGCTTTGAAAAATGTGTATCTATTAAAAAAAAGGCTGGAAGACAGCATGAGAAAGATGGACAGAGAGCAATAAAAAGAGGAAGGGGGGGAGAGAAAGAGAGAGAGAGAGATACAGACAGTAGGTGTAAGGGAGGGGTGCTTGGCCGTCAAACGATTTCACACATTGCAAAGGTTTCTCAGAAACTGTTCTCTCATTTCTGCATGTCTCATAGTAAGATACAGGTGCTGGTATCTAGACTTGCTAGTTTATGTCAAGTCTTTACTGTTTATAAAACAAAGGTGATTTTTAAAAAAATAGCTAAAATAATCATTAAACTATATTTTAAATCATAAAACTTAACACAGCTAATAAACTGGATAGTAACTTGTATTCCCTGCATGACTATAAAACCTCATTCTATACATATTCTTATTGTTGCCTCAGAGGCAGGAGACGACAGTGAATTTGTGGGTGGCGGAAGTAAAGGGGGGGGGGGAGGCACTCTAAAATAAGGGGTCATTTCAACTCTTCCCTGGCAGCTCTGTCATACTGTAGCACTGCCCGTGTGCGTGCAAATGTATTTATGTGTGTTGCAGCCGCTTTTCTCTCCCTGCAGTCCTGTCATTGTGACAACAGCTAGAAAGCAATTAAAGGGATGACATGAGAAGAAACTGCTCCCATGAGCAGCTTCTCCACTCTACTCTCATTTTCTCCTCTTCTCATCTCTGCCCTCTTTTCCATTTTTTTTTCCTGCGGTCGTTAAGGCCTTTCACACATCAGTTGGATCAGTCTCTTCTTTTGTAAATTTTGTAAAACAAAAAACAAAACACTGTTTTACTATACATTACTCTGGCCATGTAAATAGGGAATATCCGATCCATATTTGAAGTATTAAAGAAAACAATAAATCCTCAAAGCTGTGACTCTCCTGCACATACCTTCAGTGCAGCCGGTGAAGGAGGAGAATAAGAAAACCACAGGTCAGAGCGTCTGACCTGACCAGAATAACAGCCACGTTATTGCAGTTTGTCAGTCATAAATGTTTAAATATCACTATAACCTTAACGGCCTGCCCTTCCATACATATGTGTGTGGTCTATAGTTTAGCCCCCACCAGATGAGTCATAAATAGCCTTGCAGCAGGTTTGTGGTGAAGTCGACGGTAGCGGATGCATTGTGGTTAGGCTATAATCTTTCCTGCATGTCAGCTGGTGAATACATTATCTTTGGTCCTACTGGCCTGCACGGTGTAAAGACGAAAATGCAAAACGATGTCGTACCTTGTCGGAAAATGTAGATTGTGTCACTTGCAGACAGGTTAGTGCTAGTGATGAAGTTTTCACGGTTAGACACCTCAACCTCCACCCTAGACCACCGCTCTAGGTTGCCGTGGAAACCGCTCACTTCGCCCGTGGGGAGGGTAATGTTGGTCACACGGCCCTCGCTGTTGTACCTTGAGGAGTAAACACAAAGACAATGATGTACAAGCACAAACACACACATATACTGTAGATAATGGCTGCTTGGACACACAAACACAGCTGTACACACACATACACACAAGCACACGCACACTCACTATTACATTCTTATACACAAACACTAACACAGAGTAAGTGTCAACTATGATTTATATGTGTAATTATCCAGCTGTGGAATTTGACACTGAGACTGGGTCGGCAGTAGTGAATAATTCAGACAGATGTGTCTTGGGGTGCGTTCAATATGCACTAAACATATGTGTGATCAAAGTGTTGCTGAAATGTCCTTTAACAAAAACCAAAATGAAAAAAAAAAAAGCCTCACCAGCTTTCTACAATGATGCAGTAGCTACCACCAGATGGCACTCATATGTTATGCTGTTCTGACATTCACACACATGCACATACATAATCCTATGTTTATGTTCATATGTAACATCATCATCATCATGCAGATAAAAATATGAATATATGACAAAAGTGAAAGAATGAAGGAATAAAAGGTATAAAGAAAGAAAGAAAAACAGCAGAAAACAACTATAAACTTACTCATAAACAGTGGTCCAACTGTTCTCATCACTCTTGGTTGCTAGGAGACCTGTGTTGCCATGGTAAGTGATGTGGGCGATGTCATGGCCTTGGGCCGACACCTTCCTCAATGTTCCACTGTTGCTAAGAGACAGCCAGTACACCTGTCCTCCAGGTAGCGCCAGCCAAAGGGGAACGCCGTGAGCGTCCCTCCTCACCTGGAGCCCGTGGCCGTCGCGACACATCAGTCCAGAAAGTTGACCGTCGGTGCCGTAAGAGAAGTTGTACAGGTAGTGGCCAGTGATCAGGTGCTTGGTGTGCATGTGGGAACCGTTCTGTTCATGGGAAGAAAGAGAAAATGATCAGGATTGTGTTACAGCTACTATTTATAAATCCATTAATAAGTCGTGTAAAGAGTCCTCCTCATGTTTTATTAACCACTGTTTCAAACTAGTGATTTACAAAATCTTTAAAACTTAAAATGCACTGGGACACTTTGGCCTTGGCGAAAGGTGTGCTTTAGTCTGTACTGGACTCAGTCCTCACACAACCTTGACAAATTATACATGATTTGAAAGCTGCAAGTCTCCTGATCCCAACTGTGCAAAGCATTTTAGGATCCTCACATCACTGTGACAGCTGGAGACACAGAACTGGTTCAGACCTGTGGCTATGGCTCCATAGAATTCTCCAGAAATAACAAACCTCTGTTATGTTTGCAAGAAGTAGATAAATCAATTAATAATTAACTATCACATTCAAATCCTGTGTGCACCTTTTTGGATATAACCTGTTTTTGTGCTTTTATTTTCAAACTTTTGCATAAAAATAAGAGTGGGTTGGGCATTGTATAGCTCAGTGGGTTGAGCAGGCCAGCGGCTCTTTGCTGCATGTCATTCCCCCCTCAGCTGTTCTGCCCACTTGAGGCATAAAAGCCCCAAAAAATCCTTTAAAAAAAGAGTTAAGGTGGTAACAGTGTAAGGACTGCGTTAACAAGTGAAAACGAATCAACTTAATTAACTAAAGATTTTAGGGGGCATACATTACACTGCTTGTCCTTTGTATAGGTAGGTTTAACTTTATGGTGAGTTAGGAGTGTTTCAGAGTTAGTATGATTAATGTAGGTGAGAATGTGTGGGTAACAGTGGAATATGCTCACCTAGCTAATACCACTTGGGCATTCAGTCTTACATTATTAGCATTACAATTTGTAAGTTACGGTATGTTGAATTCAGAATTATCCCAGGATACATAATTATTAAAGGGTCAGATCAGATATGTTGAGCACATTTCATATTATCTCTTTTAAATTTTACCCTAATCCGCTCATTAGCAAGCCAACGTGAGCTTTTGTAAGTTTCATCTAGTGCAGCGTCAATATTTAGTAACCTACAATCTCTGTGTGAGAACTAGTTCATCTGGCTCAACTTATTTTCATTTAGCAAAGTGTGAATTTTAGCAAACACAGTTAAAACCAGGCTAAATCTGAATTTATGAACTGCACACAGTTGCACTAAATTAATTATGCAGTGACAGTAATGGTGTTCTTACAAAGGTCTCACCCCCATTCTGACCTAAGTGAGATACGGCTCCCTAGTTAATATTTTACATGCACATACACATTTTATATACAGAGCTTAAGCATTATGTACCTGGCTGAAGAGATAGAGCTCCTGGTCCAGTGGGGAGCTGATCTCCACCAGTCCGGCCGGGCTGGGCTGAGGCTGGTTGGGGCTTACAGCTCTGATCCGGATGTTGCCCAGATCAGCAATATACAGGGTACCATTGGGGGCCACGGCCAGAGAGGAGGGGGCCTTGAGACGAGCGTCACGGGCATAGCCTCCATCTCCTGATAAGACACAAGAAGACATTATTTCAATGAGGACAAACCCTTTATCAACAAAATGGCATAAGTGAAGACACCCCGAGTTTTAAACACACTGAGAAATACAAATGATTCTTCAGAGAACGGGAGAAGCCACAACCAGTACACACAATCTCTGCAAAATATGAAGATCCCATGGGGCCGCTTATCAGTTTAGCTCAGGACTTGGACTTGTTGGGATACCGTAGCTTCCCAATGGAGTGAATATGAGCACCTTGATAGTGACCTCGGCCTTATCAGACGCTGGTAGTGGGTGACTGAATGCATTCAGATGTCTTTGGTAGCACAGCGGGATAATAGCTGGGTGAAGCCCTTTAGATGCTGTCAGCAGTAGGCCCAGGGCCTCTGATGGGTCTGTGCTGACAGCAGGGTGGCAGTTTATCTCTTGACAGCATGCGCATTATGTGTGTGTGAGTATGTTTTTATGCGTGTGTGCATGCTCATGTCTGTTTGTATTTGCGGGTGTGTGGTCACATATGTGCGCATGTTCAAAGTGTGAGTGTTTATGGTGAAGGGATGGGAACGGAAAGCCTCTGAAGAGAGTAATCATCTGTTAACAGCAAGACATGATTGAAAATATGCAAAGTACAACCCAAGAAATAGGGATGGTTACAGCCCATTGGCTTGTGTCATGGGAGAGACACTTCCCTCCATTTTGAATAGAAAAGAGACAGATTTTTATGAGCAGAATTAAATGATAAAATCACCTCCTCTGACACTTACAATGAAAGCGTGGCCTAACTGTCAAAAGAACATCTGCTTATTTGTTTGGTCCTTTCCCTCTTCCCTTTATTACATTTCAGGTGCCCTTCCATGATACACCAACTAGTTAAAACCTTCAGCAGCCAGACGAGGGCCTTTTCTTTCGCCAGCTGTAATTTGAATGAATTTGAAAGGTTCCTCTCGAGCTGGTTGCTACTGAAATCAAGCTGGAGGTCTCTGCGAAGACAGAGCCTCCTTATGAATACAAATACAAATACATCACCCACACTTACACATATGCATTGCCTGCATACCCAACACACATACATTCACCAAGTCAAATTACATTTGCTCACTTTTCCATTGTAACATCAGAGATGGCCATTTCTTTCCTGCGCACTGTCATAATTTAAACGTCATTATCATACTTTTTTCATGGAGAGTCAAAACAGCCCTGCTTCGATATTAAAACTCCATCTGACTTAAATAATTCAGACAGATTGAAAGGAGGAGGAAACAGTGCAGGAGACAGACATAGAGAAAAAGTTCTTCTCGAGCGCTGATAATAAAATCAGTGGCCAGCAGGGACACACAGGAAGCAAGATTTAATCACTCAATATAAAACACACTGACTATTTCGATTCATGTACTGTAAGTTATGTCAAAGCTTTTAAAATGTTCCTGTTTTTGTTCAATTCATATATACATCTTGGCCAGGCCAAGCACGATATGATCTCAAATGATGTTTACAGTAAGTGGAGTTGCATGTTGTTTTTAGGAGCAAAATGTTATTAGATACAGTATAATCTAATATTCTCCCATTAGTTAACCCTGCACTCACATTACAAGTCTGTGTGTGTATGTGTGTGTGTGTGTGTGTGTGTGCTTGTGCCATCTTGCCTGATGACCCACCAGAGAAGCAGTCACAGTTGGGGTCTATCTTACAGTCACAGTCCGTGGGGGCTCCAGAGATAACAGATATCTCCCCGTTGGTCGACACCTGTGGAGTATTCAGAAAAGAAAGAACAGAAAACAGAAACAGAAAAAGAAACACACAACATGTCAGATACAGCAAAGGAAATCCGTTGGAGATCATTGTTGGAGAGAAGATAACGTTCAACAACATCCTTTGTTACATCTTATCTTCCCAGCAAAACAGATAATGATGGCATTTCATAAAGACCTGAGATGAAAATGTAGATAGATTATATTAGAATGAAATAATAATAATAAAAAATTGACAACAATGTTTTTGTCGGTGTTTATCCACTGGTCATTCTACCCCCCCCCCCCAAAAAAAAAAATACCAGATGATATCTTCGATGCCTTTTATTTTAATTTTAGGAAAAACAAAAGGAGCATGTGCCTTCGATGAGTGGGAACATTCATTGTTTGGTCTAAATGGGGATTTGTTGACTAATCTTTGCAAAATTTAATCAAGCTCTCCACACACTTGAAACTGACTGTCCTGATGCAGCGTGTGCTTTATATGCAATCATGTATTTCAACTGATTTAAATTAGATGAGGACACTTACACCACCTCATGTCTGTATCAGTGTTTCTTTAACATCGACAGTGTCAGTGTCAGATATTCAATTTCTGTTTTTATCACTGTTTCAAATGAATAAAACACTTTATTTTATTCTAGTGCCATATGCAGTGTATTGATTCACTCAGCCCTACTACTCACAAACACTCTGAATGGACTTCTGTCAGTTAGACTGGCCATCAGGCACAAATCAAAAAATCCATAAAGTTTTTATTGTCCCCATCTGTGTCTTTACTGACTGTCTCTCTGTACTTTTTATTCAGGATGTGGGGACTGGGCACAACATTAAATAATGGAGCCCAAAGTGCTTTGAAATTTGAATATTTGCAATGGAGCACCTTTATGGCCCCCCACCCTTACATTATCTACTGCCTCAAAGAAAGTCTAACTCTGGGAAACACTTCTGTACAGTCCCTCAATAATTAGCACGTTATATCTTGTTTCTTTAATCTGTACAAGCTGTGGTGTAAGAACAATATATATTCGGTAAGATTTGTAGATCCTGGTTAGTGGATTTTGGTATGTTTGGATGGACAGTCTCTCCATTTTCCAGTTTTTGTGTTATGCTAAGTAAACCAGCTGCTTGCTGCAGCTTCATAATTGACACAGACATGAGAACGATATCCGTCTTCTCACCAGATTTTTGGCAAGGAAATAAGTATGTGTATTTCCCTAAACTGTGAACTACTCCTTAAAGATTTATAACCTCGGTCTGTATTTATTCCAGTTTCTCAGAGTAGGAAATAATTCCTCGCTGGCCGAGAATTCTCATTGAGATGCACATTTGTTTCTGTTGTTCTGGGCCAGGGTGTGAAAGTGTTTCATCAACATTCTTGACCTGGGAAATTACTCATGCTGTACCTCTTCCCAAATTTAGGAGAGCTGCATAGCTGTCCTAACAGTTTTTAGTTTTCAACATGAGGACAGTAATGAGTAAAACATCTCCACACATTCAAGGAGGCAGGGCAAACAGAATCGAGAGCCTTTGATTTAAAATGATGTTGAGCCTTTTAAAAAACATCAATCAGATGTAAAAGTCTTGTGACTTGTCTGCAATAATCCCTCTTCAGTTTGCCCTGATGTGAAGCTACAACAGAGCCAATCTGAGACTTAATGACTGTGATTTTAATGTACCTCAAAGCTCAATGACTTCCCTGCCTTTATACAAGATTGAAAATAATACTGGTACATATTAGTTTTGCGTGTGTGGTCCTTGATATTACAGCCAAAATGTTCTTGGTTTACATGGCAGAGAAACATGCCTGGACCATAATAATAGCTGAACAGCGGTGCCAAAGCATTGCCTGTACTATACTTACTGCAGCCAAAGCACGTTCACATTTAATAGAGCTTATAATACTGCAGAGATAGGCTTGCTGGCTAAACAGTACAAGATGCAGCTGGTGTCAGCCATTTAAGATGAAATGTAGTGGTTAATTCATGTGTCATTTTTTTTTTAGCATTTTAAAATATCCTGTCAGTCTGTACATGTGTGCAGCTAGTTTGTCTTACAAGTGACACAATGTTGTGCATTTCATTTTTTTTCCTACATGACACTGTATCTGCACGAGCCTGTCAGTTTCCTTAATGTGTTGATTGCAGAATCTGCTGAAAAAATCTGTTACACATCATCATTAATTTCATTTTACGGTTCACTGTCACAGAACGGTTTCGATCACTCTCTAAGTCCACTCCACTTGCTGCTGCTGAGAGTGTGTCTACGAACTTTCATAAATAACTCAAGTTCCACTCTGAAGCAGAAGGAATTTTCACTTCTGGTTTGACTTTCTGTGTGAGTGATTCTGAGATGCTTCACAAATACAGGGCCAGAAATATCAAACATAAAATCAGTGTGACAAATACAGTAAAAAAGTTGTGTTTTCATTGCCTTCTACAGCAGATGCCTGGTCTCCGTCAAAAACATCCAAGGCATTTTATGTTCCTGTCTGCCTCCACATGGACTCAGTGTGGTATTAACCACAAAGAGACTATTGATTGAATCCAGCGGGCTGTGTCTTTGTGGTGCTGGTGCCCAAATGCCGTAGGCTTGTGATAGCGTGCTGCTAGCGATTGGAGCTAATGGACAAAAATATATTTTTTCATTAATGAAAACAGCTTTTTGGTTATCTTTTTGATGGATCTGAGTTTTGCTTCAGAAGGCTGTCAGAATTTTTTATCTTTTTTTTTGTTGTACATTTTATTCTAAATAGACAAAATCACATTGTTTTCCATCAATATAAACTTAATAACTCTTTTTTTAACCTTTTCAAATTAATTTCAAATCAAAAACTGAGATGTCTCTTTTGAGACCCTCTACTCGGCACCCCAAATTATTAGACCTAGCTTGAAGTCCACCTGTGTCACACTGAATTGATTGGACATACTTTAGAAAGAGTACACACCAAGGTCTCACAATTCACACTGCACGTCAGGACCAAAATAAAACCATGAAGTCCAAGGAACTCTCTGTAGGCGTCTGCGATAAAATTTTGAATTGCGTGGATCAGGGCAAGGGTACAAAGCATTACTAAAGCTTTGAGTGTTCCCAGGAGCACAGTGGCCTCGATAGTTGTAAAACTTTAGAACCATCAGGTCTTTTTTAGAGTGGACTGTCCAACCAAACTGAGTACTTGCGTTAGCAGGGCTGTGGTCAGGGAGCTCAACTCTCCAGTCTAACAGAGCTTCAGAAATTACAGGCAAAAATGGGAGAACCTGCTGGAAGGATGTCCACCACAGCAGCACTACATCAATCAGGCTTTTGTGGTGGAGTGGCAGGAAGGAAGCCACCCTGATTGACAGCTTGCTTGGAGTTTGGCCAACATCATTAAAAGGGACTTAGAGCATGAGAACAAAAAGATGTTCTGAACCAAAATTGAACCCTTTTGGCAGGACGCCAAAAAGTGACTGGTGAACACGTCATACATGTCTTCATGATGCCGCTAACATGAGGGAATCGGTGGCTTTGACTGTCTCTTGTGTGAGAGCGTTCTGTAAAGATGTCCATACATGGGAACCTCATGGTTGCTATCAGATCAGTAGATTTTAATGACATTAAATCCATCATTGCTGCCCTACAAAACACAATCAGAGCATCTCTAGCTAAAAATAAGCCCAGAGTAATTACAGTGTGTGTGCGTGTCTGTGATATTTTTAGTGACCTGCTGGATGCGGTTGATGCGACGTTCATCAGTCTCTGCGATGAACAGTGTGCCCAGGTGGGACAGAGCGATGGCCTTGGCAGCCTCCAGGGTGGCACGCACTGCTGCCCGGCTCACAAGGTGGTGGTCAATACCCGGAACCTGGCAATGGATGGGACGTCCCGCCACAATACGCACCTGAAGACTTTCTGACACCTAAGGAAATACACTATCAAGTATTAGCTATGTAAAAGAGAGACAGAATATAAACAGTTAAAACAGCTGTGGCTGCAGTATATGTATTTGGAATCACTGACATCAAAGTGTTGTTCTTCCATTGCATCAGACTTCATTTGAGAATTGTCTAATGACTGAATAATGTTCACATGATACACACTCAAACGAGTAGTTCATTAATTTTGAACAACAAGTTTTTGGGTCATAAGGAAAAGTGACACAGCATGTTATTATTATTTTTTTTTTTACAACACACTCTTTTCTTCTCTTTAATGTTGGCAGCCACACTCACTCTAAATGCACTTAAAGTGACAGCACAGCACTTTGCAAGAAATATTTTAATACTCTGTCTGTCTCTGTTACAGAGTCTCTGAAAAAGCAAAGCATGAATGGGAAATAACTTATTCGCTGTGTTTTTGTGTGTGTTTCTCTACCTGTAGAACAATGTTGTTGTCCAGGATATAGAGGGAGTTGTCCAGTGGGTTGATGGCCAGGTCTGTTGGCCACTCCAGTCGTACCTGTAGAATAACAAACATACAGTAACCGAGGTGGGAACAAAAGAACATGAAAGCCTTGGTGGCGATTGCCCGCATGAGTCTGTTACATCTGATACAAATAATATCCCCTTAATAACATAGCATTAGGCCTCCTGACCCTCCCTGCTCATGCAAAGGTCAGCAGCGAGCAGGGAGCCTTCCCCGTGTTTATTCAAGACTCACACTGGCTCGCCTCGGCACTGTTCCAAATGTCAACCAATAACCGTGATCGCCGCCTGCTCAAAAAGCCGAACCTGCCCACGAACACTGTGGGGGTCAAAGGCAGACAAACCTACACTGATGCATGGCCACCCACATCACTGTCTATCTCTCTCATACACACACACACAAACACTCAAACTGTGCAGCTAAATCTGCTATTAAAACGAGACAGCGCGTCCGAGGGATCAGTGAGGTGATTGATGACTCTGAGGATGGATTGGTAAATAAATGGATCATGTTAAATTGCCACTGACATGTCCAATTACAGGCTCTGTCAAATGAGAAAGAAGAGGGTTCACTCTGAAATCCCGTTCTAAGAGGTGAGGAGATTCATCACGCAGGACTTACCCCGTCCTTAGACAAAGAGGACACACATCAAATCTCCCCTGCTTAAGATATTGAACTCTGCAGTCATGCCAGGCAAACACTTTTACAAGTTAAGTTGAGCAGGGCCTGCTGAATTAAAAGTCAAACTGAAATTAAAATTAATTTCAGCCAAGCCAATTCCCATATTCCTATAGGGCACTAATGCTCTGACTGACATGCAGTATTGATAATGGTAATTTCATTGGTGCTGAATCTGTGTGTGGGCACCAGTGGTCAAAGAAGAAATATTAAAATCCTTTACTTAAGGAATGGTCATCTTACATAATGAACAGAAGTAATAGCAAATGTGCTGTACAGTAAGTGTCAAAAGTAAAAGTTTTTTTTTTTTAATGACCTCACCCTATACAGTACCACTGGGTATCTTTTCTATTCACTGTTTACACTACCTGTAATAATTCATCATTGTTGGTTTTCTGACTACAAAATAAGCTGTAACTACTGTAAATGTGGCAAGGGGGGAAATATACTACTTAAGCACACTATCCATCCATCTACCCAATTTCCACAGCGTTTCTGAGATCAGGTCGTGGTGGCAGCCCAGGCATCTCTTCCCACCAGCACCATTTCCAGCTCCTCCTGGGGGATCCTGAGGCGTTCCCAGGCCATGCTATATGTGTTTTTTATGACTGAATGTGTCTTCTTTTTAAATGCCAGGTTGTAATCAAATGTCCCCTGGTGGAGTTATAAAGTTTGACTTGACATGACTTGACTTGACATATGTAATCTCTCCAGCGTGTTCTGAGTCTGCCCTGAGGTCTCCTACCAGTTGAACACGCCTGTAAGTCCTCCAATTGAGGGTGCCCAGGAGGCATCCTAATTTCCTAATCAGTGCCCAAACCACCTCGGCTGGCTCATTTCCATGCAAAAGAGCAGTGGCTCAACTCCAGATGTTGGAGCACCTTATCCTACCTCAGCCTGTGGGCTCACCACCAGGAGGGATAGGAATCAGGGCTGGGCACTATTCAAGCCTGGCCTCAGGCCAGGTCATGGGCTTGGGTGTGTTGACCCTTGTTACTTTCTGTAGTAGCCTTGAATATGCTATTTGAGTGAATTATATTAAGTTCTGGTGAGCACTGAAAATAGTTCAAAATATCACTTGAATTCTGGTGCCTAGCAGGCACTTAATGAACTGAACAATGTTTTTGGCTGATGATGAGCACCATCTGTGATATGAGCACTGTGTATGTTATTTCATGACTCCATATGTCAGTTAAACTGTTTCATGTTTCAAATCATAGGCTAATGTGTGGAGGGCTGTGGTTACAGTCTGGTCATTTGCTTTTGGCACATTTAGTTCCTTAAACGAGAGATGCTAACTCCAGCTAGCTGCTCTGTATGCAGAAGCTGCAGATGAATCAGTACGTGTTGAAATAACATGATAGAAAAGTTATGACTTGAGAGAATTAGTGCCAAAGTTAGCAAGCAAAGCTAACTAGCATCTAGTTTCCCAGTGGAAGTTAGCCTACTGTGCACCACTTTCTGTGTGCATTATCGTATGTGGGCTTGTTGAAAAAAAAATAGGAAAGTCATATATCATCATTCATGTTCCAAGGTAATATAAGGCATCACTGAGATGAGGCTTAGACACCAAATACACAAATAAGTGGTTTCATCCCTAAATGTCTGGTTTAAAAACAACAAAATAAATAAATAGAAAAATGCTTACAAGAGCTGGAATATTATTGTAGTTTTTTTTTTGGGGGGAGGAGTGGGAGGGGGGGAATCAGTAACATTCTCAACTAACAGTAATTTCATCAGTGTATATCAATATTGAAGCCAGACTGATGTCAGATCAGCTTATAAGAACAAACAGACGGGGGATGACTGTGACAGAGGCCGGTAATTTACAAAGAAGACTGTTGGGTAACATGGGCTCCTTCACAGACATATAAGAGCACCGCTGGGAGTTCATCTGGGTTGTACATGCATATTAGCATACAGGTACACATACAGGCACTTTCATCCCTATGTGTGGGCAGAGATCCCTCTATAGAGCCAGAGGTTCATCCATAATTCACTCGCTGCTCTAATAGGCCTGATAAGTCAGCAGCGTGATCTGAAGGCTGGCTGATCAAATCTGTACAGTGGCTGTCTTTGGTCTTAGGAACAACCCCCCCCCCTCTCTCTCTCTCTCTCTATCTCTGCTGTCTCTCTCTTACACACACACACACACACACACACACACACACACTGGTAAGAAGGTATTTAGAGTTTCTATAGAGGACAAATTGACACAACAGTCACTGACTGTAAGAGAACAACAAATAAACTCTTTGTTTTTTCGCAATCTGTCTCCATTTTTACATAATTACTCTAATTAGTGAGTACATGTAAGAGAAATAATTTAAACAATTCTAAGTAGAGGGTACGGCCTGTTTTACTCGTCTTTAGAAACACCACTGCATCCTCACCTGGCTGATGTCCATGCGTGCATCACAGCTTAGTGGCTGCGTTGACATCAGTCCGTTTGAGCCAATCACGGTGGAGAGCAAACCCCTCTCATTAATCTTCTGAATGGTGGTGCCATCAACGAAGTAGACAACACCTCTTTTATCCACTGCAATACCTGGGCAGGCGAGAAAGAGAGAGAGGCAGAATGAGCTTTTGGAGATGACAGAGGGAGCGAGTCGGGGTGAGAGAACAAAGAGGGAAAAGGAGAAAAAATGGTGAAAGAGAGTAGGAGAGAGAAGAGGTGAGGAGGAGTGAGTGGGGGAGAGAAGTAGAAGTGGAGAGAGGAGAGGGCTTCGGAGAGGCATCCAACTCAGTTAGACATTCAGCTCAGCAAGCGGCTGTCTTATCAAAGGCACTGCACCACAGAAATGTAATTATATTTCCATTCCAGAGCCCACTAAAGGGATTAGAACAATGCAACTGGAGGAAGAAGTTATTTGTCACATTAGATGTGAGTAGGGTGCTGCAGTGAACTTTTGACATTTGAAGCTCCTGTGTAAATGTGAATTAGAAATGTGCTCCCGCCAATGTGCATGTGTGCATACGCTTGCCTGTATTTGCGCAGCACATGTGAAAACACGCTTGGAGAGAGGGCTTTGCTATGAAGAGTGTACACTTGAACTCTCCTTGGAGTGGAGGTCTGCACCAGACAGCGAAGCTGAGGGACAAGGAGAGAGGTAGGTCCAGGCACTAAAGGTCAGGGCAGACTATGAATCATCTGTTATGGATGAGGAGCAAACCTTCATCCCTGTCTCATCTCCATACAGAGAATAGCCTTTTGACTCAACTCCTCAGCAATAATATTCCACGACTCAACCCTCACCTCTCATACCGCACGCTGCCAATTCTGCTTGATTGCTTTCACTTAGCATCAGCGAAAATAAGCCATACTTCAGTCTTCCTACCTGCCATCTCCAATGCATGTGGCTCATGATCGCACCATTTAAAATACATTTTATTTATGGTTTATCACCGAGTCATGGCAAGTTTATCTCAAGCATGCCTCAAAGCACTTAATGGGAGACAAAGCCCACTTATATCCAACTACACAATAATCAATCACAAAACTTAATGGAGCAATACAATACGGTCATGGTGGAAAGATACGCCCAATGTGTTTATGCTCTCCACCAACTCCTGGGGGAAATACAATATCTGGCTCTTTAGCTGTTAAATGCTTTACTATGTTCACTAACTAGATGCTTAATTTGTTTGGCTGCCCTTTGCTTCTCTCAAGGTAATGTGCAGTTGCTTTATTAGAGCTTTTGTGCCGGAAACAGCTGCCTGCTGCAGCTGGAACACAGATTTATTAAAGTGGTGAGAGTCAACCAAGATATTAGAGATAATAATAAGATGAATGAAAGCAAAAAATATTATTCAAAACTACACCAAAAAACAAAACAAAAAAATGCACACCGCAATATCCCTGAACAAAAGGTAACATCCTCAAATTGCTTGTTTTGTTCAACCAAGAGTCCATAATCCAAAGATATAAGTCATAATCAGACGCAGAAGAGAGCAAAAGGAAAGCTGGAACCAGTGAGTATTTGATATTTTTTCATACTCAATCACACTGACTATCAAGATTGTTGTTCATTAAAGTTCTGTCGACTGACTGAATTTAATTCTAGATATAGCAGGTCTGGCTGCTTTCCCAGCACCACCCACATTAGAGGAAGAAGAAACCTTCTGAAAAAGATTCAAAGAGTGATCTGACCATGCAGAGGTGCCAGCACATCATAATAAAAATGGACAAGACACAGCTCTAACTACTCCTCTCTGATGCAGTCATCTTGTCCCATTTCCTTTCATTTTTTCTTCTCGTCCTGTCAGTCTGTCTCCTTTCATTCTCTGTCATACTGGATTATGTGGGGATGTGTCTGCACTCACCCTCTGAGCCCAGGATAAAAATCACTACTGCTCTTTTCCCTAGGCAGCACTAAGATCTCATCCTCGCTGACGTACAATGGCTTTCTTTACAGGTGATCTCGTTCAACATGTGCGCACACACGCGCAAACATGCAAACACGACACGCTGCCGCACAACCGCAACCAGATTCACAAATGTCCTCAAAGCAAGCAACCCTGGATCAACCCTGAGAGTCATAAATCGTGCGGGTGGAGAGGAGAGGTGGGCAGGGGGGAGGGCCAGGGTCAGTGTGTTTCCTCCAGAGGCCAGAAGGTGAACTGCAGAGCTCTCCCTCCTGGCCCCTTCATCATCCCTCTGACACAGACAGATTACACCACCCACACAGCCTCACCCCCCCCACCTCACCAACACCTTTCCTCCCCTCCTCTACAGCCTACAGTACGTTCGCTCTCCATCCTCCCTAACTTGATCTTCTCCTGCTCTCTTTTCTGCTCACTCTTCCCCTCTCCTTGTTTTTTTTCTTGTTGTCCTTTGCTTCCTTTTTGTTGCTGCACTCGCTCTTCTTTTCTCTCTTGCAAGTGCTAATCAAATCAGTGGCCTCTGACCCTTCAGTAATGTCTGGGCTCTATCTCCTTCTGTTCAGCCCATTTTTTATTCTTTCTAGTGTTCCTCTTGGCCTTGCCATTTCTCCTCCTGTCACCTGGCATTATGCAGGAGGGACGTCTCAACCCACAGCACAGACTGAGCCTACTTAGGTCTGAAATTCAGCGCATTCTCTCTGCTGTAACACCATCCTCGGATTCTTCCTACGTTCCTTTCGCTTTCCCATCCATTCCTCCTCCTTGCACCCTAAACCTGTCCCTGATCTTAGAGCTCATAAATCCTGCACAAGGACATAACGAGGCAGCGAGGACTCACTCTCAATACTGATTTCTGTCCTCCTCCTCCTCTTCCTCTGTCCCTGGATATTTGCCTTTCTTCTCTGTATCTCTTCTATTGACTTCCATCCTAAATTCCTCTATTTCTGTCTTTTTTATGGTTGGGGTTTTCTGAGTATGCATGCTCAGGATCTGCTCAGGATCTGCTCGTCTTATATTCCACACAAAAAGCTTTTAAGTAGCTGCCAATCTATCATCGACAATAAATACAGAACTCCACTGACTTACTGATCCTCACACTGGCCGCAACGATGTAGAATGATTGCTATTATTTCTCAGCATCGGCAAAACGATTCACGGCTGTTTATGTGTTGTTTAGGACTATTTTCCCTTGTTTATTGAAAAGGCAGCAAATTAGTCCACACTCTCCTTGTCAGTGGCTGGGTTTCCTGCAGGGCTGTGCGCTGGTGTAACAGTTGCGCACTACAGCCCCTCAATATAGCCCATGGATACTCACAAGACATCAAAAGATTTACCGTTTCTCCCTGGGTGGACTTGGCACTCTGATAGTCATGTTTAGCAGTTGGCAGACTTACCAGTGGAAAAATAATGGCGATAAATCTTCGCTCCAGAGGGAGACGGACATTTGGCTAAAGTTGGGACTTTTACCATCAAAGAAAAGTGAATTAGACTGAGTTACACTGACCTTGGGAAAACAGGAGGACTGAAGGAGAGGATGATACAGCGATGCTATTCACGTTTCAGCTAAGATTTAGGGACAAACGCAGCCAAAGAGAAAAAGACAGACAGTGCCAAAAGAGGTGGGAAAGAGGAGAGAGGTGGTGATGAGACAAAGGGACATGATGAAGAATTGCTTCAATTAACCATTACAGGCCAATCACTCTCAATCAGAGAATCCCTTTGTTCTCCGTCCTTGTCAAAAGAATATCAGTTATAACGGCCCCCTGTGGCATCACAACACAATCCGATCTGATTAATGCCTTGGAGAGGGGTCTTACAGAGCATCAGTGTTGATTACAGCTATTTGAAGAGAAGGAGCCGCCAGGGATTTTCCAAGCAGAGAGCAACGGAGAAGCGAGGTAAGGTGTAAGGTGAGGAATTGGACTACAGTAGGTGAGAGAGACTAATTATGAGATAAGCTGTGGATTGTGTCTTATTTAGCAAAAAGAGTAGAGACAGCCGTGTTGGGAAGCAGTAACATCAGGATGTGGTGCATTTGCATAGTGCATACTGAGAGCTAACACCTGAGCCCTCAAGAAAGCAGGAAGTCAGTCTGCTGCTGTTGTTCAAGTTTCCCTTCTACAGTACTCTCACCCTTCAAATGTTGACAGCGGAGCTGCTGAAAGAGGTGCCTCTATGAATGAAAGCCAGAAATGTAAAATCCTTAAAAAAACAAACAAGCTGGTGGAAGGACCACTTAAGTGCAAAATAAGCACATGTTCGGCATAGGAAACCTATTTAAAGGCTCTGAGTATGGGGGAAGCATAATGTGTTTAGCCTATGTATGGAAGTTCTATTTATACCTGAAAACTTTTATACCCAGTGACACGCACGCACACACAAGCACACACATATGCGTACACACACACACACACACACACACACACACACACACACACACACACACACACACATAGATTGCCAGCAGCCTGAGGGAGAAGTCATTCAATCTACCCTCCCATATCCCCAGGCTCAGTGGGTGTTAATGATATGGACTGACATATTATTACAACATCTAAATGATGCTAGCTGTAGCTGATTATGGCCTATGGCGTTTCTGTACAGAGTAACTGTGTGTGACTGACAAGTGAATGTAGACAAATAGACAGCTTCACCTGCACGACTGGCCCCTGTGAGAGACCCCGGCCATAAATAAAGTCAACTATATTAGCTGGGCAAAGCCTGGAGGGTTCACTAACTGCTACAGTCCAACTGCAAGTGAAACTGAATAACACACACACTGTTTCAAAGAGTTTTTAGCTGGCTGTGTGGTTTACTGTTACCTTTCATCATTTCTCCTTGAGAGCACACATTGCTGTTTGTATGTGAACGTGTGAATACATGTGAACGTGTGTGTGTGATGCCGATGTGTGCAGACCCGCGTGCGAATGTGTGTGCATGCATGCGTGCGGTGAAGTTGCTAGGCGAAAAGATAAGGTATGGCAGTTAATCACATTGCGCGCATATGCAAATATAGAGCGGATAAATCAGTGTCTGCAGATGAGAAACTCACAGTCCCACCCACCCAAACCCACACACATGCATGCACACACAACTTCAGTGTAGACTGTGGGGGGAAATTAAACCTGCTCACTCAATCCCAGCACTGTGAAACGGCACTGTGTGTGCACCATACTGATTTTGGGTGTGTGCACATTGTTCCGAGACTCCGAGTGTGAGTGTGAGTGTGATCAAATTTGCTCTGTCTATACATTCTTCATCATGTAGTGCATCTACGAACTATCTATGAACTGCAGTAGTATAAGTAGTAGTAGTACAGTTCCTGTGGCTCTTATGTTCCCCAATCAAACACTTATCAGCAATCAATAGCTGAGCGCCATAAACGAGGACAGGCGTGTATTTCTGGTAGATCTTTGGTAAGCAGAAATAATTCATGCTTCTTGTAATTAATTATTCATTAAAGCCCCATAGAACAGACAGTGGCTTAGTAATTAAGTCTGAATCAGACACTGTGGCTCATCTAATTATCAAGCACTATAAGTTTGTTAACATATTAACCCGTATTAATTAATTATTGATAGCTGCCTGTTTTTCTGAGCTGGTAGTTCCCGACTACACATGTATGGTGAGGAGAGACATTGCAAGTATGCAGGGAACTGGAAGGAGATTTTGCAATAGTTGCATGGTAATTTTTGTGCAAATAGTTTTTTTTTTTTTTTTTAAATATGCGACTTGGCAGTAATTGCCTTGTTTGATAGCAAAAGAGAGATCCAGAGCAATCACACAGGCAGCAGACAAACTCAATTATAAAAGCAATTGAAATGCTTTGGACTAGAAAACTCCATGAAAGGCTGAGGGGTTTGGATCAGTGCAAGGCGTCTGCAGATTATGTTGCACTGTTTAGAACGTCAAACAAACACAAGGAGGTCTATCAATAGAGACTCTTTTTTTTTTTACCAAACGCGGCATCACAACAACAAGTCAGTGTGGCTGTGCAGTGGCAGAAAGAGGAAATGGGATCAGATGGGAGGAAACAAATGTTTTAATGACTGAAAAAGTGGAAAAGAGGCGCTGAACTACTATGGATTGCAAATTTGTATGCGCAGCTTCCACCCAAACAATGTTTCCCCACATACAAAGACATCACAGCAGCTGAGCCAGAGGCATCTCCAGCACTGTCTGGATCACAGATAGCTGGCTTTGCAACCATTTCAGATGCTTGCTTCCACATTTTCCAAAGGAACAGTGTGAGTGCTTCTCTGGATGGAGCTGTGGCCATTGGCTTGCTGCAGAGCTGCAGGTGATAATGGTACCCAGGTGCAAACATTTACTGGCTCTGTTTTGCCATCCCCATAACAACAGCTGACCCCTCCCTCCCCCTCCCCTCTCTCACGCAGGCAGGTTCAATTGGACTGCCAAGCCAAACTGTGCCTGCCACAATCACTCTTCTTATTCATCTTTTTTGTCAGCGTGTTTAAAGAATCAAGGTAGAAATGACCTGCATGGGCACAAGTTCACTATCTCTCCCCCTCATCAGAACCCCATCCACTCCCCCTGACCGAGACAAATGCTTCCATCTGTATGTGTGAGTGTATGTACAGTATGTGTGTGTGCGCTGGGCATTCACCTCGAGTAAATGCAATTTATTCCTCCACAGTGGCATAGCTCCACTCCTCCTGTCACCTTGCCAGGCTCCCAGTGGAGGTTGACAGGCCAGCTGCCAACAGCGGCCATCTCGACCAGTTAAAGGGACACGTGTGTCACATTTCCCATGATCACACTTGATGCTGACAGCCTGACATACTTTTAACAAGACGCCCATAACTAACTCAATTCGCCGGGAGAGGAGGAGTAGGTCCAGGGACCCGAAAGGCTGTCAATCAAAAACAAGCATGCACAAACACACGGACTCCCACAAACGTAGCACCTTTGATGCACAGGCTCAGCCTTTGGCCTTGAGCCTGCATCTCTTATTGACTCAGGACTTCATTACACACACAGCGAGCTTCAGTAATCTCTCTGAAGCTACCCTACACACTCTGACTACAAACAAGGTAGCTGTCAGTCTGTATAGTGTTCTACCTAATACATTACTTGAATAGCAGCCATTTTACAGGTAGAGACTTGTTTTAAGTCAGCATAAATTTGCCTCGACTAAGCCCACTGGCTGTATTTTCTTTGGTCCTTAGGAAATCTTGGCAGAGGACAGACTACTTCCTCCAGGAATATCTGCAAGTCCTCTGACCCATGGTGATTAGGATGCAGACTATACTTAGTGCGACAGATCCCTGTTTTGAGGAAAGAAAATTCAGCGTAAACAAAGTCTGGTCTATGTCAAAAATGCATCTGATGACAGAACACAAAACAGTAAAATGAATAAAAAAACAACAACAAACCTTTAACCATATGAAACAGATTTACATATTGTAATGTATTATATAAACTGAATTTCAGGCCAGTTTCAAAGTACCAGTTCTCCCAGCTCCACTGTCAGACCGGAACCAGGATCATATTTTGGGCTATAATACACTGGTGTATTTGCTCTACTCTGTCTGTAGGTCAAGACAGGCCCCAGTGAATGTTTGATCAGTTTTCAGTAAAATCAGCAACTATTTTGAGTTTTGTTGAAATAATTTTTTTTGGTGTTTGACAGCTGAGTCCTCATTCTGTCTGGAGGGAGCTGTCTCATCACATTCCAGGCTGTCTTTACCAGAAAAAAAACATTTGTTCAAATGCTTAAATGACCTATGTCTACATTTCCTGACAAGCACACTCCTGTGGTAGTGAAATAATGATTACACAGAAGCAGTGTGACCTTGTTATTGCTTAGAAAAACCTCTTACAGGGATTTCACGCCAAAAGCTTATAGGTTTGCTGCTGCACAGAGCAAGATTATTTCCACTGATGCTTCCAGTGCTTTTCAATTACCATTTAACCTGATTCTTAACCAGGTTTTAAATTGACATTCATATAACTTGAACTTTGACCCCAAATCCACAGAAGTTATGACAGCAACAGTTTTACAGTAAAAATGGATGGAGGGAGGTTAATACTGTGCATATCTGTATTTGAAAGAGATATGTAACTCTATTCTGCTATACAAATGACACTAAAACTGATTTTTTTTTAAAATCTCAGGCATGGCAGAAAATGTGAGAAAGGACAGAATTGGCAGGTTAGAAAATGAATCATGTTTACAGTACATGCCTCTGTAGTCTACAGCATCTTTTCATTTTATGCCCTCCCTTGTGTAAACTTTTAGCTCGTGCACATGAGGTGGCTATTTTGTCTTTTACGGACGTGAACTTGTTGCTTTATTCAACAATTTCCAAGCTGCACAACGTTTAGCCTTGAGGCTGACCGCAGGTAGATAAAAGAGCAAATTCTGTCATATCAATTTGAAAAGACTAACACATTTCACAGTGCTTGGTGATAATATCTTCATTCCATCTTAAAAAGGAAAGGGTAACATCATTGAAATTTGGGTCAGACTAATTTTTCAAGAGAATAGTGACACCAACGAACAAAGTGACTTATACCCTACAACAACGCAGGACATTAAAATGTAAACCTTCAGCAATAAACACATGCATTCTAAAGAGATAGTGCACATTATTTACCAAGACCAGCTCCCTTGTGTCAGGTGCATTACGTTTGATTATGCTCATCACAGCCTCATAGCAGTGAGTGACTAATTTTAAGACTCTTGCAGCTCTGTCTGGGATGTGCACATGTTGCAGACTGTTTGGCTGTCAAACAGTCAGCTGTAAACACACAGACGACAAGAAATGTCCCCATATCTGTGCAATTCTTTCTCCAATCATGTAAAAACTGCTCAGCGGCTGGACAAGTCCTACATGTACCCGTGTGTCGCATGCTCTGCTTGATGCTCTGTTGCTTGGCCCTCCGGATTTGCCTCTGGCAGCTTTATTATTAGCATTAGTGTTTGGAGCAACGAGTCTCTGGCAGAGCCTCATATTGTGGCTGCTCAGTGATGCACGTCTGTTGCACAACCCATTGCCGATCTTCTAATTATCATGGATGCTGCAGTGAGAAAACAAGCTGTGGTAGAAATAGCATGACCCAATGGCGTCTCTCTGTTTTGCATTATCATAGAGTATGCTGCTGTTTGCCTTGCTGTGTGATTAATTCATGTGTGTATCATTAATGCAGGAATGTCCAGGGGCAAAGACAAAAGCTCGGTCAATGTGGAATGAAACACAGGAGCGGGCTGTTAAAAATTGTGCACACATATGCACATGCTCACACTAAACTGAATCTTGGAGATAAAAAAACAGTGTGACTTATCTGATGCCCTCGTTTTGCGAAGTAGTGCTCTGTTTAAACCAACAGAAACAATGATAGTTGACCCTCTGAGAGGGAAGGCAGCCACAGGGCCAGTTTAATATGCAGATGAGGTGTGGGACTGCTGCTGCATGCTGCAGGATTTAGACGCAAAACACTGACTTCTCTCTCTCTGCATCCATTTCGTTCCCTCTTGTTCTCTCTTTCCCTTCATTCCCCATTTTTCTCTACTAATTTCATATTATTTTTGTTCTCTGTTGCACACAATTTCTCCTTTACTCTCCGTCTCTCTCGGTTCTGAGCTCCCTCTTTTTCTCTATCAATTTAATCCTCTCCCCCTCTCCCTTTCTCTATTTTGTGAGACACAACAATCACTCTGCCCTAAATGCTATGGGAGCCAGAGGTAGAATAACAATGGCATATTCATTCCAAAGTTATAACACAAAGCAGCTGGCATAGAGGCTACACAGCCCTAGGAGATCTTATAACTTCGCTGCTGCAGCCAGCAAATACAGTTTGGGAAGTGGCAGATTCGGGAAATGTGAAAGGCAAGCTGCAATGATTAAAGCTGTGCAGTTAAAGGACACTACCAGTCGTAGGACTCCACCGCAGAAGCAGAGGCAGGGGGGCGGTGTTTGCAGAGTTAATGGTTTGAGTATAGACTTGCTGACAACATTGCTGAATGCTTGATTCACACTGATGAAACAAACTGGGAAACGCTCCTTTGCACACTGCCACTGTTTTCAGCCATTTCTGTAAATGAGCCTGGAGCCTCACTGTGTGGGGACACATTTCTTCACCTGAGCCACTTACATGTCAACCGTCAGCCATGACAGATACTGCACAGCGCAAGATCTGGCTGGAGTTTGGTGGCTGAGCAGCGATGTGTCATCTGAAGCAATATTTACCCGTGGCTGTGTCTCTTCCTTTTAAACTGCCTTGCTGTTCAACATGCTAATAACCACGACCGGCCTTAAACCCCACTGCCTCATCCAGCACCCTGGCCCTGCTATCTCAACTCTGATGACGTGCCTCACAGCTCTGGGGCTGAGTGAGATGGGGACAAATGTGTTGTGTCTGTCTGTGTGGGGAAGAGAGAGAGAGAGAGAGAGAGAGGGAGAGAGAGACAGAAAGAAAGCAGAGGGGAGAAAAGATGAAGAGAGAGAGAAAGAGAGAGAAAGAGAGAAAGAGAGCGGCCGATGGGGCAAGAGGGAGAAATGTGGTGGCAGCATGTCAGCTTCTGATAAGGGCATTAGTCTGCCCCCTGTGGGTCAGAGTGAGAGACTGACAGTGCAAGTGCTCACACCACAATGCGCACACACACACATGCAAGCACACACGCGCGCGCACCTCTCTCTGTGGATGTCAGCTTTGCTGTCTGGGAGTAGTCACCAAAAAAAAAAAAAAACAGATAAGACCTGCGCATGGCAAACAACAACAACTAAACTCTCAATCACTGGAGTCACTCTGAACTCCTCTGTCCAAACTGACACATGAAACACAAACACAGACATTTGACGTTCACATATCTATTACTAACCAAATATGTACAAAATGAAAAAAAAAACACCCCTTCATGTTGTGAACAGAAGGAGTCCAGAGATACGAGCCAAGGCTGCAAGGTCCTGTGGGACTGACTTCTCTTTCATGTCAGACATGGGATCCATCCTAAATGGAGCAAGGCCTTTTATTTACCACACTAATTGACTGCAGAAGTACATGCAGGAGCCAACTCTAAACAATGCCCCAGATCTTGTATTCATAAGAGAGTGTTTGAAGGACACAAGATAATCCTGGCAGCTTACGCTATGGAGAGACTACAAACTTGGGCAATGGCAGCCTGCTCAATAGTGCAGCAACATTGTTGGCTAAATTAAAATTATGGATTACTATTTAACAACTGTTTGCCATGTTGTAACAATATTATGCGTCACAGCAGGCCCACTGCAGCTAAGTCAACACTGGGGCACGAGGATGATTCATCAATGAGACAGGGGGAGGGATAGAAAAAGAGATTGGAGGAAGTGGGGGGAAATGAAGGAAAGGCTCTAATTTTGCTCACAAGAGGACACAAGACAAGATCAATGCCAGAGAATCACAGAACCACGGCTTCAAAAAAGAAATGGACAGATATTTCTCTGTGAAGTCTACCACTCATTACCATTGGTAAGAGGGTGTGAGGAGGAGGAAGAGTGTGGGCTGTGGCAGATGGATGACAGGGAACCAGGGGGCTCCAGGCAGAAATCTCCAGAGCCTTTATAAGAGCTGGTTAGGCGGAGCACAATGGCCACAGAAGAGAGTCTGTGAAGTGCAGTGAGTCAAAGAGTATAAAATACCTGACCATGAGAGAACAGGCATGGGACAGAATATTCTATTACTGTGTAAAGGCAGAAATACAGCATGTTCTCAGGCATAAGGGGCATGAACACTGAGAATAATAGTCTTCTGATCGTCCATCAGATTGAAATAGAAATCAGCTCCAATCTTGTTTTTCTCTTATCACCCCCCCCCCACACACACACACACACACATTTTCTATCTGTGTGAATGTTCTGGGAAAGAAATATCAAAGTTCTGCTATCAAATGTGGCGCTACTTTGTATTTCGAATCAGTGACATTTGAAGAGTGGAGACACTTCTGCACTACATTTGTTTATTGTGCTCTATATCGACTGGCTGTCTGCCTCCGACGTCAGACTGCATCGCACGCACCAGCTGAGTGTGAGTGACGGGAGAGGCCGTGTAGGGCTGTGGGCGCAGCCTGAGTGACAGGCCTGTGGCTAAAACTCCTGTGCAACCTGAGGATGAAGAGGTGGTCAGGTGCGTGGGTGTGATTGGTGAGAGCTGTAAACAGATTATTTCTTCTTCTTGGCAGCTTCGGTTCTTTGTGAAAAATGTAGCCCACACAAGCCTGATATAGTTCTGCTCTGGCCTTCACAGACAGAAGTACATGATATTAGCCATTTAGTGGCCATATTCCACCAATGCACCATATGAAGTGTTGAGTTCAATGTCACTGACCAAAGCATAGAAAAACTGAAGCTGCAGCATTTCTATCAGAAGGATTTCTTTCATTCAAATGTTGGAAGGGTACTGTATATAGATGCTTAGAAGGACAGGTCCATACTGTCCTTTTCCATAACCAAACGCAGGTCCATGTTCTGCTGTGGATGACGATGATGAATGATAGATAATGTTGTTTCCTCCTCTCTGACTTGTTCTCAATTCAACCGCTCACCCTCTGCTTTCATTTATATTCACAGTCCTCATTGTCAGGCCTGTATATACACTGTATATTAGAATACCAAAGGAAATGTACCTCGGATGAAAAACAAGCACAACGTTAAACACAAAAACTGCACATTTGTCATATCCGGAGAAACATATGAGATCAGAGCATATACAGTATGTGGAGCAAGAAGAATTTAGCTCAGCTTATGGCTTTGGTTGATGAGTATAATCAACAATGTGTCATGACAGCAAGACATAATCACCAGCGCAAGTTGAACTTCATGTCATTGTCATTTCAACTATTAAAAATGAATCTAAGAAGTAGCATAAAACATAAGTGATGAAACACTGTTTATCTCCCAACACTGCAGCCATGTTTTTTTTTTTTTTAAAGTATATTTTTTGGGCATTTATGCCTTTATAGATAGTACAGTTGAGACAGACAGGAAACGGGGAGGCAGAGAGAGGGGGAATGACATGCAGTAAATGGCGCCCGACGCGGGACTCGAACCAGGGCGGACTGCAGCGAGGACTGTGCCTCTACTGTATACATGGGGCGCCCGCTCTAACCACTACGCCACGCGACGCCCCCTGCAGCCATGTTAAACCACTGTCCATTCTGTGGTACAGTACTTTGTCCAGACATATTTGATGTCTACATTTTACTTCTGGAGCCTTGTGCAATGAACAAAAACAGAATTACAAAAAAAAACTTCCAAAACTCCAGCTTTCCCCTTGGTGACAATGCCTTATTAATGACAAAAGTCAGAAGACACTGGTACGACTTGTTCCAGCTAACAGGCAGGGCAGAGGAAAGGAAATAGAAATAGAGTGCAACAGCAGAAAAGACACATTGCTGGAATCCACTCCTGTCAGCTAATAAGTAAGGGTAGAACGATTAACCAATTCAAATCGACACTCCAGGCTTAATGTCTGAAATATACGTGCATTAATTCAAATAGCTCGAACAGAGCTAAAGCTAGGAGGGAATCAGAGCTGAATCTGCAGACTTCTCTGTATTAGAAAGGCTTAATATGACAGGCGTATTTTGGTTAAGTTTAGCGCCTACAAGTGCCATTTTCCCCCGTAAGCCAAGGGAAGCCATACTTACCCTATTAGTCAGGCTATTATTGTCATTTTAATAAAAAGATCAAATAACTTGTCTTGTCATGACAATTACTGTACTTTTATCTTGTTCTCTCGGCCAGCTACTTTCCGTTTTTCACAGGATATCTTCATATTAGTGAAACGACCTTCCTCTGCATGGCACTGTTGGTCAATTTGTGTAGTTTACTGAGCTGCAGAAGCTCATGTGGTGGTTAGCGGCACTATCTCCTCACAGCAAGAAGGTTCTCGGCTCGAACCCCCAGCTAACTGGGGCTGTTCTGTGTGAAGTTTACATGTTCTCCTCTGAGCCTTTGTAGGGGTTGTCTCTGGGGTTTCCAGCCTCTTCCCACAGTCCAAAGACATGCAGGTTAATTGGTATCTCTAAGTCACCCGTGGGTGTGAATGTGAGCGTGTAAGGTTGTTTGTCTCTATATGTCTGCCCTGTGATAGACTGGCTGCCTGTCAAGGGTGTACCCTGCCCTCCCTCAATGTCAGCTGTGACTGGCACCAGCTGTATATAAGCAACAGTACATCCACAGATAGAACACTTTCCCATGCAGACACACATGTGTACAACACAGCACCTCTGAGGTAAGTAAACCAATCATTTAATGTAAGCAGACTCTTGTGGCACTGTGTAGCTGAGAATCATCAGGAGAAGAAAACAAAAACCACTAATTTACCTGAAAATGGTCTTGGATTTTTTGGACCATACTGTAATTTTTGACTTATTTTTCTTTATAATTCTTGTAATTCAGGCTTTACAGACCGCTCCATCCCCACAGCCTTAAGTGGAGTGAGTTGCACTTGACAAAGCTGACACAACACACTATTTCTTTCTCAGTAAATATTCTGCCTTGTTATAGCAACAGAAGCAGGTGCAACTAACAGCACTTTTAATGGCCTTATTCCATTGATGTGTAAGCCTTGACAATGAGCCAGCACACACAACACCAGGGAACACCTGAATGGACTGCATCCATGATTATCAGTTTTATTAGCCACGCTTTTGCTTTTCCTGCTGTGACAAGGCAGAATATCTGCTGTGTGAGACGTCTAGCAGTAGGGTGGCAGACCAGGCCGTTTTCTCACTGTGAAGACACTTACTTTTAATGTGAATCACATGTATAGAAGTAGAAGTAATTACCTTTAAGTAACTTTGATCAACAATGATAATTACTGAAGGGTGGAAAAATGAATGCTGCGTGGTTAAATTCATTTGTATTAAAAAAAATGCCAGCAGGGTCGAGAAACAGAAATAGGCGCAGCCAGCGTGAACCCATCAATCCATCATGCCAGGTGACAACAGTGCAGGCTGGTGCTGGGGATGTGATGGGGATTTATGTGCCAGTGTACAGTTGGATCCTTGAACCTATTACGCATTATTTCAATGCCACAGCATATGTAAATATTTTGAGTTCTTACAGTCAAAGAGCAATTTTAAGGATTAAATGACTGCGTCTTTTAGTCAAAACACAGAAATGAACCGTTACAGTACATTTACACTTGTGTAGTGTTCTGATATCCTATATAAACATTTTAAGTTAAAGCAGAAGTAAGTGGTCCGGTCGTTTTTCGCTAATGCTGCGTTCCAGGCAGGCTTTTGAAATCGTAAATTACAGCTTCAAGTCACAACTTACAACTTTGTAGCGTTTCAGGCAACCCACTCGTGTTTTTCCGACCTGTTTTTTTGAAAGTCACTATAACTGCCACTCGTAACTTCCGACCGGTGAACTCGTACCAGATCGAACTGGTACCACTTCACGGTCGGAAAAATACGAGTTTCCTTGAACGCACCATAACAGTCCTCGTCCCTACGTCGCCACATTCACGGCGTTCCTTGGCTGCACACACAGCCCTGCATGCCGTTCTCTCTCCTCATTGGATAAAAACTGTAGGATACGATAAATGTTTTCTCTTCGGCTCAGAGCAGAGCAGAGTGACTGACAGACCCGTGTTTCAGTCCAAACACTCTATGTAAGTGATTGCTGTCGGAAGATATAACTATTTAAGACTTATATTAACACAAATATATCTAATGAGTAATTAAGATAATCAGCATTGCAATTTAAAGAGGAAATTTAATTGTATTTGAGCCGAACCGTAATTGTCTTGTGTCTGATATACAGTAATAGAACATTTGTTCACTATGCTTGCTATCTAATGATTCATAATTTACCCATAATTCAAATTGTGGGGTTTCAGTCTGGACAGAGGAATATTTCTGAACGGGAATTGAGCAGCTCTCTGACTATAAAAACAGAAATAGGGGGAGGAGGAATTTACAGATACTGATATACTGTATCTTTGAAGACTGTACAGATTGTAACAATGCATTTTGACCAACAGGAGATGGCGGACGACAAACTGTGTGTAAAACGTGAGCACAACATTGTTACATGAAAAGAATTGTACTACCCTCCCACACAGATTATCGTTTTCTACTGTATAAACTATACTTCAAGGAGAACAACGTTCAAAGCGCACAGAGCACAGAGACAGTTCCAGGGTTATCAAAGAAACTTTGTATGAGATCACTATAGTGGTGTCTGTGGCTCCCATGAGAATTTCAATACAGATACAGTGTTGCACTCAATGTTGAGAAAAAAAATGGCGATTTTGAGATGTTCTTTGTCACGAAACCAGAAAAATATGAAATAATTGAACTTGTCAATGTTTTGTGCTGCTTCAGTACAGAAATTGTGACATTCAGAAAACTTGTCAAAGCGTGTACCACATATTAGTGAATACTTATGGTTACTACTGAAGGATTATAAATCTACTTCATGCTCATGGCAAGAGTGTGTTGTGACTTATTGAGGAAGTGCTGTGTGTTGTGTCCTACCTCGAGGGTTATTGAGTGCAGCTTCAGTGGCCTTCCTGCCCTCTCCACAGTGGCTCTGGTCAAAGGGCAGACACTGCTCCCCTGTCCCGGCCACCACCTCAAGGTTGCGTGATGGGTCCTTTGGCTGTCCAAGGTTTCTCACTCGGTATACTTTGCGACTGCTGGTGTCCGACACGTACAGAACTTCTCCCATTGGGTCCATGGCCAGGTAGTACTTATGAGCAGGGCTGGTGCTAGTAGGAGAGGGTGTACAACGTTACTCCAAGTCAGTCAAGTCACAAAGTGGAGTAAGTTTAGATGGTAAAGATATGCAGAGAAAGAAATTATTCCAGTGACAAATACCAGCAAACGACACTGAGTTTCTTCTGTTCTTCTGTTTACCCAGACTGACACAAACAGCTGCTTGTTTGCGACATGATATGATGCGGTTTGAACTTACATGTATATTGACAGTGAGAACTGGCCTATTTCAGGAAATTCCAATATTAGTCAGTATTCACAACTAGACACAACACCATCAGTTGAAGCGAAGGGATGCAGCAATCAGGTCATTCCAGTGAAAACATTAGTGTGAGAAACTCCAGGAGCCAGTGCTGGAACAAGATTAATCACTTGTAATTCAAATAGTACAGATGGCCACAGCCACAGCAGCCAGATAATAGTCCTAAGTGATTATCCCATTGTCAGGATTTTGTACCTATACGTTTTTAAAGAGAAAAAAAGCTTATGAATCCAAAGTATTAAACCAGTAATTCCATGTTCCTTGTATGTCCCTGCACACACTAATAATCCCATTCAGTGAAACCAACCTGAGCTAATCTCAACATACCTTCAAAAGACTACATTCAAACCACATGAAAAAAGAAGAACATACTAGTCACAAAGTGTCAATAAAATGAGGTGAAATCTTCCCAAACAATAACACCATCATTCAAACAAGGGCAACGTGGAGCTGTTCAAGAGTAAAATAACACCCCTGGATCTACAGCTCAGATAAGGCTCTTGGTAATGTGCTCCACCCTTTCTACATTACTCTTCTATATGTGCAGAATAGTCTATATGCTGCATAAAGCTGATAGTCCTGATGTCAAGGTGACCATTAAGTAATTCCTTATTTTGTGGTGGATAACTGTAACAATAAAACAAAGCATGGATATTTTTTTCAAACTGAAATTCAGTTAATGTGGAAAATAGCAATGTGGTGAGTACAGCGAAGGAATGTACTTAGACTGTAATGTTCACTCATTCTTACTCTTTTTGATGTGGAAATAAGGTAGAGTTTTCTCCAGGGTCAAATGCTAAGCCCTGTGCAGGACTCTCAAAAATAAAGTGCTCACAATTATGAAGCCATGGGAATAATTTACATGAGCCATATAGTCATATGTTCTTCAGCTTCAAAGCATCCACATGTAAAGCACTGATAAGGAACCTTATGTATAAATGTATGTGTGGACTGAATAAGGTGGAGAATATCATATTAAAGCCTTGGTAAATACTTCCAATAGCTGCATCTTTACATAATGCTCCTGTAATATGATACCTCTGTAGAAAGAATCTACTTTGACAATGAGATACAGTCAAGAATTTCATTTTATGTACATAATAATGTGACCTTCGTTTTTTTTGACACTGTGTTGTTCGCAATATGTCATAAATATAAAATGTTATCCTAGATTGATTATTAACAATCCTCTGCTTCTATAAAACTTTGTTTAAAATAAAGCAAACCTCACTGAGAGAAACAGGAAAAGAGGGACAATAACAGGGAGTAGGAACGGCAGGCAACAAAGGTCCAGGACCAAAATTAAACCCAGAACATTCATACAGCTAAATTTGGCCTAAGCCAAATGAGCTGTGTGGGCACATAATTGTTAATTGTTCTAGTTGTTTTTGGAGGTTTATGGGAGGCAACAGTGGACATAAGACTGGAAGGTTGTTCAGCATAAAGTAAGGCTGAAAAATACAGGATGTTGTGAAAAAGGAAAGGGTATATGGAACTGTGTACTTTTCAACTGTTTTAATATCTTTTGTCCTCAGTGTAACCCCTGGATTACACCTGAGCCAGCTGTGACGCTGCTGCAGGAGCAGACTGCGGCCACTCCAGACAACGCTTGTGATGATATCAGATGTGCTGCAGCAAAGTGTCACGGAAGCAGCTCACCAAAACTATGCACCTGCCTCTACTTTTTAAGTATATATTTTTTGTTTGTTTTTTCGCCTTTAATGGACAGGAGAGTTGAGAGAGAGACAGGAAATGGGAGGCAGAGGCGGGGGGGAGGTGACATGCAGGAAAGGGCCGCTTCACGGCGCATCTGATCAATTTTAAAATAAAACATTTTCTCCCTGCGTTCCCAGTTGAATAAAGCATCACATCACTTCATCAACATCACAACCACTAGCACCAAGCCCGGAGGAAGGAAACTGCAGTCACAGATTCACATCTGTCATTCACCTGCACATGGTGGAATCCACGGGTAAGCCTCGGCTTAAGTTAGCACACCATGAACACTGACTTCATTTTGCCTCATGTTGACTGTGAGCTATGTGCTGTGCTTTGAGTAGGAACACCAACACTGTGCAGAGACAACTCTGCTTGCTCCTATACGCTTCCAGTACATTCATTACAGAAAACCTTTTAGTTACCGTAGTTTGATTATTGTGTTGTATTTTTGAGAACTATAATTTTGCACTCTGAAAATTGCAGCTCTCTGTGATTCATTATTACTCAGACTTACTCTGTAGTTTGATATCCAATGTCAATGTGCTGGGTCTGGCCAGAGGCTTCCTGCTGTTAAGACATCCCTGTAATGGTGCTATTTTTTTTTTTCACTGGTCATTCAGTGAAATATGTCTTGTGAGAAAAATTACAATGCCAAGAAAAATATTCTCTCTGTCTTGCTTGTCAGTACTGTAGCATGTATGCTGCTTTACGGCCCTCAAAACCTTTCTGTGGTTTCTTAAACATTTTTCATAGGTCACCAACCGTTTCCTATAATTGTGTGTTCGCCTTGGACTGCAGCTGTGCGTCATGAGCCTGTCCTATACTCACTCTAAAGAAAAAACTTCCTTCTGATTTAAGCCGGAAACTTCTCACAACCCAGAGAAAGAGAGAGAGAGAAAAAAACAAAAAATACGTTGCAATGTAGGCAAGAGTGCTGTCAGTCATCTAGTCCATTAAGTGCATAACTGTTTACAGAACTCTGCACTGAACTGCACATGCATAATTTAGTCTTGATCCTAAGAGAGTTATTCACCGAGTTCCAAAGTGTGCCACTACTCTGTGCAGTATATCATATTTGTTGGGCCTCTTGACGCGACTGCGAGCCTCGCATGGTGAATACAACTGATTACAAATAACTTCACCTGTCTTTTCCTCAATTAGATGCTCACAGCTCGGAATACATTTATCCAGTGGACGGGAAATGAACAACAATAACAACCACAGCACAAACAATCCCACTCCAGCCTCCCTTGTTCCCTGCACACATAACAAAAACAATGATCAGAGTTGATAGACACAGTGATCTAGCTGTTCCTGACTGTCTCTCTGAATCAAGCGTCTGGGCTCTCAGATAATATTGCAGAGGACTTCCTTCCCTATTTGCTTTAGTCTTTGCTCAAACTCTTGAAGGGAAAGAATAGACAATGGTTTTACAGTGAGTACATCCCATATTGTCTCCCCTCGGAGAGCACCTTGTTTTGAAGCCCTGTTGGCTGATAGGCACTTTGCTGGGAAGAATGTGGAGTGAAAAGCTTTGAAAGCTGAATATGGATGAATAATTAATGTATTTGACTTGGGAGAACAATAGTATGGAATAAAAGAGAAACGGTAAAAAGCTGCGGTGTAGAGAAAGGAGGAAGCGGGAACTAAAGGAGAAACCTCCAGGGTGAGGTGAGGGTATCCAGAGTGCCTTCTGAAGAATCCAGTTGCTACGGGCTAAGACCAGTGCTTCTCCACCCTTTATTTCTTGTGTGAAGTTTCCCCACAGGTGGGGTGGGATTAACTACAGTGCCCCTCCACTGACACTGCCCACTGTGTTCCAAATTTAGATCGATTTTTAACTGGATGGTATTTAACTATTAATGACATTAAAGTGGATATAAAAGTGGATGTTACACTATTTTTCCCAAATAATTCAATTTTAGTTTGGTGAAATTTGCAGTCATACACTACTACTTGGATGGATGTTTTAACCATCTAACCATTAGGGCTTCTTTGAGCTTTTTTGCCCATTTAGCTTATACAACTTTACAACTGTTTATCCATTGATTTTAGCCAATTCACTATGTATTCATATCTGGCTATTTCAATTGGCTATCCATGTTTTTTTTTTGACAATTTCAAGTAATTATAATTTACTTTTAACTAATTAGGTTAACTATTTATTCATTACTTTTGCTATGTTAAATATTGATCAGATTTACACTATATCAGCCATTCAGCTAGCTATCTAATTATCTGAACTACTCCACAATCTTTCTACTTACCCCCTGGCAAGGCCACAAGTATTCCCCTAGGGTACAAATGCCGGTGCTTGGGATCACTGGCTTCGGCTTTCCAGTAGGTATTTACTATGGTTTGTGCATCACGAGCACATTTACATTTTCACACTCCCAGACATTTGTACACACCCACCTTTACAGTACAAGCATAAACAAGCCACGTTATCCTTTTTGCATGGTTGAAAACTCTGGCATGCTGGAGATATGGCATCTTGAAAACCCCATTCCCTTTTCAAATCGGATAAACTCTCTCTGTCTGTCTCACAAACACCCACAAGCTATCACACACACATACACCCGGCTTGATATAACCCCTGATAGTGGTGCGCACACACAGACTCACAAACATCCGCACACACATACACACACACAAACCCTTTAACATCTGTCTAATCTTCTGTCGAACATGGTGAATAGAGCTCACACCACCATCACAATGTCAAGGCCACACCAGGCCTCATGCTTTTTTACTCCAGCTCAGGAAGTGAATGAACCGCTGCATCCTCCAAACAGAGTTCTGCTAATCCTCTAAAAGAGGAAATCCTTGACATTTTGGCTTTTTTCCAGTTTACACATTTAATATCGCGCAGTGAAATTTAAATGAGGATTTGAAAGATCTGACTGTAATGTATCATACAGTGCATGACGATTTGGGGTGTTTTGTTGGTGTATGTGTGCAATTGTGCATCTTTGTGGGGCATGGGAAAAGTGAGGTCAATCCAATTTACAGCAAACAAACGAAGGTAAGTGCTGTGACACATTTTTCCACATGTTTTGTCTTTTCTCCTGACACATCTCCTTTGGGTGAATGCGTGTACTTTTCAAGATACATAAGAGAGGTGTTAATCACCAATTCTCACCTGTGTCTGGTGTCCCGGTTCCTGGTGATGAGCCATGGAGGAGCGTTTAAAAAGGAGAAAAGAGAAGGTAAAAAACAATCACTTGTAGAAATTCATTGGCTACAATAAGTCAATTCTCACCTCATACAGTAAAACTAGGTTTGATTTAGATGACTATATTGTTTCACATTAAATATCAACCTAAACAGGAAGCTTCTTGGCATTTTCTCCCAGAGGGCAGGGAAGTATCAAATACAGACACCATGAAGACTCCGTCTGAACCAGCAATATTAGTCAGAGATGATAATAATAGAGAATGAGAGAGTAAAGTTACATAAGGAAAACGCATTACAGGACAAATGACTGTGCAATCCCACCGAGATTCTATGCTTGAGAAAGTACAAAAATAGAGAATGTAGTGCCTGCAGCACAGTAGAAGATATCATCGTCATAATCCACGGGAAAAAAATATCTTTGTTTCACAGCACAGACTTTGAGCTTCTCTTACATCCTAAAGAGGTAGATTAGAGTCTGTGATGCCTGAACCTCACATACCCGGCTTTTTGCATGAAGACAAACTTCAGAGTGTATTCTGCTGAGATCAAAAAGATCACAACTGCAGATGCCAACCCGAGCAAATGCCATACTAACCCATATCGGCCACACTAATTTTCCTTTAATTGTGCTCAAGTCAATCCAATGCTCAGAATCCCACTGCTTCCCACTGTGGGAGATCCCTACCAAGATCAGACTTTATCAGGCGTATACTCAACAAGATCATGGGTCTCACTTGAGTTCGAGTATGGTTCTTGTGTATCCGTCTGGATGAACCCTGCGGATGAAGTTGAAGTCGCCCACGTAGAGAGAGCCATCAGGGCCACTGGCCAGGGCCACAGGGGCAAACAGCATCATGTCTCTGGCTGCACCGTTGCAGCTTGGACTACAGGGGACACTCCGGTAGAAGCCATTGCCCATTACAGTGCTGATGACAGGAGGCTGCTGGGAGAGGAAGACGTTTTCCCCATTTCCCTTGTGAAGGATTCCTTGGGGGAGAGGAAAGCAATAAATTCCTTAAAGGCTGTTATTACTACGTGTGATGTGATACACATCACATATACACACACAATGTCCTGCCAATGGTAGAACATGAACATGATCTCTTTTCTTTGTTCTGTCTGAGTTCTCTCTTCTCACCACTTTTTTATGCAGATTGGAGTCACAGTCTACAAAGAAGGTGATGTCACGCACTTCTCTGTACCAGCTGGGATTTAAATGTGATGGACAGTTATTTGGTCAAATTTGACATTTAAATCTTATAAAAAAAATAAATAAATAAAAAACATAGCTTGTTTTATATTTAGTGAGGAGTATCAAATGTTATAAACAAGTACTTAAGATTTGAAATAATCTTTCAGGAACTTTAATGCAATTTGTTGAGCTGGTTAGCTACAGTACTGCTTCCTATAATGTCAGATAAAGTCTACTAAAACATTATGTATGTATGTGGTATGGGCAATCTGGTCCTCATTCACAAAAATGTGTGTATGTGTATGCACTGAATAGTGGCCGACTGAAGGGAAGCAAGATTTCAGCGCTGTGTCTTGAAAAAAATGAACAAAAATTTTCACTTCAATCCAACCGAATTTAATTAAATTTCAGTTGATGGATCTGAAACTAAGGGCAAGTGGCAGCTGGCCTCCATGAACTGAAAACAGACAAAAAAAAAACACACAAGTATATTTTCTCCTTAGGAGGCTTGTGTTCATCCTCACCGCTGCGTATGTTGAGGGTGTGGTGTTTGTCCAGTGACCAGCCTCCCAGGTTTGAAGGGACCAGTTCAAATCCTTGCATCAGAGCCGTCCTCCTCTCCCACTGGATAACTCCAGGACATGATTCGTACTCGTAGCCGACCGATACTGAAACGCAGATACACACAAAGGGGCTTGATGTTATGCATGGTAATAACTATATGCAATGCACCTGCTGTGTGTAACATCATAGTAGGTGCAACAAAATAACTATGTGTGGTGGTATTTGTACAGAACTTGACAGTCAGACATTCCACACCAACACACACACACACACACACACACACACACACACTCAATTACACTCGCACACACAGTTCCCATCACTCTCAAAACTACATTGTATTGAGTGGTGAAAGAGATGAAAGGCCTGTAAGCGGGCCCTCATCAGTGTGTGTGTGTGTGTGTGTTTGAGAGAGATCAGTGAAAAGTGGAGGCGTAATCAGGAGGAGCCCGTCTTCATGAAGGAGCCCTAGAATTAGCTGCTTGGCCTCTTAGTTGTAATGATACACTGAGCAGCATCCCACTACAACTAACAACTATCAACAGCTTTTTTTTGGCTTGGCAGGATTAAATATGTTTCGACAGTAATTTACCACTTCAGACTTGGAATACGTTTAAAAGCAGGTGTTAAAGCTGTAGGGGCTCTCAGAAACATGTTAACACAGACACACTCACATATTCTGCAAGACAGTCACACATGTAAGAGAGCGCAACACGCACACATTCTTTTGTAAGAGTTGAAAACTCACTGAGCACATTTACTCTACTGTAATTTCAATTCAGCTAATCTCTATTTCCTCTTCACTATGTTCATTTGACAGTTATAGTTATCAGATACATGTTACTACAGTAGCATACGTTGTTCTGTAATGTAATATCATAGATGAGGTTACTTGAAACTGGTGGATGTACTAGTTAAATAGAGTTTGAATCAACCACTAAAAATAAACCAATAATGTAAAATAACATGATGATATATTTAACCCTGGAATCAGTGTAATGTAATCAAGTAATGTAACTATATTTTCTCTGATAATACCTCTGTACTTATACTTATAATACTTATACTTCTGCGGGCAGTACTGAAATTAAGCATGTTCACACTGTAGCATTAATGCCTCAGTTTAAAGCTGCAACTGATCTTTTAACTGTGGGTGGTGGAAAAGTTGTGAAAATAACACTCACATATTATCACCTTATAAAGTTGTAATGTCAAACTCACAATCAAACTGTTGTTCACCAAGCACACACTGAGAAACATGATTACGTCTGATATTTGCTTTAGCAATCTTAGCTTAGGTTCGCAAGCTAGATGCTAACTTTGTCTATCTGTCTATTTGAGACAGGGATGTAGGCTACTGCATAATGGCTTTATCATTACGTTTTCACTATGAACTGTAGCCTACGGTTGACCAAAAGAAAAAAAAAAGATGCTAAAAACACTGCAAAAGAAAGCCTGAAAGAACTGCATAGTTGGCTGATTATTCTCTGTGGCCTTATTGCTTTTACAGTCAGTGGTTTAATCATTTGTTTGTATAAATATCAGTGCAGATCAGTGCATCTTGATGTGAAGCGTTTATTTACCTCATATGCTAATGCCTGATCATTGCTTGAATGGTAAATGGACTGGCATTTCTGGAGTGCATTCTTGTCTCTGCAACCACTGAAAGCGCTTACACTACTACTGTAGTCACATTCACCAATTCACACACACATCCATACAGTGATTCTATTTATAGGTATTGCGCATAGTCTCCATTCATAGTATCTTGCCCAAGGACTTAAGTACTTGGGGACTGAACCATTGACCTTGTGGTTAGTGGGCAACCCACTCCACCTCCATTAAAACTAACTTTTCACTTCTCACAAAATCAACTTGTGAATTGTGGTGCTACAGATTTCCCCTGGCCTACAAACCATATTTTCCAGACATAAGGAAACTTATCTGACCCCCCAAAATCACATCATCATCATACAAACAAACAAACAAACAAAAAATCAGTGATAATGAAATGGAAAATGGTCATTTTCACTGAAATCTGAAACTCATCACATACAGTACGTAGCTACTAGTAGATCTGCTTTTTTTTCTTTTGCATGTTGTGTGCCTCTACTTTTCACCAAAACTGAGAGTTTGGTGTATGAAATGAAAAAAAGAATCCATCTTTAACATACTGTCTAATTAATGCAGTGGGAGTTCAATACAGTTAATTTTTCACAGTCAAATAAAGATAATGATGTACTATACGGTAAGAGGAGCTTGACAAGTCTGACACAAAAGCTGTATAGAAGAATAGTTGTCTCTGTCAGTCACTGTTGGCACTGATCTCTCTAACTTGCTTCATTGTAAACCCGCGTGCCTCTGAATTGATGGGCACTCAAGGGGAACAGGAGAGCACAGTCAGCATAAAGAACAGCAGAGATGGTGGAATACGTTAAGTAAGGGCTCTGACATTACGCACAAACTCAGGAGATTCCCTTTAACACGGAGAGAAACTCATGGGGCACACAGGGCCAACTTAAAACTCCAACTCAATGGGTACAATCAATAAAGTGATTGGGCAGGGGGAATAATGGGTAATTTGGGACACTGGGGAGTCTCATAGAGAAAAAGAAACATTATAGTGGACAGAAGTTCTCAGTTGAGAAGCTATCTCTTCAGTTCATTTAAAAGGCTCATTTATTTCAATTTTCATATGTCTTCTGCTCTTATAGTTTTGTGATCGTGTGGTTTTGAAGGACAAAGGCAGAGCAGAGAGTCACCGAGTTTAAATTTATATTGAGGTAATGCTTGGATAGACAGATTATGCAAAAAAAGAAAAAAAAATACTTCCTAGAATAACAGCATGTTTTAATATATAACATATAATTTCTGACCCTTAAATTCACATTGTACCCCCCTTGAAGAACCTGTTTCATGACCTGGAAACCACCCAGCTTTAGGAAAGTGCATATCAAAAGTTGCCATAAATAAATTGCCGTCAACAGGGACACTGTCTTGTTTTTATTTTAAATTCTACAATAAAACTGACTTTATTTGAGGAACAAGGCATTTCCAGGACAAAAGGGGCAAAGCAATCTCAAAGGGAAAGTGTCAGTGCTTTGAGAACTGCTTCACAACCTAATATTACTGTAGCTATATTACAAGAAATGACACACTCACACACACACACAGCAGCACATACACACTCTCGCACAAACAATGCACACGCACACCATAGAACATAAATGCACACTCAATATCTCACAGGTGAAAGCTTTCATTCCCCTCTGCTGAAGCCTCAGGCAATGTGTTCACCCCAGCAAACAGAGCATGATCTCCCTTTCTCTGGCTGTGTTCGAGCACACGGAGTGCGTGTGAGTACGCAGGCACACCTTGGCGCATGTGTGTGTGTGTGTGTGTCTGTGCACGTCTGTGTCATTGTGCCAACAAAGCACCAAGAACTATAGAGAGGGAAGGATCAGGGGGAAACATGGGTAGAGGAAAGAGAACAAGGGAGGGCAGAGGAAAACAGGAGAGTGGTAACAGGGGAGATCAGAGAGAATGGGGGAAATAACAAGCAGGGAAGAGAAGAAAAGAGAGTTCAGGAAAGGACAGAAACACAGGAAACACTACGAGGGTAGAGGAAGACAGCACATGAGGGAAGGGGGTAAGGAGGGCAGAGAGGGAGGTGGCTCTGCAAAGCAGGGCAAATAATAAAACAACATCATTTGAGTTGAGGAAAGGTGAGAGAGCTGGAGCAGATGAAATGAAGCCCTAGCAGATAAGAGTGGGGCGAGAGGTGGATCAGGTGAAGGCCTAGGGATGGAGAGATGCAATCTGTGTACAAGACCATACACTTGAGTGGATAAAGCTTCTGGCATGCCTGCGATATATAAGTGCTTATGGAGAACTCCTGTTCACAGCAGCAGCACTGTTTGTCTACAACCTGCCACAAAGAAAAAGTGGGAAACACAGATAGTGGAAACATAATCTCTCAGATTACCTGTAGAAAGTTCAAAGGGTTAATCCCTCATAGCATCTGTAAAATGATTCTTTTTTTGCCATAATGAACGAAAAGTGCAGGAAAAGTGACAGTTGTGTATCTTTTTTCACAGGTAGGAGGGGACTCTGGAAGGAAACAGATCACCGTGGCGTTCACTCAATCCACTTCCCACCGTGTGTGTTACACAATTTTAATTTCCTGGCCCAAACATTTTAACTGTAAGTGAACACTTTACTGCAGCCTGGTAAACCTGCAACTGTCAAACTAATTATTTAAAAAAATAAATCCACATAAAGCAATAATTATTATTATTTTTTTATAATCAGGCAACTTCAAATCTTTACTATCACAATAGAAAACTGATTACTTGCTGAATGGTCAGTAATTTACATTACGACTTCAGGCTTTTGTGCAAAGCAGTCACTCAACATTTGACCACAGCATGCAACATTTTTGATCAAAAATATCAAAGGCTTATTTGCAAAGCCTGGAAATAACACATTAATGAGACGCAGAATACATTTTTCCATCAAGTTCGTTTGTTAGGAATGGTTACATATTTTGGGAAGTACCGTTATTTGTTGAGAGTTTGTTGAAGAGATTATTAATGCTGTCATGTCTGAGGCAATTATCGTAGCATAAAGACTGGAAATGGGGACACTGTGTAAAAACAACAAGTTACAGTAAGAGTATACAGTGCATGCTGTAACTGTTTTGTGACCTGAATGTTTCGGGACCTGGATGTAGGTAGGGCCCAAAAATGACAGTTCTTAACTCATGGTAAAAACACCATTTGACATTTTTAAAACTCTGAATTAGAGTGTGACATCTATATATGTCTGTAATTGTTGAACAGATGTTCATTATAATCCATGTCAGAAATCAGTTTGAATGCTTTCTACAGTATAACCCAGATGTTTTGTAATTTATATATTTTTCTGGGATGTTTGCTTTTATTCCACAGAGTAGATGTGACATGAAATAAAGGGAGGGAGAGGACACAATGTGCAACAAATGTCTTTTCACTTATTTAAGACAGAAAGAGGAACTGTGAATGCAACTCACTATATTTCCTTTCCTACTTACCAGTTGCATGAGTGAGGCCCCAGACCTCCTGGCCATAAACATCAGTCTTGTTCCAAACTAGCCTGTGGACCAGACCAGGCCCAGCAGGATACCAGCGCTGGTACAACCTTCCCTGGACTGATGCACGGACGTGCACCTTGGACAAACCACCCAGTGGGGAGACGGGGGAAGATGGGGAAGGAGGTGTGAGGAGGATCCGCAGCAGGGAGAGATACCCAGCAGCTCGGGTGCTCAAATAGTTCAGTTTCACAAAGTCTCCTGGGATTGAAATTTCTTCCTGTACCGCCTGTGGAGGAAAGAAAGGTGTTTTATCATACTTTGCATTTTAATAATGAGTGTCCAATGAGTGTTATTGGCAGGTATATAAAGAAATAGCTCACGCAGTAAGGTGTCCGCCAGTAATAATTATGAGTATGAAGAACCTTTTCTTCTTTTTTGTAAAGAATATCTTTTTCATGTAAAGATGCTACACAGTTAGTCTGTTTAATTAGTCTATGAGTCAAAGGGGAAAAATGGTAAGACAAGCTATGTGAGATGTTTTACAGTTTTGGACTGTTGGCCAAATAAAACCAGCTAAATGAAAATTAATACATCAACTCAAGCTCTGGAAAATTATAGCAGGCATTTTACTTATTTTTTTTCATATTTTATGGACAAAATGATGGACCTATTAAAACTAATAAAAGCACATTAACTGCTAATGGAAACAAGCATTACTTAGAGGCATATTGTAATGATTATTATGTTGAAGTAAAATAAAGTCAAGTCTGAAAGATCATGTCTGTACTGACAGTTTCTTGTGAAGAAAAAGGTGAAGAACGATTATACATCATATATCTTACAGACAAATAAAGCACAACTTTCATCTTCCATAAACATTTAACAAGCCACCGGAGGAAACATTTACTCATCCATCACAATATTTCTGTTGGATAACAGCGTGCCATTTCAGTCAGAGATTACCTTAAATCAAATTATCTGTTAGACGATGAGACATTTTCATCAAAAGTCTAAATCCTTTGATTCCACTTATTAACACAGGTGAACACAGTGGGTGTTGCAAAGCTCATGGTGAACATTAAGTACTGTTCGTTCCATTTATTTGCTTGCTGCCTGTTTGTCCTGAGGTGTTATTTGTCATAAGGATAAAATGTTCCCTCATTTCAATGGTCTGTTCGTTCCAATCATCTGATTTGGTAAAATGAGGCTGAACTCTGAAGAACAGATGATGTGTTGTGGGTATGAGTAACACGTACAACTAAAAACTCCTATTTTCTTCTGCCACAAAAGGATGCTGTGACCATAGTACATATTGGATATGACATTTTCTGCAGTCTATCATGTGTCCAGGCAACAGGAAAACAACTTTCTGTGCACCAAGAATCTTAGTTGGAGCTGAAATAAGATCAGGGTGGTCACAGTGAAAAAAATACATTTGGAGCCACATTGGAGGGTGAATATGTAATCACCAGTCTGACCTCCACACCTGACTTTCAGACACCTAATTTGCTTTTGGTGCAGAAGTATATGGATGGAGAACAAATTTGCATTCTGCTCATTTTTTTTTTTTTTTTTAGCTCAGTTTGTATTTGCATCATGCAAATATGAACTGAGCTAAACTTGCAAATTCCAATGAGACCAGGTTGGTTTGTTACTGAGTTGTTACAAATTGTGTCTGAGCATCACTCTCACTGAGTGACACTGGTACACATTAGACAGTGTGTTGTTATGCTCATGCTTTTATTTGTCCAACAGAATACTTATGACCACAGCTATGACTTTGGTATTTGTATGTAGCACTGCAACTAAAAATTATTTTGATGATCAATTAATCTGCTTTAACAACAAATAAATAGTTACAGCTACAGGATGTAACTTGGTGGTGATGGTGCCATCAAAGGCCTTTATGACACACACACACATTGAACAGCCTGTCAGCATTTCATGTTTCATGACATGATTGTGACAATGTAAATGGGATTTATACTAGATAAAGTGAACGGTATAGCTATCTCAAAAGTCATTGATCAATCTCTTCCAAACGTATCACTCAAACCACAATTAACCTTTATCATATGAATAAAAAGAGAAATGTATAGCTTAAGCCTTGGTGAGACAGGAGCAGTAGACCAGAAATGTATTTATGTATTGATTGACAGTTATGTACTCTCACCCATGACTATATACTGTATATGTATACTATATATATATATAATCAATACATAAATACATTTCTGGTCTACTGCTCCTGTTGCACCAAGGCTTAAGCTAGTATTAGCTGCTGGCCATCAGCTGCTAACTCACAGGATAGCTGGCCTCCAATTCCTGCATTAGCTGGGACGGACCATGATGAGGATTTAGGTGAAGGGCTGGTTGGACGTAACATACAGTAGCAGATAGAGGGGTGGATTTGCAGAGTGTAGTGGTGTCATGCCAGCCCAGCACGCTGTGTGAGTTAATCTACTAAATGTCCCAAGGTGTCTTGTTTTGGTCAATCAACCATCTAAAATCCAAAGGTATTCTGTTAACAAAGATACTAGAGAAAACCACCCTGCAACCTGGTGGACAGGGAAATTTTGGTTGAAATGACTACAATAAGCTGTAGTAGTTTCAGTCTATACCCTTTGATGACAAATTGATTCAGATCTGTTCTGTTCAGCCTCAGTTCATTGTCTTCAGCATTAACTAGCAAATGTTAACATGCTAAACCAACGGTCGCCAACCCATCAGTTGCAATCTACTGGCAGATCTCAAAGACTTTCTCTCAAGAACAATTCCACCTTTGACCAAAATGTGGGTTCACGTTTTAACTCATTGACTCCACAAGCAGACAAAGAACAAACAATAGAAAAAAATTAATACTTAAATAAATAAACAAATATGACCCGGTGGTTATTAATTATCCATGGTGTGGAAGCCTCAAAGAAGGCGACTGCACATTACCTACTGTATACTTTCTAAAAGTGATGACAAATTTCAATGTAATCATGTTGTAATGTAATCATCTTTACGAGCTTTAGGAAATAAGCAAAGCAGGTAACAGTGGGACTTAATATGATTTGATCACTGCAAATGTGAAAAAACTAGTTTCCTCATAAAAATGCAAAATAAGGCACATTCCTTTATTTTTTGCTGTTATGTAATACAATATTTAGTTAGTATTTTAAGTATAATGTATTGGCTTTCAAATTCTAGTTGTAATACATTCTTGTCTCATGTTATTCATTTGAAATCCGGACTTAAGCACTTAATGTAATTCAAATACTATAAGACCAAATGAAGAAGCCTCATGTTGGAAATAAAATCTGGGCTGCATTTTTCTCTTGAATTTCACTCAGGCTGAGCTCAAAAACATTGTGGCAACTGCACTAAACTACAGTGTTAAAAACAGTAATCATTACACCTTCTAAGTGATGGCACGTTAGCACAAAGCACCAGTGTTGCACAGCTGCTAGCAAAGCAAAGTGGACAGTACCTGTAGCTCAGGTACAGCTGGTCCCTTCTCTGCACATGCTCCTGTGTATCTGGGAAGAGGGTAGGGCAGGACCAGTGGGTAGGGACTCAAAACACTCCTGATGTCACACTTAGGAGTTTGAGCTTCCTCCCTGGACATGGTAACCTGATCTAAAACGAGGAAGTTATTGTTTGGCGTCCAGATGGTGCGCGTTTGCGGGAGGAAGGGTGGGCGCTGGAACATCAGGGTCACAGACATTGCGCCCAAGGTCACTAAGTCAAAACTGGACATGAAAGAGAGTAAAACAGAATAAGACTGGAGGAAGCTGTGGGAAAAAAACAGACAAATGTGAATTTTGTAGTTTGTGTCTGTACCTTCCATCCTGCCTGCTGATAGTGTAACCATACTCTGGATGCTGTGGAAAGGTGATGTTGACTCCAACCAGGGGAGAGCCGTCGTGCAACACGACACTACCTCGAATTACAGCTACCCGACTGGAAAAACAAAGACGGGAAACAGGGAGAGACAAAAAGAGGGAGAGATGACAGGTTTACACTGATGGAGAACATAATCATTGTTTGAGGAGAAAGGCATATTGTGATGCACTAGCCAAACAACCTTGTGCGTGAAGAGAAAGCAACTGCATTTATTCTGCTCAGTACAATTCCCTTCTGTAGCACAGAGAAATCTGCCAGAGATTGCCAGGATACAAGGACCATAAATATAGCTTCACCCACAGTAAAACCTTTCAACACCCTGTCATATTAAAGGCAAAACTTCCACATCATGTTTATATTACAGTGACAGTGGTACAGTACCTGCAGCAAAAGGACTGTGTTGTTCTTTACATAGCCCGTAAACTATCAGTCACATCTCGGCTGTTTTAAAATATTCATCTTGATTTTGCAGGTATAGTGTGAAATACACTGCTCAAACCTGGAATAATCGCTGAACTCGTCAAATGAAGACAGATTTGGATCCACACATGTGTTGCACTCGCGCACTCACACACACAGGTTCACTGATGGAGCCTATCTGTTACTCCAGAAGAGGGATAAATGAAGGATAGAGAGGTTTCTCCGGGTGGCTGTGTTGCCCCGTTTGTTACTCTGATGCTGAAAGCAGCCATCGATTTCCCCTCAGAAAAAGACTGCTACATAATTAATTTATTTGTTTATTCCACAAGTGAATTGTGGAAAAATGCCCTTTGTCAATTTTTTTCAGAGGCATCACTTCTTGTTTTCCAAACTGAACTTTCTGGGTCATCATCACACCGGCAAGATGAATTTCCTCTGGTGGATGGCAGTGAGAGGCCACTTAAAAATTTATGGTGACACCTTTACGACTGGTGTAACTGAATGACACATTAAGCATTAATATGTAACAAAGAAAAAGTCTGCCGTTATACTCTGACACTGATAGCGGACGACAACGTGCTGCCGTGTGACTGCTAATCTCCAGGGGAACACAGATCACTTAGATGTGCGCAGAGGCATGTGAACACAAAAAGTCTCATTCACATGCAAACACACACTCTCATTAAACAAATAACGGGCAATGGACGATTAAGTGCATTAATACAGATGCATTTACTTCATTACCGACTACTTATGCCTTTGAATATACAGTGCGGCAGGACAACTGAAGGACACGGACACACAAAGCAAATATATGAGGCTATTCAGACTCAGGCGCGCAAGGAGTAAACAAGCACATACCTGATATCAAAGGGCACATCTCCAGGGAGAGTGTGTGTGGCTGCCTTGCCAAGGAGGAAGCGTATGCGGCGGTAGAAGCTGTGTGTGTGTGTGCTGGTTGGTGAGGGTGGTGCGGTGGAGGTCAGCGGGCTCTGCTGCAACAGGGCCAAAGGGTCGGCCGAACCGTGGCACAAGGGGTCAGACCCACAGCTCAGCTGCTCGCAGCAGTCGGGGTCCACACAGTCAATCAGGCCATCTGAAATGGACAGGGAGTTAAAAAAAATGTTCCTAAAGTGAAAATAAAGTTAAAAAAATACACACTCACAAACACTACCACATGATGAAATATTTAGAGAATATGTGAATGTATACCATTAATAGAGACAAGATATTACCATGTTTTTGATGCAGAATGTTTATGATGAAAAATCGAGATTTAAAGGACTAAGGTGCTGAGAATACATTTCTATTCTTAAAGGTCGCGGTGCTGTATATATGGGCAGCAGAAAGATATGAAGATGGCACCATAAAACCTCAGAATTGCACTGCTGGCAGGTGAGAAACTCTACTACAGTGATCTGATCTACAACTATGAACCGCACATGTATCATCATTATCACAAATATCAATCACATGAGATTCATCAGCGGCCATCAGTGCACAATTATAGCATCTGTTGCTATAAATCAGGCCTGGATCTTCATTCATTATTTGAATGTGATCTATAAAAGTCCAGCGTAAACAATGAGCCACAGACCACTGCGGCAGATAATAGATGCCGGGTTAGCATTTGTGTTTCCCATTTCAAACCTGTTTCTGAAAAGGCAGGAAACACTGCTGACATTTAAATGCATCTGACCACAGAGCAGAAAGCTAAAGGCCAACAATATTCTATTATAACCTCCTCCTCCTGCCGAGCTAAAATAGCACAATGGTTGATTTCCATAAGGTTCAGCACTTCAGCTTGAAAGCAAAATATTACTTGTCATTAAGGGAATACAGGTTTGTAGCATATAACGCACATATGGCAGTTAAGGAGTAAACATAGAGCGCTACTGTATATAAAGTGTAGGTTTTACGTACGTATGTATGCACAGTTGCACTGCATAGTGTGGGGGATAGGTGCTGTTGTTTTTTCACAAGGAGGCACACTACGTGCACTCCACTCTCTCATCCAGGCAGAATAATTGAAACTCTCCCTCTTCAAAGTTCCTCTTTATTCTCTGATTACTTGTGATAGCATCTTTCCATCTCTGTCTATCTTCAGAGACAAAAAGATTACCCTGAGAGAGGGCTATGAGAGCCTACAGTATATCTGCCAATTAAGGGAGATGGCTGAATTGTATGGTAGAAAATTACGGTATTTGAAATCTGTGCACAGAGGTGGAAGGATAGAAAGATAAGAGAAGTGTAAACGGCCTCCATAAGGCTTTGTTAGTGAGACTTCCTGTAGCATTATCATGCCTAAACAGAACAGTTTTGTACCTGCAGACATGTGAGGAGGTTCATCCATATTCATATGGAATCACAATACCACCAAATGCCATACAGTATGCATGAACTGAATTCCCTTTTGCATATAATGCCATACATAAAATCCACCCACTCACCACCTCAACCTCTACTACCTCTCCTCAACCTACTCATACACACAGAGAGAAAACATGATCAAATCAGATCAACACATGTATCCAAGGGCACGTCCAGAAGCACACCACTTGCTTTGTATCATATTTAACAGTGGTTCACTCATAAGAAATGGCAAAAACTGGCAATATTCAAAGCAGTGGAATTATGTATTATGGGAATTGTTCGCCCACTTTGGGACTAAAAGGCAGACTTCCCATAAAAAAAAAATAAAAAAATCAAAAGCACCTTTTCTGTCAGACCTCCCAGGCCTGCCAACAGAATAATTTGACATTTTCTAAAATGTGCTTTCTTACCAAGAGTGGAATGACAGGAGTGATACTCCTCTCATATCTGTCCATTACAGTACAAGGCTACAGCCAGCAGCTAGTTAGCTTAGCTTAACAAAATGACACAGCTTGTCTGGCTCTTTTAAAAGCTAGAAAAAATTACAGTAGTGTGGTTCATCCAGTGACCAGTAAACTGATCTTTATGTGTGAAATCAGATGGCAAAATGAAGGAGAATGTTTAAGCTGTGACTGAATTAACCCTTATATGTTTGATGTATAAAATTTATTGAGTGTACAGTGTGACAGTCCTTTTAATGGTGTTATTATTATTATTGTTGTTGTTATTTATTCCTTGAAGGCTACATAAACACAGACCAGTAAAAGAAAATACTCAGAACAATGAGACAGAGCATAATCCAATAATATAATACCATTAGTGCCTACACTGTTGGCAGGCCACGCAGTCCTGTTGTGACTCGTTCCCTTTGTTCAGCCCATAGTTTTATAGTCCACAAGACATTTTTTATTGCATGGCTACGAGGTTATAATCAAGAGTAGGGGCCTGTAATTCACATTTTGAGCAGCCATCTACACTGGCTTTCTGAAGTGTTGGTTCAGTTTGTCATGTATCTTTGGTAAACAGGGAAAAACAGTTACATACTGCAGCAGGTATCAGCACCTTGTAAACCTGAATAAGTGACGACAAAACAACTAAGTATTTGAGATTCCCTGCTGCTGTGTGCACTGACTGAGACGCAGCTAATAACAAAACAGTACAACACAAAATACAACAGTATTGGACGTTTGAAAATTAGGCAGTGGCGCTGTTGCGTGCCTCTAACATTGCTGCAGGACCCACATTTTATGTGTCAGTAGCCATTGTAGTAGTTGGACATAAATAGAAATTGATGATATAAAGATAATGAACTAATAATTAAACTATCAATTTAAGGGTACAGGGGAAAGTTGCATCAGTTAAATCAACATTTGTAACTGGATGAAGCTGATAATCATTGTATTGATAAAACCAGTTCGATTTGTGTGTGCACATTTGTGCAGGCAAAATTTGTGCACCATTTATGACATTTATATTTGTATTTTTAATCATAGGCTGCATCATCACATTAACTTCTAAAGTGGTGAATCATTCATTTGCAAATTATTTGTGTCAAATCCACATTTCCTCCTCATTAATTCATGCAATCTGGATGTTAATGAGATGGCCTTTTGCTTAAAATTGTAACACTATTTTTTTTTTCCCAAAAATGCATTTAGGACTTTTTTTTGATTTTCATATCCTGGTGATATACAGTGACACAGAAGTGCAGTATTTGCACAAGGTTCGGTTAATATCAGTAGTTACTACTGTCTGTTTAATTCAGTGCCAAACCTAAGTAATTAATGTGTAAAGAGTAGTTGATGGAAAATGATAAACAGTCGCCCTAATGTGTAACATTAACAGAATCAGCTAACAATTTACAATTTAGCTTGACTTGCAATGACTTTGCTATGTGCATTCACAAATCTTCACTGTGTTAAATTGGGCCTGCTTTAGTAGATACTAGTCAGTTAAGATATACCAGTAAGACATTCTTTTAGCATAGGCAGATGCACCTTCACGCATTGCTGGCCACGTGTGTCTAGTGATTTGACCAGCTGCTGCATGCGCACTCACAAACAGCCTGATGTTGAACTATTCAACAGTGACGTCACTGTGTGTAGTTGTTTTTGATCGTCTGAATGGGGTTTCATACGAGTGCCAGTCTGCTCAGTGTAGAAAGCGCATGTTCCAGTGGTTACATTTGGTTGTTAAAATTAATGGGGCGGGTGAAATTTCAGCAGCGGCATTTAGGGACAAAAAAAACAAAAAAACATACAAAGAAGCTTTTCCTACAAAACAAAAGCGACACCACCTTGTTTGCAGTGATGGATTACAGCAGCGGCTTAACATGTCCATAAAGGATATTTGATTTGAGTTTTAAAGTGAATGGGCACAGATGAAAACAATGTAATGCTGCACATTATTTTTTAAAACTCGAGCTGCAGATGTAGCAGTGAGGAAATGATTGTAATGAGCAGCATCCCCGTTACTGGTGAAATGTTGCCTTCTTGTGTCTTTCCATGACGGCAGAAAATCACAACTATGTGGCTGAGCCACACACACACACACACACACACACACACACACACACACACACACACACACACACACACACGTACGTCTCACCTGTCACCAAGCAGTTCCTAACCAAAGCAGCCAAAATCTATTCTGCATGGTTTGCTGTATTTAAACTTTTGAAAATTTCACTGAGTTCCTTTTATCCTAGCAGGTGGTATGCATATTAGACATTTAGCTGTGATAAGAGGAAAAAACTGGCATAGACACTTGCACATATGCACACACCCGCACACACAAATACATATTCAATATAATAATGACCAGCAGGACTCTACAGGAGTCTCAGCAGGACTGGGACAACACAGAGGGATGAAGGGGAGGAACAATGAGGCAGATTTTTCGGCAGGAGTAACAGGAGGAGAAGTAATGGAATGGAATGGACAATCTGCTCAAAAGGACAGAAAGTGAAAGAGGTACGATAGATAAAAAGAGATAGAAAATGATAGATGATGTTAGAATGTCACCTCCGTCGTTGTCTGTTCCATCACTGCAGTCAGTTTCCATGACAACGCTGCATCCAGGCCCACTCCATCCAGCCTGGCAGACGCAACGCCAACCGCTCTGCTCCAGGGTACAGCGCCCATGCCCGCTGCACAACCCTGGGCAGCCGTCTGAAAAACGCACACATGTGCACACAGGCGCACACACACAGTTTTGGTATTTGTGAGCACGCTGGAAGCGCACAATATGAAATTTTAATCCCAAAATGAAGATGAATTACCTTTCACCACGACATCCAAATCATGAGTAACTGTGGAGGAAAAAAGAGTGAGAATCTGTTAATGCAATTGTAGAGGAAAATTAGTCCAACACCAGTCACACCTTTTTGTTATCCTATTAATCATACTAATCAAAATATCACAAGGAATAATTCAACACTCCCACATGCTCAACACAACACACAGCTCACCGATGTTACAGTGCTCTCCCTCCCAGCCAGGCTGGCAGATGCAGGTCCCATCATGACACTGGCCGTGCTCTTCGCAGCGAGGGTGGCATGCTCTCTGGTCACACGCAGCACCAGTCCAGCCCTCCTCACACTGACACTGGCCCTCTGAGCAAACACCATGGCTGCCACATGGCACCGGGCACAGCTCTGCCAAACAGGTGGGTGGAGATATATACGTGAGAAAAAATTGTGTAAGTGTGAGAGGAAGAGAGAATGAGAGGGAGGGGAACAGATGGAGGAATTGAGCGTTAGGGGAAAATAAAGAGGCAAGTAAAAAGAGACACAGGGGACATGATGGGAGGAGAAAAAAGTTAAAAAATCAGAATTGGGGGTGAGCCATCGGATATAGGTGAGAGAAAAAAAAAACAAGCGATAGAGGAGGATAACCTTAGAGGCTAAAAAAAGTCTACTTTCTCACAATACACAATCTTCCCACCTCTAATAGCTGAGCTCCCTTAAGGAGGAGAAGAGTGAATAGACTCATAATAACAGCCAAATGATTCGTATTTGCACCGCATATTTAAACTACTGGGACTCCAGTTCAGCTCTATTATTCTTTTCTGACATTTTGATCAGATTTTCTGGGTATGTTAATACCCTTTCTTTTTCTTCATCTCTCCATCTTTGTCTCCGTCAGCTTTCTCTTTTCTGTATCTCCTTCTCTTTCTCTCTCTCTTGCAACATCCCTTTAAAATTCTTTGCTCCTTTTTTTGTCTATTTCCTTTTCTGTGCACCCCTCACCATCCAACTCTCTCTCTCTCTCTGCAGAAGCAAAGCCTCATCCATCAGTAAAGAGAGCAAAGTGCTGGAGGCACATAAAGACTACTTATCCAGCTGCAGTAAAAAGTTATTTCAATTTAAATATACATAGCATGGAGAGGGAGGAAAAAGTGGATTAAAGTTGGAGAGTTTTTCAGCTCTCTATTAGAATTACATTAGCTTAGCTATGCTTCAACAAGACCAGGATGTAGAATTGCTGGGTCCTTTTGATTAAAAGCCCGGCAGGTAGAGAGGGGGCTGCTCATATCTCAGATATTCAGCCACGGTCCATCATTATCATGGGCTATATCACTATAATAAGGCATGCATACACCTGAGAGTGAGAGCTAATGCCAGCTGCCTTCAAATCATTTGTCTGCACGGCAAAGCGGATCCTTCCCAAAACCGTCATTGAGTTAGGGTGGTGGAAACAGTGGAAACTTGCACCTATAATGCCTATTTTCCTCGCTGTCAGCTTATACCGCAAGGACAAGGACACTTTTCTCACTGTGCACCGCAGAGTGCTGCACGTTATATTTGAGACACTGCGGTACACACGCATTGCTGGTCCACTATGGCTGGCTCACTGTGTTTTTATTATAATCAGAGTAGAGGTTTTCTGGCTGTGAACAAAAACTTAAATTAGCTGAGGATGTAAGAAATATTTAAGAAATATATTCAAAAAACTACACACTAACTAATACTTAGATCACAGGTAAAGAGGTTCTCTGTACGAACATCAGCAAGCTTTTAAATGCCAAGCTGAATGTTCCTCAGAGTAGCAGTCTCTGAAAGGCCTCGGAGCAAAGTGAGAAGAGAGGGCTTTTTTTTCCTTTTTTTTTTTTCGCATGCCTTTTTTTTCATTTAGCTGAAGGGAATATTTTGTGCACAAGTGTGTGTGTGCGCATGTGCGTCACTGTGTAAATGCACAGTAAAGTGAGTGCTATGGCGAGGGAGGAAGAGGGAGGAGGAGGGTGGGGGAAGGCGGGGGCGGCCGGGGCTCCAGTGTGCTGCCGTCACCGAGTCATGAGGGGAAATCTCATTTACCACCAGCATGAAGAGACTGCATAACGCACGCATGTGCACTCACACTCACACACACTCACACACACACACAGACCCATTCCACAGTGTGGCTCAAATCCATATTTCTCTCTCATGTCTATCAAATCCCCAGAAAATAGTATCTGGCAAGAGCATGCGTGCTACAAGAACACTGGCAAACTCGTGATGTGCAGTTACAATTTTCAGTGTTTTTTCCTGTGTGTGAACAATAATCCTCAGGTCTTACCAGTGTAGCAGTCTGGTCCCGTCCAGTTGGGTTGGCAGGCGCAGGTGTCTGACTCAGGGAGATAGGTGCCATGTCCTGAACACTGCTCCTGACAGGCTGGCAGCTGGTCATCACAGCTCACTCCTGCCCAGCCTGCTGAGCACACGCACTCGCCGCGCACACACACGCCGTGCCCACCGCACTGAGGGTCTGCACAGTCCACTGCGGAGAGAGGGAGGACGAGAGGGAAAGAGCAGGAGTGAGTCAGAGGTGAGCGGAGGGAGTGAAAGGGTGGGTGGTGGTGGTGGTGGTGGTGGGGTGCCTGTCTCATTATAATCATCAGTTCACAGAGTATGAAAGCAGTGTTCTTTGCATCCCATCCAGGAGTTAACCACCCTCGCTACAATCCCTGTATCTGTTCCACAACATTACACTTCATAGGACACTTAGAACTGAGGCTTTGATAAGGGGTGAAATGGGTTGGTTTGTGTGTGGGTGTGTGCGCGTGCGTGCGTGTGTGTGTCTCTCATGGTGGTCCGCACTACACAGTGTTAGTGTGTGTAATTACAGCTCTGAGCAGCGAGCCAAAGCTCAGCATAGTTCGGCTCAGCTCAGCTCAGGTCAACTCTGCTGCTCAAGGTCAAACACCTGATTCAGTCTCCACAGGCCCCGATACAGGAGGCAACGGCACGGCACTCTTTAAGACATCTGTGCCATCAGGCTACATTCAAGTGTAACATCATAATTGTTTTAAATATCATGGCTTTGTTTGCTTACTGCTAATTTATTGGGTGATTTTACAGTGAGCAGCTGTAAGCAGATGAAGAAATAAAACAAATCATTTATGCTGTTGAACCCGAGGCCACTCGGCTTGATTTTCACTCACTCATGTAATTAATGTCCTGGCTAACAGAATATAACGTTATAATATATATCTGTTACTCCCTAGGTTCTCTAGGGTATGTGTACAGTACATTGTTCACGATTTTGGTCTGTGTGTCCTATTTATTTTATTTCACCTTTACTGTATTTATTCAGGGAAGGTCAAATTTTCAATGACACCCTGATTACAAAAACATACAATTATACAATATACAAATACAATCAAAATCATAATCAACAATTACATACAGGCTGTAGAAAAGTTGATAGTAAGTTTCTGAAGCTATCTAAAGAAATGAGATGATCCAGTTTCAGACAGCTTTGTAGGTTATTCCACTTTTGGGGGGCATAGAACTGAAAGGCAGTCTTCCCTAATTCTGCCCTGATTCTGTCCTATGCATGTGTGTCCTAATAGAACCATGTTTATAGGACATTTTGTGCTTTAGTGCTGATGCAAAACCTATTGATAGTTATAGTGTAAAATAAATAAATAGCACAAAGTAATTTTCATATTTTATCTGTCTGGGTTGAACGTTTCTTGAGATTTTTAAACCAGGCTTTCCACAATGCTTTGGGTGATGTAACAGAAAAGAAAATGTTGCACTTGAGTTCCTGCACCATGCACCATGAAAAGTCATGCTGTATTGCCTATGAGCGGTCCCTGTCTGTACTGTAACTAGGGGTGTAAACAACTCTCTGTTGCTTTTGATACTGCACACAAAGTCAAAATTTGATGGGAAATGATTTTGAGGTAAAAATCTGAGTGTGTTTTCTTATGACATTGCAAGGTGGATTTATGGATATCTATCCTTGAAGGCCACTGAAAACTCTGCAGATTGTAGCAGGACATGAGATTCTGTGCATGGATTTCAGTTCTACACTGATGCTGTCCAACCATGATACGAGGAGAGAGAGCAAATTATGTATGCATTTTTAACTTAAGCAAAGCAAATTGCATCAATTACATTAAAATTCATTATTCAAGCTGCATTTACTGATTATTGGCCACTTAAGGGGAAATTTGACAGCGAAACACTGACATATGAAATACGGTTAACATATTAGTTAACAATGCTTGTTTTGACATCATACACAGTGACATTATCAGCATCCATAATAAGCTGTGTTACGGTATGAATGCTGAGTCTGATATTCAAGCTCCCTTTAGCTCTATTTTGTTCTCCACCAATATACAGCACTTTAGCTGCCAAATGCTCCACTATGTTCACCAGCTAGTCTCTAACTCTGTCCGCCTGTCATTTGGAGCCGGGTGGGCTGAAAACAGCTGCCTGCTACAGCTGGAATGTGGGTGGATTTGCTGGCTGGAGAGGCAAAACAATGATAAAATATATATATTTTTAGATTTTTCTTAAGAGTCTGGTGGTCTAAGGATAGAGAGTGTTGTATGCTGTGCTGCTTGTAAAGCTCTTTGAGGTAATTTTTCTATTGTATATGGGCCAAAATTTGTGATTTGGCCCATATGAATCAAAAATGACTTGGCAGATTTCACTTTGAAATGTTATGTAGAGCTGATGTCTGCAGAATCGGATGATCTCGTGTGAAAAGATAAAATGTTGATAAGTGCAGTTTAAAATGAAATCATTAAAAATAGAAAAGTCATGAATGTGTGTGTGTGGAGCCATTTTTGGTGTGCAGGTGTGACATTTTAAGGTGTTTTTCTCTGCTGTACAACGTCTCACCTTGTTCACAGTTAACCCCCTTGTAGGCAGGATTGCATATGCAGATTCCCTGGATGCAGGAGCCGTGGTTGGAGCAGGTGGGGTCGATACACTGACCTTCCTCCACATTACACTCTGCCCCCTTCCACCCTGCCAGGCACACACACCTCCCTTTCTCATACACGCCGTTGCCGCTGCACAACACAGGGCATGAATCTGCAACAGGACAAACACAGATTACACCCACATTCTAAATAGCACACACATGCAAACGCACACACACACAGTGCTGCAGTATATTAGCTGGAGACCGCAGTAACCTACCGTGAGTGGGGCTACGCTCTCTTATCTCAGCTACAGCGCGGATTCAGCAAATCCTCAAGCAGCCTCTGTCTCCCTCTCTTTCTCTTACACACATACGCACGTACATACACACTCTCCAGCTTATCCCTCACGCTGTTTCAATTTACTCAAGCACCACCTGAGCCCAGCTACCACGGCAACCCAGGAATTGTAGAAAATCCCCCCAATGTCACCTCACTCGCTCTGAACAGGCCGTGAAAACAATCGTGAAAACTGAAGATTAGGAAAGAGAGCATTAGGGGTTTATAGAATGAGGGTGGAAAGCAGAGCTATCTCCATGCAGCGATGGAGAGCTGTGTGGCTAATGTAATGACAGCCAGGTAGAATAAAGTCAGCGAGTGTCTGATGATGCGCTGACAGTTACATCCCCCCCCCTCCTCATTGCAGCTGGAGGAGGTATGGCAGCTCCAGACTTCAAATGGATTAAAAAGAAGATCCAGAACCAATGTCTTTTTTTCTGGGATAATTTGCAATGAAGGCCCGCTGCATTCATGCGTGTGGGCATGCGTTATGTGTTTGTTTGATCCTTTGTTAAAACTAACACTATGTACTGAGAAAACAAAATGAGCAAAGATGGGAGATGCATATGAATAAATGATGAGCCTAAATAAATCATAGGATGTGATATCATATCACCTGTTTTTACACAATGAGACAGATGCAACTACAATCGTTTTAAATCGGAGGACAGAGGAAGAGAGGGAATGAAAAAACACGCAGTGAAAGAGAGAAAGAAGGGAGAGCAATATTGAAAAGAGACATGAGTGAAACTCATTAATTTCTGTTGCTTCTACTTGGCTGATCTTCAAGCTCTGTTAAAGTTGCTGTCAATAAAACCTTAAAACCTTGTGCTGATGTTTCACATTAAAAGCCTGCAAGAAATGAAACAGGGTGCCGGCTGAGACAATAGAAGGCTTTTAATGTAAGACATCTCCGCAGGAAGTGATGAGTTTATTGACTGTAGTTAAGCAGTGCTTGGAAATGGAAGTGACTGGAGACTTTTGACAATGCTAACCATGTAGCCACTGACAAAGACAAACTCAGAGGTGAGCATACAGTGGCTTGACAGAGGTTTTTCTGACTTTCTGTACTAACTTTAATTGGGAAAAAGGTAAAACTGTATTTTTTAGCCATCAATTTTCACCTGATTTACTTTTTTTTATTATTATTAAATTGAAATCTAAAGAAGTGGTTACATATGTATTTTCAGTGCATTATAGTCTTCTTGGGTACCTTCATTTTCATATCCCAGTATCATCAGGTCTTTCCACACAGATTCTCTCCTGTCTCTTGTCCCAAAGCTATCTAGCATCAGTGTTTCAGGTCATTGTCGCAGGTTTTCTTTAAGGACCTTTCTGTGTTCAGCTGCATTCACCCCTCCCTCAATTTTGACCAGTCTCTCTATTCCTGCTGCTGAAAAGCCCCCAAATAGCACAATGTTGCCACCACCATTCTTCACTCGAGGTGATGAGCAGTGTCTGGTGTCCACCAGATATAGTGCTTAAAGTTTTGCCCAGAGGGTTCAATTTCTGTCTCATCAGACCAGAGAATCTTTTCCCTCATGCTCTCAGGGTCCTTTTAATGCTGTTTGGCAAGCTCCAGGTGGGCTGTCATATGCCTTTCCCTCAAAGTGGCTTCCTTCTAGGCTCTCTCCTTGCGACTATAAAGGCCTGACTGAAGTGCCGCTGAGATGGTCGTTCTTGCGCCCTGTTCTCTCATCTTTACAGAAAACATCTGAAGTTCTGCAAGAGAGACTTTTGGGTTCTTGGTTACCTCAGAAACAAAGGCCTTGTTACTCAGGCCAACTCAAGGAAGAGTCTTGGCTCCATCTCTTTCATGTCACATACTGTATACTGCAGCCACTGTGCTCCTGGGAACACCTCTGGGTTTTAGAAATGACAATTGAGAAATTCAATACCCTTGGTCTGATCTATGCCAAACCACAATTTTATTATGGAGGTCTTATGATATTTCTTTGAACTCTTGAAATCATAGCTTGGTTTCTCAAGGATAATTAAAGCAAACACTTTGCACATGAAGCTGCTAGTGCACTGATGGAATTGGTGCTGTGGAAATGTACATAACATTGAATTTGTCATGACCAAATCCAAAAATGGAGGAACTGTTTTAATTAACAGGAAACAAAAGAACTATGGTCTTGGTCTGCTGTTTTAGAAAGTTCAACTATTTAAATTCAGCTGTATAATTATGCTCCACTTGGGTGACTGAGGAGGTGGTTGTCCATTAACCGGAAGGTTGATGCAAATGCAAAATTGCTTCCGATGTCTCATTGGTGTCTGAATCAGTGAATCAGACACCATGTGCCATGTAGACAGAAGCACTGGACGAATGTGTGTGTGAATGGGTGGACGCTTTGAATGGTCGCTATTTAAATGCATTCACTTATGACTGATATGAATGTACTAAGACTTTGTTGTTGTGGTCATTTCATCTGTAAGTCAGTAAGAAGCAAACATTCCTTACCTTTGGCACAGTCAGGACCCAAGAATCCAGCAAAGCAGTGGCAGTGTCCAGCCACACATTCTCCGTTTCCATTGCAGTTTGTTGAGCATCCGTCCATTGAGTCTGCACAATCACACGCATTCACAAATCAGGGAGAGAGAAAAAACTGACTTGAAATATTCCACATGTAACTCCATAAGCTGGCACAGCTCACTGTTATTGAATGAGAGATCTGATAAGAAATGGATGGCTCCCCAGACACAGGGGCTATATTAGATTAGTTTGATCCAGCTGCTATCGCTCTCTGGGGAATGGCCAAGCACTCACTTACACTCAGTAGCACTAAGCACATTATACTGCATTACAGGTTGGAAACACACTGCACGCAAATTTACAAACATCAAGGCTTAATCAACAAACTGTTTACAAGGGCGCAGTTTGGAACGAGATTGAACAACATAAAATCTGACATTGTGAGTGCACAAGTTAGTGCAGAATGGGTAATACTGTGTCGTTACAGTAGCTGCACTCACAGCATGGCGAAGATCAATGTGATGCTTGTTCCTCCTAGCGCTTTGTCTCATCTGGATATGTGCGTTTCATCATATCCTTCTGTAGGCTATATGCGTTTCATCATATTCCTCTATCGGACTTCAATTAGCTGCCGTCCTTTTACCGGTCTGCTTTTCTCCCATTGATATGTCCGTCATGTCAGATCTCATTCTCTGGGCATAGATAACGTGGCAAAGATAGATAAAGAGGGAGAGCACTTTTATGCTTTTAGAGCATTATATAAGCCCGCCGAGCTCCGTCAGCTCCACTCGAGATGGAAGATTCTGGTGGAGAAGTACCCAGAGGCTGGCAGGGTCGGGGGATCTGAACTGTGCTGCTGGTTGTCTTCTGCCAGGCGAGCTCTATCTACGCTAGATAGAGTAATTAAAATGGGTGTCAAGGATGTCATCCTTTATTTGACCCTGTGGTGTCCTGGCCGGCTCCTCTGAACAGGCATCGAGTCCAGAATCAAACCACTGCAGTCCCCTGGCTCGGTCTGTTCAGGGAGCATGGATGACAAATCCTTCAGTGGCATGGCTGTCGCACACGCGCACACACACATTTACAAATACGTGCACGCAAAGTTATTATGTGACACCCGCCTTGAGGCGCGTGTGACACATGCTAATGAGACAGGCCCTGCCAGTAGCCGGCAGCACAACGTTATCCTCCACAGCAGCGCATCACTACAGAAACCAAAGTCATTTTCACCTCCATCACCTGTCATCGTCGCACTGATGGAGAGAAGGAGTGGCAATCATCTTTTCTCCCACACAGTCAGGAGAACTCACCAACCTTTTTCCATATGTGTGTGTTTCTTGCTCTTGAGAAAAAAAAAGCTCCACAAACACAAACTCCAATATTGTATCTGGCACCTGACACATGCAATGAACAAAAGCTCACCTGCAAGGTCACAGAGTTGCTTTTAAACCAGAGGAGATGAGTGATCAGTCAGGAGACTCACAGGGCTATAACCGTGATAAAAGCTCTGTATCTCTCAGGTCAATGTCTCAGCTATAAAAATCCCCAGGCAATTAACAGGTAATGTATTAAGAGCCATGTCTTTATTTGTTACTGTATAGTAAGTGCGAGTATGTGTCATTCTCTGTGTGTGTGTGTGTGTGCGGGCATCCGTGAGACACCCCGCTTGGTTCTTTCCACTGACTAAACCCTTCCCAGTTAGAAATCACTCATGCCATAAGTTATTGCAGTTAAATGCTATTATAAAATGGGTACTTCCAGCCAAGTGATCTGATTGGTCAAATAAGCATTCCAATTGTACTTTATGAGCCCGTAAAGTTCCAGCCACGCTTTATGACCCTTGCGCTTTATGAATTGATGGAAAAATGAAATGGCTGCTCAGCTAACTCGAAGTATCCTGCCGCTAGCTAACCTCTGCTTTTGTTTATCATCTTTTATTTTGTTCAAAGTTCCAGTTATCTACATGAAACTTTTTTTTTGTCTCATACTTTGTTGGCTGTTTTTGTAAAAGATATAATATTTGAGAGGATGTGTGCTGACAGGTGAAGTATGCATAATTAATAAGGCTGCAGGAAGCACCGCTCTCTGCCCGAGTCTAGGCCGAGTAGAATTAAAAAAGATGACGCTGGAGTGGAGGTGGCAAAATGGCAGAATTCATGAAGCTGGAGCTTTTGCGGATCACAGGTAAATGTCAATAACAGTGGAGGAGGCAAAAAAAGGTTTTATCTCTATCTGCCACTGTTGTTGTCAGGGAAAATGTGCTTGAAAATTCAATCTCTATCCATATAATGATGCTATTTTGAAATCAGGAGATGTTCTCCTCCATTTTATACAACATTTATGTGAGACCCATTTTACATGATAGCGAATATCACTGAAACACGACTGCGCTGTATTTAGATGAATGGGAAAATGGCCTCGGACTTAGAAATCCTACTGTAAATCAAACTGAGTGCAGTATATCAGCATTTGTGCCGACAGTTCTCTGTCCAACTCAGCAGCAGCAGCAGCAGCAGCACTGAGTTGGTTGTGTGCTGAGATGTAACTAAACGCTGTGTGTGTGAGACGGTGTGTGAACAGATGACAGAACTGCATAACGTCCTGCGACTGATGCAGGTCAGTTACCAGCTGACCAAACTCATGTGGCTTTGAAGGTCCTGCCACGATTCACTTCTTTCTTCTTCCTACCTTCATCAGGCTGATGATTATTATGATTGTCGACGACAGCATTTTCTGTCTCATGTGATCACATACATCATTACTTTCTACAAGCATGTTGAGGCACTAGAAGATTACATCCCCCTGCTTCTGTGAGAAAAAGCATATTTTGGTGCTTTGGCATCAGCTCTCCAGATTCTCGTATTTTCCCTCTTGTCATACTGTACACTGTATTGATTTTATTTTATTTTATTTTATTTATTTATTTTTACGACAGTCTTTTGCTATTCCCTTATTTATGCTCTCTGTTTCTTTGTTGTATCCAGTTACTATTTGCTGCGGAAAAGCTCAATTTCCCGACAGAGATCATCTCATTTCTCCCCCATCTCCCCGCAAAGCTCAAAGCATACTGTGTCTCATATTAGAATTTATCTCATTGTAGCTCAATGGCTTGGATTTTCTGCGTCCAAAACAATGCAGTGTCTGTTTGTAACCCTCGTTAAAAGGTGTAAATGGGCAGTGAAATGACCTTTGACATCAATCCATTAATATTATTTTCCTCTTTCAAGCCGAATCACTTGATTAATTGTTTGAAAAACCTCAGCAGACAAAGAGCTGCTATTCGGAGCCCATCTGTTGCGTGTATATTTGTTTTGATTATTGAAGAGGGAGATAAAAAAAGGGAAAAAATATGGGAATGTTAACTCTTTGTAAGCCCTGCTGTTCCCCACTTAACTCTAAATATGTGAGTCAGGATAGGTCTGCTATATTCCAGACTTTACAGACAGTGCACGTGTCAATAAATGTTTGACAGCTCTGAAATAAAATCTGTCTATAGTTGTCACATGCTGTCATTCATTACATAAAGGACTCTGTCAATATGAAGATGAAAGATGTCTCCAGTACAAATGTTTTGGCATTACGAAGCTGTTTACTGATTGGCCTACAACTTGGGCTTTTAAGAGGTTGGTGACTAATAAGCATGGAGAGAGCTCTGTGTCTGATCATTTACAAAACAACTGCAGAATGGGTGGCCAGCTGAAAATCACAAAATAGTTTTTCATGGAGTCCTTTTGTATCTAGTCATCACATATTGCATGCTTTGTAATTGCCATATTACCTGTCTGCTACATAAAAATTCCCCCCATGACGTTACTGAGCTGCAAACACTTCCTGGCACTTTTTTTTGTGTTATTTCAATACTGTATTCTCTTAAGGGCTACTGGACAAAATGGGAGTGAAGGAACTGCCCTGGTAATTATCCACTTGTCTATATTCAGCCACGTACTCTTGCATTATTCACATCCTTCAATTTACACTGCCATCCGTGTGTGTCATAGCAATGAGCTGCAGTTAGCAAGCCCTGTCATTACTACAGGAGCTGTCCTCCCCTTTCTAACGGCTGTCTGTTGCCATGCCAGGCTCACTCTTGTAATAAGAAAAGTTCCCCTCAAATGTCAATGAGTTTCAAACCACTTTTTTTTAATCACCTTTTTTTTCTTTGCTCTTTGTAGTTTTTGTTTTCTGCACGAAATCAGATGAAAAGTGTAAAAGGACAAAGAGAGTGAAGCAACCCTGAGCTACAAAAGGTATAAATACATGAAATAAAACTGTGCATCTAGGCCTGGGACGATAATACATTTTGCTGGACGATATATTGTCCCACAAATTATTGACGATAAACGATATTATTGACACATTTTTTGGAGAACAAATTAACCACTAATATAATAATAATATTTCATAATAATGCAAGTATTATAGTTCATTTTCATTTATCGTGCGATTAATTGATTTATTGATTATCGTCCCAGGCCTATGTGCATCTTTTTTTTTAAATTCCAGCACTAAATGTTTAAGAAAGGGAAAAAATGTGACTACTTCAAGTGAATTTGCACTGATTCTCCTCACCTATGGGGCTGCTGTGGAGTAACACTTGCTCCAGGTTTCGTCCATCATTGTAGACGGCGAGGTGCCAAGTACCGGGGTCCATGTACTCAATGAAGCCTGTTTCTTGGAGGCCACTCAGGAGCAGGCCTTTGGGAGTTTTGGCAGTTGAGATGGGATCAGTCAAGGACCTGGGCAGCGCCTTCCCATCCAGCAATTTCACAAAGTCGAACTGAATATAACACAATAACACAAGAATACAATCAAAGATGAGAAATGTTAAAAAAAAAAAAAAAAAAAAGAAGCAAAAAAAAAGCTTTATCTGAACACTATGAACAGAGCATGCAAACATAGAGAAGAGAAACTGTCAGCTCAGTCCTCCACCACACATGTTCCATAGCAGTTGTTTCAACAACTTGACATGCTGCTAATAGCATGGGCAGACTTTACCACCCAAGGTTTCAAATGGATCAGACTATTATTTCATCCGTCTCAACCTTTCTCTGCTTCTTTCTCACCCTCTTTAACTTTCCCCCAGCACCCTCATCTCTCCCTCCCTTCCTCTCCATCCTCAGACCTCCTTGAACTAGCAAGCACTTGCTGAGTCTTATTCCCCCTGAGGGCTGTGTGTCACACTAGTGTCAAAAACAGCTAATTAGACCTCTTCATGCAGGCGAGAGCAGGGGTGCACTGATGTTAAAAAGCAGACGACTCAGTGTGTGTTGTATTTTTGTCTGTATGTGTTCTCCCTGCATGACACGATGCTGTTCTACACCATCTACAGCATATGAGTTTATGTGCGTGTGTGTATTGTTTCTGAGACTGAGACTCACTCACACAGCTGACTAAATCAGAAATGACTGTTTTCTCCTTGTGAAAACATTGCACATCCACACTTTTTGAAGATCTCTGTCCATGTGGGGAAAACGGGCAAAATCTCTTCTTCTTACACTTTTAGTTGGCAACAGAATTTTGCATCACAGCCAACATTTGTTAGGAGCAGGAGACAGACAGGCTGATTACTCTGCGGAGTATAAGCAAGCACAATCAGAGTTTTATAATACAGCTCAACTCAAATATATTTGTTCCCATTTGCACATTTTCTGTTGCTGTTGTCAGAGCAAGTATAAAGCAGTGATTTGTTCATGGCTCATAAATGCAACCTGTTTAACAGGAAGACAACAATTGCTGCTCTGGTGCACTGAGACGCCGATCAAATCATTATTTTAGTCTCGCAAATCTGTCAGACAAAACAAGCCTTAATATAGTTCACTGACACCTGTTATTGTTTAACTGGCTTTATTGATATTTAAAATGAGTGATCATGGATGTAAGGAGTGACAGGAAGTTGCTTTATGCCATACAACCCCTGCCCTGTCAGCTGAATTAAACTGCCTCAGAAATGGAAGAAGTCAAAAAAGATACCAAGGTCAACATGCTTATTTACCATTTACCAAGTGTTTAGCGACCCAGTGCTGTATATGAATTTTGAACGCTAAATCTTCAAACTGAACTGACTATACTGGATCACTATTTTCTGATCGACCCACTGGTTGTTCTAGCAGCACCCTCGCAACTTTTACCTGTATTGCACAAGCAATCTACAAGCAACTGGATTGGAGACAAAACTGTGAATTGGCAAAAGCCTTCTCCAATTTTCAAATTGGGTGAAAGTATGGCTCACTATGACACATTGTCAGGTTGATTGAGCTTGCAGGCAAAACTGAGAATGTACTGAGCAAAGATTGTAAGAGAGAAAGAGACACTATGTGTGTGGATAGTAGAAAGAAATTGCATATACTGAGCACAGAATAGATTTTTGTTTGCTCAGATGAAATTAGTTCTAATTTCTCTATAAAATTCAGTCTGTGTGTTCACAGACAGTCCTGTTGTGTATTTGAAATGGCACCTGTGTGCTTAAAATGGTGAGATCAGAACTGAAGAGTTTGTATCGAAAAACACAGTCTAAGTGTAGATGAAAGGCCAGAGCGGAGAGAGAACTGTGCATTAGTCAAGATGTTATTCGAGGGAGCTGAAGCAAACAAGCCCATCTGGGCAAACAGCATGCTACAACAGGAGCCTTCTTTACCTGAGTGTGTGTAGGCGGTATGTTCCTGCGTCCATAGACCCCCAACAGTGCGTTGTGTGAGAGAGAGAGGTTGAACTTGATGTAGGTTGGATGGTGCACAGTCATATGAAACCTCCAGAAGAGTCCCGGCGGGATCGCTTGGCTCTGCTGGGTTCCGATGTCGACCTCGCCACGGTCGATGGCTCGGCCTCGCACCCACTTCTCTGCAGGTAAGAGCCGAAGACAGGTGACAGCGTTAAGTCAAATACTACGGACTTATCAGGCTGGAGAGAGAGTTCTTTTCAGTATCAGAGGGAGCAATTAATAACAAGCTGATGTCCTCAAACATTAGCGTGATCAGCAGCCACACTAATGAAGTGAGACTGAATAGATATCAGGAATGACTGAGAGCTTGTAAAAATCCAGCTTTTCAAGGGACCTTGCTTTGGCAGTGCTTTGGATAGGGTCTGCATAAAGATGAACTGCTTTAGAAAGGAAGTGTTTTGTCTGAGAGCTGTCTACCGGGGCTTTGTCATGTGCTGTATTAGCATCTTCTAACAAGAAAGAAAGAGAGTGCGTGTGTTAGCATGTGTGTGAAAGGAGAGATAGAGAGGTGGAAGAGAGAAAGTGCAGGGGCACACACACACACACATACATACACACACACGCGCGCCGGCATTCACAAACAGCGCCACGGCACACAGACAGTGTCTTGAGTGAGAGCACGTCTTTGTGTGTGAAGAAAATAGGTCTTTCCAGCAGTCCCTGGCCATCAGCTGCTCCCCTCTCCATAAGCCTTTATCAACCACCAGGCCTGAGTCTTTTGTGCAGGGGAGCAGGCAAGGCTCTCCAGCCCTCTTTGTGTCGGCCTTTATGGAGAGATATATCTCTGCTTCTAAACTAAGATGGAGGAAATACGGTGACAGAGGGGAGCCAGCCGATCGTTACGGCCACAAAGGCAAAAGAACAGTTAGGGGCAGATTCATGGACGAGGCCGCTCGCTCTCAATCTATAATGCCTGCAGCTTTACCACTCCATTATGGCGACACCATGCACACCCACAGGCTAGCTGGCATATATCACATGTACTGTCACAGAGACAGGCAGGCAGAGAGTGCAGGTCTGTGCGGAGCTGCTGTTTCTACCGTCACTGTTTCTTTGTGTTTTGTGGTCTGTTGTGGTGAGTGGTTTTCTTTTCGTTACTACTTTTATTGTTGTGTCTTTAAGAATTTGTTAAGAACTTCACTTTGTGACTTCACTCTGTGAAAGGCACTAAAACACCTGAACATGCTTGTGTCTTTTCCTTTTAGCTATGTTAGAACATATTCCCAGTGGCATGGCTATATCGGCCTTAAATGTATCACTGGATTGCCAGAAAATTTTTATTTTGGCGCAGACATTCATGGTGCACAGTGAGCCGGTGCTGAAGCACCACCATTAAGTTGACATTTGTTGGATCACTTGTACTATCATCTGATCAAATTTTAATTACTTATTACTCTGGGCTATACCTGCACAAATTATTCCCATAAGCCTCAGCTGTACTTTGTGTTGCTAATTAGCAAATATTACTATGCTAATATGATAGTCTACGATCATTGTAAATATTATCCACTATGCAGTAGGATGCTAGTACAGTTATATTATCATTCATTAGCATTTTGGCTAAAACTACAACTGTACCTTTTGTGACAAACTCGCTAGCATGACTCTGCTCTTGTGTCATATTAAGTGCCTTATACTTGCTAGCTTCTGTTGTCACTAGCGTGGCGACAAACCTCACTCATGTTTCTTTCTGACATTTTTTTGTTTTACATTTAAAATCTACTCTCAAAAAATGTCAAATATTACAGATATCATGCTGGTAAATGTCAAAACGTTGGACTGCTCTTTTTATCTTCCATCTCCTTTATCTTTGTCTTATATGGACTATGTGATTGAAGATGTAAACTGATTAATTGGTTAATTGATTGAACTTGACTGAGCTTTGACACAAGAGTGGGAGAGCCTAAAAGGGAAAAGACAAAAGGGAGAAAAAGATGAGACGGGAATGAGAACAAAAAGAGAGTTCAAAAAGGTCTGTAATGAAAGAGAGAAAAGAGACAGGTGTCCTGTGTGAAGCATAAATTGTCCCTGTACTAAAATCTCTACCAAACGGAATAAAAGCAGCTTGGCAGAACTAAGGTATGCATTCATACTCAACCTCAGCAGTCTATTCCTTTTAATGCTAATCCTCACTCCTGTGCCTCACCACAAAAAAAATAAAGGCCAGTGGAGGGATGGATGTCCCGAGGAAAGCAGCCTTTTATTCAACACTAGATGAATAGGACATGAATAGGGCATGGCAGTTGGCAGAACATTGGCAGGCAGGCAGGCGTGCAGGCGGGCCGGCGAGCAGGCTGACTGGCAGGCTGGCGGGCAGATGAGCAGGCAGGTCCTTCTGATGCTAATTACTGTATAGTGCCTCTCGGAGTCTGATGCAACATGGGGACAGAAAGTGCCGCTCCGGTCACCCACGAGGACGGGTGGGAGATTGGGGGAGACAGAGGGGGGTGAGATGTGGGAGAGTTGTGGAGAAGAGGATGAGGGAGAAAAGAGAGGACCATGTCCAAAGAGGAGGTTGCGGTGTCAAGTTACAGCTGCTGATGCAAGAAAGAAGAAAACCCCTCCAATAGCAAAATAGAATAATACTGCAGCTCCAGTAAAAAGATGGGAGGATTGAGGCATTTTTGGGAGTCCCACAGAAACCGCATGGATCACATGGTGACTAGGGCTCCTCCAGGCCTCCCTAGCTGCTCAGATTACTGCTGTCAATCAATGTGCTCCACCAGCCTCGTAACTCTGTGTGTCTCAGCACAAAAGCTGAGACCGTACTTTCAAACGTATCTTTCAAAACAGCAAATCTCTGTTTATTCCTGTTTGGCAGGCAAAAGGAATACAAGCTTAAACAAGCCAATATGTGAGCAGAGAGGTAAAAATCCTTCGCACCTTGCTATCTTTAATAAGGGAAAAGCAGCTTGAAATTCACACTTGGTTACTTAAAATAAAAATAAATGGCATCGCATAAATCTCCTCTTGTGCTTTTCATCATTAGCTGGCGGAAGAAGCAAGTTGTAAGCAAAAAATGTGTTAAGGTTTATTTCAAAATGTTGAGCTTGTTTAAAGGGGCGATCAAAGTGATGCATGGCTTATTCATGTCCACCATCAAGCTCACTGTGCCTGCCGGGCAGGTCTGCTTATAACCAACACGCCATACAATATAATAATGATGCAGACTCTGCCAATTACAGCAGTGGTGCAATATGTACATGTAACACTGCTAATGTCCTAATTGACACAATTCACCCACAATATGTAAGCACATGTACACACTGTAATGTCTTCTGTTAAATTAGCCCTTGAAAGGTTTCTGTGCCACAGGACATCTGGACTAAGATGGTTTTAGATTTGCTCCTTTAGTTTCTAACATTTCTAATGACTAGGAAACATCTCCACATTCTAAGTCTTTGTGAGTTTGACCATCTGTCTGTTGTGTGTCTCTGACTGTTTTGTGTGTCTAGTGTGAGTGTGTGTGTGTGCAAGGCCAGAGATGGAGATGAGCTACATTAGGACTTGGGACACAAGGTCTAATTAATTTCTCTTGCCTACGGGTTATTCAGGTAAAACAATTACACCTGTAATCTATTTTCAAAGGAACTAAACTGTCTTTGCAATTAATGTTATTATCCTTCAGATTCTAATGAAGCTGAGAACAGACTAAAAGTGCAGTCAGGGTCTTGGTGATGGGACATGTCTGGGGGGACCGGAACTGCGCGCGCGTGTGTGTGCACCAGTGTTCGTCGATATTGAGGAATAGGCCCGTGTGTGAATCTCACACACGTTGATGCAGACAACATTAATAGCGTTCCAAATGCAAGAGAGATTGAGTTTGCCGCAGGATGAATAAAAATATCACAATGGGCAAGGTCTCTATAATTACTTGAATTCAATTAAGGGCCTTTTGAGCAGGTGGCTTAATAAGCTTTCAGCCTCCTCTCTCCACTGTGCAGCCTAATGAGTGTCAGTCAGAGTCAGGAGAAGATAATGCTCTTGGCCGTAGGGCCTTCCATTACTCTTGTCCTCACCTTCCACCATCATGCCTCAGGCTATGTCTGTGACAGGCATGTCTGACTGTTCACAAACTCATTCAATCTGAGGAAGTCCAAGTGCACTTATATTGTTACACATGTAATATGTGTTGTATAAATTGACTTACAGCTTTTTTTTTTCTGCAGCCTACTGAGCATATACAAATTTAGCCTGGGCACAGCTGTGGGAGGAGTGAAAAGGGGCTCAGCAGATATACATGCTGCTAATTTTAATGAAGGCTTAAATGCAAAGTTTCTTTAGTCCCTTAGCAACCAAGACGTCTATTACCTCAAGACAGTGCAAGGAGTGCTTTGCCTTTTTTTTCTGCATGATGGGGTCATTTTTACATGGTAATGTCAGGATCTGTTTTGTTATTTTCACATAATACGTTTCTGTATTTCACCGTTTCTCCAGGCTCTTGTCACTACTTTAAAGCAGACAGGGCTCAGCTAAAAAACAACTCCTTGCAACAATCGCAACTTAGCACAACACTGGAGTCAGAAACTGGCCCCTGTTTGTGGGCTGTCAATCAAATCTGATCAGACCACAATCATTGTCTGCTTGTGATCCTTCATTACAAGCACCATGATACCTTTGTGTGAAGGGTTATTTTCTTTCTTAGACTGAAGGACTGAAGCATTTGAAAGATTATGTCTTCAGTATTTCACAAGAAAATAGCAAAACCATTTGTGGGAATCAGAAAAAAAATAAATAAAAAATAAATAAATTGTGTGACACCAATTTTTTTAATCATCTTTCCGCAAGCTCTCAGGATACTCTTGACCCCCAGGTTTGGAGTCACTGTTAGAGAAATATACTTGAAGCCAAGTTGTTACTAAAGGTAACAAAAAAAAGATTAATCAAAATGCCTTTAAAATGCAGCGGAAATATTTGCTACTCTACATATTACCTTGCTGTGACATGATATATTTAGATCAATGTAAAACAATCAGACAAAGATAATGGAATAAAAGACACAAGCAAAGTGTATTTAACCTAAAATCCTACTTAACCCCTGTTGGCCAAGACTATTGACTGAGAGGACTGAAAGAACCTTTTTTAAATCGAAAATCAAATATAAAGTGGCGTTCTCGTCTGTTTCCCAGGAAGATGAAAATTGACTTGGATTTTTTTTTTTCGCCTTTGATGTCAGAGCCAAAGACATCAATCTCCCACTCTCAAATGTCAAGAGGCAGTACTACAGAGCCCCCTGCCTTTGATAAAATATGTCATCTGCACTGTAAATACTGACTGCAGCTTGAAATTATGGTTAATTTCTTCAGCAATATTTGGATGCAATGTTTTGAATGCAGGCTGAATAACAGATAGACATGTTGCTGCTGTTAGGCTTTCTCAAGATGAGGCACTCAAGCAGGGGGTTCACTAAATGATCTATACTCTCTGTGTGCATGTGTCAGTGAGTTTGAGTGTGTGTGTGTGTGTGTGTGTGTGTGTGTGTGTGTGTGTGTGTGTATGCATGTGTTACATCCTGAGACTGTATCCCAGCGTGAGAAAATCAATGAGACCAATGTAACAGGGACCAGTCCATCAGCATTTACACACATGCATGAGCACATGAACACACTTCTCTCCCTTTCTCTCACTCACACACACACACACACGCGCACACACGCACACATCTTGATCCCCCACATGCATGCATATAATATACACACTTCCTTACACTTGTGCACACACACACACTGCTCAGTCGTCTCTCCTCTCCACTCTCTCTCTGCACGCAGTCTGGAATATTGATGTGCTCTTTAAGAGCCCTCCTCTCTGTCTGTGTCACATTCCATCCATCTACTCACCATTCCCAACCACAGCATCAGATAGAGTGAAAACAATTCAGCGCTAACTCTCCTTTCATACAGTAGTTTATACAATCATCACATAGATGGCTCAGATGGCATTCCACAAGCTCCACATTTCATCATCTCCGTATTATAATGAGGCAATACGCCGCTCTACTGTATGTCAGTTTGTATCATTTCATATCATTAATTTATCCGGCGTCCTGCGTTGAGTGAAATATTATTCCCAAACTCCGACATACTTCATTAAGGCAGGGAATCCACTGACAGAGAATTTCATCTCTGGGCACTTCTTCTTTCATCTGCACCAGAGGAGTTTCTATGTGTGTTTGTGGGCGTGTCATGTGCATGTACGCAGGCGCGCTCAACAAAGTGTCAGCCCGCGGTTGATTATCATGGTGTGAGTGGCAATTAATGTAGCACTAATTAGAGAGGCTTTTATGTACAGAAAAATACGAAGGGCTCCTGGTGATCTCTCAAACCTGCAGGAGAGATAGCGGGAAGAACATAAAACACAGCGCATCCTGGCTCGACAAGACACTAGCCTTACGCACATGACACAACATGTCAATTAGTATCTACCGCTATGCTGCAAGATGCATCGTAAGGTAGATTAGAATTCAGCTACTTCGGATCATGACTTCGGCGCCGTGCCAACAAATCAAACAAAAAACCCTATCTTTATGGCACTTAAGTCGGCATAAAAACAACACCACTAAAAATACATGAGCAAGAATGCAATAAGATTACTACCTTCCAATCATTCCACCGAGCTTGTTTCATCTCTAACTCCCTACTGTGTCATCACTTTATATCAAAACAAGCAGAAACTGATAACTATCCTCCAATCAGTCTCCTTAGCTATCTTTATGCCCCCACTGTTATCCTACTTGTGTTTATAGCAGTGCATCAAAAATAAAGTCATTCATTCCAAATGGATTGAAAAAAAACAAACATTTAGCTGCTTTTTTGTTGTTGTTGTTGTTGACATACAGTAAGGCATGAAATTGGCTAATAACTTGTTTCTTGAAGTTTTTATTTTAATGTAAATTACATAGATCCCTCTAGGAGATTGGTGTCCATCAATCATTCTCCTCTCCTCCCATCACTCACTCTTCTCCCTCCCTACCGTGTCATGTTTTTATCCTTTCCATTCCCTGCAGCCTCCTCTCACCATCCTTCGCTGTGTAATCTAGGGGATTGTGTGGTCTCTTGGTGTGAGAGGTGATGGGTACAGCAGGATGAGCGTGATAATCTGCCACACTGGATTACAGCCTAATCTCTAATCTCTCTGGCCCTCCCCTGCCCGGGGACAACCTCCACCGTGCCAATTTTAATAATCTGAGCCCCCTGCATCAACAGCTTAGCTTTGTCCATTTTGATTTCCCAGCTTTCATCAAGCACATAAAGCAACAGCAGTTGAAACAATAGATTGTTGTGACGCAACACTTGGAAGTGAATGCCGTGACCCCCACGCGCTCTATCGGAGGATTTAGCTACTGATGAGAGTGTTAATCTGCAGAATGTGAGGATTCATCAAGAGCAGTTGCTTTAGGGATGTCCCAGGTTGCCTAAATTGCAGCGGGTTGCAATTTGGCTCGCACATTCTCCGTATAAGTGCTGAACATGGGCTCCACCAGCATCCAATGTAATATCCATCAGAGTCAGACTAAGCGTGAAGGTTGCTGTGTCCTGCCTGACTTCATGACCTGGAACACTCACAATTAATGTCCCATATCATGGGGTTAAATTGGTGTTAGTAATTCCTCTGGCTAGTTGAGAGACGGCCGAGTGAAGGAAGGCTATTCTAGTCACGTAGTAGCTAAGAAGGAACATGATTAACCAATTACCTTGCCTTTCTAATAAATGAGTAATCAGTTCAAGGCTGATCTCTGCACTGATGTCTCTCTACCGTATTGGAACATTCATTGTGCCAAGTGTGCTATACATGTAAGCCAGGATGATAATGCAATAGGAACTGATTGGAATTCATGCCAATGGATATACTGTATAGTCAGTCTCAACATGTTCCATTCATCATCTTTAAAGGCTTAAATTTATATTTGACAAAGACGTATTTGTCTTGCGTCTATTTCAGTAATTGTGCTTCAATTAAATCCAATGGCAAAAAAGGTCTGAGTGTCCTGTCCTTGCAGCATTTCTATTTCTAAGCAAGCAGACAGAAAAAAAACAACACAAGAATTCATCTTGAATGCTCAAAGGAAGGTATAGCAGTTGGATTAACATGTATGTCTGTTTGTGTTCTTGTATGTATTCCAGCTGTCCTTTCTGGTGTGTGTTTGTGTGTGTGTGGACTGGGCTCAAGGGTGTTTCATTTCATAAACGTGTCTCAGAAAAACTGGGTTTATTCATAAATCCCACTTGTTGGCTAATGTGAGCAGACTAAATCGTGTCTGGTTTATTTCATGACCTTGAAACCTTTCACTTCAAGCACTGATCACATAAATTCAACGGTGAGGAAAATGAATGTGTGAAAAGAAAATGTGATGTTCATAGACACAAAGCAGCATTGTTAAATGTATAATTTAGACAGTAATGCTAGTTCTAGTGGATCTGAATGAATAAATGCCAACATATTACTGTATATTCTAACATTCTGGTTCATACAAATATACACACACACATCTATACAACAGCAGATACTGTAGCAGTCACTTAACTGACACAAACAGTTAAGTGAAACTGCTACAGTATGTGCTGTTGTAGAGTGCAGTTTAACATTTACAAGCTTAAAAAGGATAAAAGCCAGGTCATTTATTTTACACCGAGAGAATCTGATGATCAATATTTTTGTCAGAGAGTATCCATTGAATTGTGTTGTACAAGTGTATAAAGACAGTGGCTGTCTGTCTCTTTATTTTCATGGACTGATGGCTCAGTCTTATTTATTGGCTTTATTTTTAATGCAGTGCATTTACTGTCAAACACATATCCTGACTGTTATACTGTGCAGATGTACCAGAACTAGAGACATCATCTTTTTCATCCCACACATTCTCCTTCTCCATCTTGAGCAGAGATGAGCAGCAGGCTACAGGGGGCTAGCAATCTCACGTCTTTCTAACCCCCCACCCCACATCATTTTCAAACTTGAAGTCCTCTGCCCCAACTGACACTTTCTCCAGAGACATCATTTGCTGCAACTTATCAGATTCACAGAAGTTATGTGGCTCCTGAGGGTTTTTTTTCTACATGTGCAGTAGAGCTCCCAAAAATCTGTAAACACACTTTCATGTGTAAAAATCAGTGGAGTACCCCCTTAAAACTGCAAGAGATATGACTTCACATTTTAACAAAGGCAGTAAGAGCAGCTCATGTCATTTCCTATACTACAAACTGATTTATGTTCTGCATGAAACCAGGAGCAGGTTGGTCTAGTGGGATGTGTTTCCATTGTAATTTAAGATATACTTTTTTATACCTTAATGAAACTGAATGTCCTGAAAATAAGTCTGACTTACTAAAATAAGCCTGGCTTACGCAGCAATTTAACTTCATGAAACACCATCTGATTTAACTACACACTCACTTTGTTGCTTTTCATTTGTCATGAAAATACAAAGTAGGAGCACTCAAGCCCTGCTGTAATGAAGTGAAATGCTTTGAGCTAGTGTTTATTCAATAAATTTTATAGTTACAAATTGCTGTATAACATTGTTTTGTTGTTACTGACGGGTAAATCTTGTCAATAGTTGAATGCAGAACATCTGTTATTGTGGTGCAATACTGTGTGTGTGTGTGTGTGTGTGTGTGTGTGTGTGTGTGTGTGTGTGTGCTCGCGTCAGCTCACCTCTGTCACCTGCATGTGTGTTTTCAGGGTTGAGTGTGTCCAGCAGGTGAATGGAGCTGGTAGGTCTGGTTTTGCCGCGGTCCTCCTGTTGATGGTCTGCCGAGCTCAGGCCGTTCTCATACAGCTGGCTCTCGCCGTGCCGCAGATGCCAGGTCAGACCTAACAGGTGGACCGCTACACACACACACACACACACACACACATGCGTGGACAGACACACAGTGACAGCCAAAGGGAGAGAAAAAGCAGAGAGGAGAGATCATTATTCAGTGCATGCAGAGGGGTGTGTCTGAATCTTCTTTAATGCCCATCTCAGAACTCTGACTCAGTTTATGTGCTTATTAGCGCCTGGCAAGACAATGGACAATTAGCAAATACACTAAGAACTCACACACACAAGGCTTTCTTCATCTCTCACACACACACACACACACACACACACTGATGCGTCCAGTTAGTGCACGTACACATGAACACAGAACATGGCAGAGGTGGGCAATTAAGGCAGATCTTCAGAGCCTGAGCCTAGGGCTGGTATTAAAGCGCTAACACAGTCTTTTATGCATGACTAATGATGCTTTGAAAGCTGCTGCCGATTCACAATCCATATGGGCCTTTTAAACAACAAAGGATATGGGAGTATTCTGAGTTCCCCCTCCCACTCATAAAACTGTTTACTAGGACGACAATCCAACATGCTGTTAAATAAAAACAACTAACACCTGCCCATTAAGGAAATTAATTAGTGTGTTGCAAGGCTGTCAATAAAATGTTCAGTAAAACATTCACCTTGCTCTGACCAATCATCAGGTTCCATTCATGTGAGATTGTACTCCAACACCGCTTTAGTTTTATACTTAAAAAGAATCTAAAAAGGTAATGTCTCCTTGCTGATAGGAAGAACAAAGCAAATGAAATAAATCATTGCGGGTTTTTTCTCCTCTGACACATTCGGAACATCAAACAAAAGCAAAGACTCAAATCAAAAAGTTACTAGGCGCTGGTGGCAGTCAGAGGATGGCTGCTGCATGCAGATCAAGGTAAGGAACTTCTAACGACTTCAAACATCTTCACTGTCTGTCTTCTGTCTGCTGATTGCCTCGCCGACACCCAGAAAAAGCACTTGACACACGCTTGCACAAAATGGCTGCTTAGAAAAACAAATCCACAATTATACAGCATGACCAACACAATCACACAGGTACAGGCACAAGCTCACACAAGTGCATTAATGTCCCTGCTGTTTTCATCTGTGCATGCATGCACATACCCGCACACCTACACGCTCACCCACACTTGATCCCCAGCTGATGAGGAATACCTAATTAAAACTCCCGATAGTTCAAAGACATTTGCATTCACTTTACCATTGCAGGAAAAAAGGAACTATTTCCTCTGAAAAATACAGCAAATCTATGATGAGCTCTGAGAGTTGAAGCCAGTTTGGTCCCATGCTCTACTCTGGCATCTGTGGGGATCAGAAATTATACATTTCAACTTCTGACTAGCCTTAGCCACTGTTGGTTTAGCTATCTACTCATGCACAATATGAGCTCTTCAAAGCAGAACACTGACGATTACTAGGGCCATGAGGGAGACGGCATGCATCATTTAATTCAGACTAATTGAACTGTCAGCCTGTGACGAGACCAGACTTGGACACGTGCAGATTCTTCCCATCAGCGTGGGTACGAATCACTCATTTTAATTTTTTCCTCTTTTTCCTTCACTGTAGTTTTCTTAATTTTCCTTTTAAAAGATGCAATGTGGGGGTTTTTCTCATTAACAAGTCGCTGTGAAATTACTTGTGATGACTCAGTCTGTGGATGGAATAAGGGAAAAAAAAAGTATGACAAACAGTAACCCAAATGATCTGCCATGTACATTCAATTTCATGGGTTTAGTTTCCAGCAAAATCCCTTATGGTTGTCTGGTGCTGTAAGTACTGCGTCCTTAGCAGACAGGTGGAAGAAAGAAAAAAAGAAGCAGGTGGAGAAAACTGGCAGAGAAACCTATGATCGTCAGAATCATATTTTATTTGACAATGACAGATTTAGAGACAATGCCGCAGAGATTCCCTTTAAAATATGACCCATTATCAACTCTCGCTATTAGAATTAAACATGAAATATTGTGTTGCACCTACAAATGTTGGTTTGTATGCATCATAACTGTTTGTACTGCATTATATTATGCAGCGAAGTGGAACAGCCTATCATGGTTTCATAAATTAGTCTGTAAGAGTGCTCGGTAAGGAATAACAAGTTATTACCAAACTGAAACGTTTAGCATTTTCACCATTCAGTCTCTCATGCTCCATTCTCTCCTCACTTCCTCTCATCTGAATTGCTTTTCTTTCTCTCCTTGTACTCTGGTGCCCCCCACACCTCCGTTAGCCAAGTGTTACCCACTCCAGTAATGACTCTGCAGCAACAGTCCTCATGGGCTCTCCTATCTTCTCCTCTTCACCGTTCCATCCCTCCTCAAAAGCCCCTCAGACCACACTCCTCCTGCTCCAGCTCATCAGCCTCTCTCTCCCTCCGTCTCTCGCACTCTCTTGTTTTATGGCTGTTGACCTTTTGCTAGAACACTTAGCATCTAGAGTCACCCAGCGCGCACACACACACACACACACACACACACACTGAAGCGAGGATGGATAAGGACCTGTGAACGTGATGAGGAGAGGATGGTGGTTGGTGGTGGAGAGTGCAAGTTTGTGTGTATGCTCTTGTTCTTTTAAGGACCTGATGTACTCACACTAATCTTAAGTCTACTGAGGAAATGTTCGTTGTTATTCACTTGACCATGTTAATTCTAGGTATTTAAAAACTAATTTTGGAGCCACAGGCTGGGACATCAACAGGGCTTTAATTTATATTTACATTTGGATATACAGTTTAAGTGTGGGTTGTTTTAGGATGCCTGGTCCTATTCATTTGTTGCAGGTAACAGGCACCTGGAGCATTTCTGAGGCGCAGCTGAGCATGAAACTCAGCTGCTTGAATCAGCACAAAAGATGTGCGACTGCTGAAGGTTCATTCTTGACCTCAGAGAGGTAGTTTGACAAAATAGTCCCGACTCAAGGTCCACTCACTAGCTTCTGCCCATGGACAGATGGATCTGCTCAGTTGTCATGGAGACATGTTGATGTCATAAGATTGTTGTTGCCATACGCACCAGAAAAAGACAGAGTGGACTTTGAGTTTGTCAAAGGAGAAGTTCTGTTAGTGTGTATTTGATTTAATGGAAATTCAAACGTATGGGCCTGTGTGCATAAACCCACATGGAAAAAACCTATAGGTTTTAATATAGGTTTGAATATATATGTGACATTCATAAAATTGGCCGTTTTCATATACGCATATATGCTAATATATATGCAGGGCTCCAGACTGCCCCTAAATGGGGGCATTTTGCCCCTAAAATTTGGGACAGTGCCAGTAAATTTGTCATCTACTTGTGCACATGTGCAACCAGTGAAGTTGCCTGTCTTTTGTTTTGTAACGCTGGTGAAACATGAAAGGGGGGACTCAATAAATCTGATGTTTGTAATTACAGGTGGCAGGTCAATGTGTGTGAGTATTGTGAATACTTGCCCTGCAAATCAATTTACAAGTGTGTGCCCCTGAAGCTCCTGCTTGCTCTCCTAAGATTTTAAGTTAGGGGCCACTGTGCTCCTAGTGAAAAATGTTAGTCTGGAGCCCTGATATGCACAGATAAACTACATATAGGTTTCATATATGCGCATATATGTATATCCTATATATCCTCATGAGGATATATGCACATATATGAAACATATATGCAGTTTAATCTGTGCATATATGCTGCATATATGCAGTATATACGCACCGTATATGCACCATATATATTAGCATATATGCGTATATATGAAAACGGCCAATTTTATGTATGTCACATATATTCAAACCTATATTAAAACCTATAGGTTTTTTCCGTGTGGGAAAAAGTAATTAGTCAAGTCAGTTACAATGAAAGCAGGGGTGGACCAGGTTACAAGCCTTAAATATTTGACGTCTGCACCTGCTGATGCTACAGTAAATAGGCCAGGGTCTCAGTAATTAGACAGTTTTGCTGAACTGGTTTACTGATTTAATTTCTTTAATTGACGTTGCCACAGCATCCCTCCAGAAGATTATAGGTCCCAAGATTGGGTGAAAAAGCAGGTGGCACCTTAGGGACTATACTATTTCAGCTTTTCATTTTTTGCTTCAATGATGGTAAGTGTCAAATAGAATTTCTAACTACGTATTGCCATGTAGACAACCTGGAGCATTCTGGACCTCAAGGGCCCCCGATGTGGCATTTGGACAATTTGCCCAGTAGGCAGTCGAGCTTGTTCCAAACAGACTCTCTGCAAAATTGTTTTGACATTTTGAGAAGCACACATAAAACTCTATTACCAGGATGTACATGAAAAGATTGACACCTCTCTAAGCTGGTAAACTTAGTTTATCCTAGTTCAGCTTATCTTATTTTAACTCAACATAAAGATAGGAACCTGCATGACTCTGTTCAAATGTAACTAAATCCACCTACTGGTACTGTACCTCTACAGTGACATAAGAGTGATATCAATCTTCTTATCTTATCTAACTCCTGCCAAGAGTTCATAGATTCATATTTTCCACACTGTTTAAATCAATTTACTGTCACATTCAGAGTATAAGTTAGATGAATTCACTAACTATGCCACAGTATTTTACTCCCAGTTGTGACAACGAAGTGTTCAAAGTGAATTTGCTACAGCTCTGATTCTTAACACCGACAGGCTTCTTATTCCCCATTGCAATGGCAGCTATATCTCATGGAAGTAGTAGTATAGAGCCATCTGCTGCACCACACAATGGAAACAGCATGATGTCTCACATGAAATAAATAAAACTGAGAGTTGGAACATAAACATGAAATAGTAGGATATTATTTAATTATCATTAAACTGTGTTTTTATGTTTGTTTCTTTCATTTTTCCCTTAGAAACACACCATGCTCCCACCCACCACCACCGCTCCCCTCCCACTCCTTGACTCTATACTGCTTATAGGATTAAGTACTTTTCATCATACCTGTACGTGTGAACACATAACATACATACACACTCTCACAGGCACACACTCCGACACAGCATGCTGTCAGTTATGCAAGCAGCATGTGCTCAGCATGAACCTTCATTCTCACTTTCTTTTTTCCCCTCTCTGTCGATCCATCTCTCTCCCGGTGTCCATCTTTCTCCTTCACTCTCGCGCACAAAAAAATGAACATAACCGCCGCACGTTAGAAAGAGAGAGAGAGAGAGAGAGGGAGAGAGACTGAGTGAGTCCAGTCATTATAACGCGAGCGGCGGTAGCAGCAGCAGCACAGTGGCGACAGCGAGCAGCAGTGCAGCGAGCTAACAGGCCGAGGCCCTCGCACATATGAAGCATTGATCAGTGTGACAGTGAGATGACTGCCAGAGGTAATAGGACAGCACTGCTGTGAGGGGATTCTGTACTGTACCCTCGCTGTCAGCTACCCAGCCGAGATGTGCGCGGAGGATGTGGCAGGCTGAAGAGAACAGCGCCGGTTGTAGTGAGAGACAGTTCAGTAGTAAGAGAAAGAGGCACTTGATGTGGCTTTTTCAGGTTTACTTAAACTACTATGGACAGAAATAAGAGGACGGAAGCTGGTGGAAATTTGTGAATAAAGTTAGCAAGGGCTGCCGAGAGAGCAACCGCTCCCCTACAGCTGTTGCACATCAACAGCTGGAATGGCCGGGCTGTATGGATGGCATATCTTTATTGTGACAGCAATAAACAGGAAGTCTGAGCCACTAAATGTTCTTGCACCAGTCTTTCCAGACAGACAGGTTTTAAAAGCAGGCTATTTGAGCTGGTAGACGTAGAGATAATGCTAGCATGCAGTGGCTGCTGCCGTTGTTCCTATTGTTGTTGTCAGGCATGTGTGGGTCTCCAGATTAGATAGAAATGATTGTGGGCTCCAGTGATGATTAGATTTCACACTTGTGTTGGGAGAAAGAGAAGGAGATAGAGAAAGAAAATTGTGTGTGTATGTGTGTGTGTTTGTCTGCGCACACACGCGTGTGTGCACTCCTGTTTAATGCATCTGTATCAGTCCTGAGCTGGGTTGCTGGACACAATGGATGAGACTGACTGTGAATATACTGTCTTATCGATAACCATTACAGCCAAGGTAGCACTGCAGTCAGTTAAAAATGATTTATCAATACTCTCGCGCAAGCGGAAACACACCCAGGCCTGATTGCCAAGTTCTCCTCTCTCATACACATAGCTAACCACCAACTATATTCCATCTGACAACCAAAGACTACAGCTGGCTTTGCCCAGCAGCAAACACTTTCAAGAGCATCAGTCATTCGATTTAGTGTGTAGTTTAGCATGTACAGTAAAAGCAATTGCTCATCTGAGTTCTGCATGGCTGTGTCAGCCTCTAGCTAAGCCCAAACTTCTGAGGGATGGGAAAAAGAAAGGCAGAGCGGGAGAGAAGGGCAGAGAGAGATAAAAGACGGAGGGAGAGGGAGAGGGAGAGAAGGGAGTAAGAGAGAAGGAGAGACAAATGGAGAAAACAAGTGTGAAGGAGAGTGAAGGAGAGGGACTTCAGAGCCAATAAAACAAATCTGTGTCTAAGTCAACGTTAGAGTAGAGACTGAGAGCCTGAGGGTCCCCCTGCCCTCCTGCCTTTTTGCCTGTTGGCCCTTGCACCACTCTGACAGACAAGAGGTGCTAAAGTGTTTTTCTTTCTCTCCTCCACCAGCCGCTTGAAAGCTACTAATACCACTGTCATGACTGTTTAAGTGTTTATGTTTGCGTGCATGAATGTGTGTCTGCTGTGATTTGCTTTGCGGAGCGGCGATTTCTTGACTGGTATAAAGCTCAGGACTCATCATTGCTGTGACCTTGCTAATCTGGGATGGGAAGTCCTGTTTGGATAAAGGGATAAAATGACGAAAAGAGGGATAAAGGAAGAGCGGAGGTGGTGACACACTTCTCACGTCTTGAATGATGAGATTTGCCATATATCCTGGTGTTTATTTACCAGTAAAACTTACCGTCACTGTCATCTAGTTAGTCACGGTAGCGTCAGTACACCAAGTCCAACAGATCACAGCTTTCTGCTTCGCGCATTTCTCTGTTGTTCTCTCATTTCTAATCACGCCCCCTCTCCCTCTCTGTCAGAGTCCCCCACTCTCTCTGTCTATCTCCCACTTGCCGTCTTACTGATCCGGCCCCTTTCTGAGAGCTGAGTCATGTTACAACAGACAGAATAGTGTTAAATGAGCAGGGGATCGGCGCCATGTTAGATTCCCCTCCGGCAGCCACCAGCTACCACCACTGAGAGCTAAAACACTACAGACAAACAGCGACTCACAACTGCCGCTCACTGTCTCATACAGCTCAATCCCTGCATGCTTGTGTGTGCGCTAGTGTGTGAACATGTGTGTGTCATTGAGATGATGGGACAGAAAAAAAAACAGCACGAGTGTGAGTTAAAGTCTGTGCCCATGTGTGCGTGTGTGAGCATGTTCTTGCCCGCTGAACTATTGGAGCTATTGAGGCTATTTTATTGCAGCCTCTCTGACCTTCTGAAGACATTTTACCAAAGGGCTCCCTCACCATTCAGAGCTTTCTGACCACAGACTGTCTGGCCATTTAAAGCAATTTTACCAAAGGCTTCTGTAGCTGTTAGGGTAGTTTTAGCAAAGGCCAGCGGGTTTCTTTGAGCTGCATTAGATGACCAAAATAGAGGACTGAAAACAAAGAGAAACTGGACCAATCAATACAGACCCCAATGAGGCATGAAGCAGCTGGCTGAAAGAAGCTGGGGTGAGTAGCACACACAATCACATACACACACACACACACACGCTCACACAAACCCAATCACAAGTCAGGCACACACCTTCATGTACACATCCACACACATTTGGACTCACACACACACACACAAGCATGTAGGGCTCATTTTTTTTTCGATTTTTCTTTACCGATTTGCACCAGAAATAATAGTAGGATTTTGTGAAGGAGCAGAGCAGTTTCAACCAATTTTCACCTTGAACTTCTTTTCCCATGCTGCAAGAGCACTGAACGTTAGAGTTTACAGTAAACAAACCCAGAAAATGCTCCTATAAATAGAAATTGAGGACAAAAATCATGAGAAAAACACAAATGTGCTGCTTGTTGAGCACTGGAGTCATTCTAAGTTTATAAACAACATTAATATATGAGTAACAAAACTGTAAATGGTTAAAAGACATGACCCAATGAGACATTCAGAAAATATTGCTGTAATAACTGAAATAAACATCAATAAATCAGCTGATTTTCTATTTCTTCTGGAAAAAAATAATGAACCCTTAATGTACACACACACACATACATATGGTACTCACAGTCAGACAAATAAATTCAGACACACATAATGGCTTCTCTCAGTGTGAGCTACAATTATGCAACAGAATAAAAAACATCTGTTGAGAGTAAGACATTAAAGTCAATGAGGGACACAGAACACTACAGCCTTCCCCTACAGTTATTGAGTCATGGTAAGTGACAGTGTTGTTGTGTCCAGTTGAACTGTGCTGAGCGGGAGCACCGCTGATAGAAAAGGGTTCTGGTTCCCAGGCCCTACTGGAAACAAGTTGTAGCGGCCAATCTTACCCCACTCAGCATTGCTGAGTAGATAATTGGTTGCCAGTTGCCCTCCTTGACAAGGCAGCACAACGAAGAGGATCACAGCTGATCCCAGATGAAAAGGCGACCACCTGTTCAAAAAATTCCCTTTGGGAGGAGGAAATACTTCATTAAGAGCCGGACGGCCAAGCGCCTCCACAGCTCCATCCAGAGAGCCGTCGCCGGAACCGACTTCACCTGTACACAGTCTCTGGCCTCCTGCCCACCACCTGCTCTCACAACAGACTGCAGTCCCCACTCCTCTGACTCCTCACTCCACTGAGGTTGTGATCACTAAACAATAACAGTCCACTAATGAATGTACTGCAGTCCACAGAGCATCATCACATACGCCCATATTCATCATTACCGCAGGCTGCTTCTCTTACGTTCCTCAATTTGCGTGCACTCTGTGCTCTCTATACCACCTACCTATAGCTCCGGGAACTGATGTGACTCAGCGTTCAAAACGTTTTAGAGCATTTTTATCCCACTCAGTGTAACTATCTCAAAGAGCAGTACAATATGCTGTGCAATGGCCTGCAGATTGTGCTGTCTGATTGCATGTGGGCCACAGTTCAGGGTGAATAAAAGCAGCAGATCTTCAGCAGAGTGAATCAGCATATTTGAGCTTTATTTCCAATTTAAAATTGGACTATCTCTCTCTTTTTTTAGGGCATGTCTTTGCTTCTACATGAATTTGTTCAAGTCTTTGCTTTTTTGTCCTTCCCATTGGTACACTGGAAAATTACGCCCAGGAGTTTTTTCTCTCCTGTCTTTTTTGTTGAGGTATTTCTTTAATTACTTGCACACAGTAACTGAATTGGAAATTAACTCATTATTTTCCACCTTTTTGCCTTCGTAACTGATGAATTTCATGGCAAGTTATGTATTTTTAATAGGAGTTGGATTAAGTGACAACTGCTTTCGCCAAGTCAAGTTGTAACATTTGTAATTTTTAGATCGTATATCAGTCCTGATGGGTTGTTGGTTGGAGGGATTGGCCTTAGCAAAGGTTGCAACTCACTGACAACATTATTTTTCATGTTTTCTCAGCTCTGCGCCAAAGAAAGTTTCTTTGTTCAGATTTGCTGTGTTTGCTGGTGATGAGAGATGAGAGCCTGGAGCGGCGATGCTGAGGAGGGATGGATCATTACTAGTCTGGGACCAATGTAGGTCATCCTCTCTTATGCCTGACAAAAGTTCCATCATGCACCTCAGTCCAATATGTCCACCAGAGGTTGTGCCAGGCAGAAATACTGTTGTCTGCTCACCTAAAAAAGAAAGCTGTTTGCTGCGACTTTACTTCGATTTGTTACAAGTTTATCTACAAGGAAAACAACTCAGAGTGATACATGGTACATACTGTGCATGTCCTTTAGGTACAGGAGAATGCCCACATAGCTGGTGCACTGTTTCTCCATATTTTACATTTAAGCCTTGACTGATCGACCAGTGATCATTATTGTGTTCATTAAATACTCTGACTGTGTGCTGGGTAGTGTGTAGTCCCACCTCCACCTTTAATGTGCTGGTGTGCGAAAAAAATAAATAAAACAACATGTTGGTGGACTGACATCAGCAAATCTCACTTATATCGGATCAGTATCTGTGGCAAAAAAAAAACACCATCAGGGTGTCCACAGTCTAAAGTGGACAAACCATCTTTAATATCCTCAAGGTTCATACTGGTCAGCCTACTGTATACATTTGGCCTCAACTCCATAGTCCTCCACTCTCTTCTGCAATGTTCACAACTTGACAACTTTGTCACTTGATTGGCAAGTCTCCAGACGCCTTTAGCACTTTTATATCAATAACAAGCCTTAGCAACAAATGCAGCAACTATTTTGAGCAGGCATCAGCTACTTTCTCCAGCCGCACTTTCATCAGCTGTAGCTCTCCAGCTCACACAACAGCTGTTCGTTATGCAAGTTGAGAGCCAGGCTCAATCAGACAACCCAGTAATACTTTTGAAACATAAATGAGCTGCGTCTGTGAGAACCACTGTGATGAACCACTGAGCACTGGGTCACAATAGGTCCCCTCCACCACTCTCAACACACTTCTAGTGCTTCCTTAGCTAATTAATTTTAGTTAATAAAAGCTAGCTGTTTATTTTTCCCCTCTTTACTGCTTCTAAAAACACATAACAAATCTTGATAAAAGACATGTTTGCACAGTATCCACATCTCCAGTATGCTGACTGTATTATATGTACATGTAGCATGCAACCTACCTCAACTATAATAAATAACATGGTCCACTCTACTGTGGTTCCCTGGTAACTGCTACACTGATGCACTTATCTAAATACACACATTAAACCTTGTTGCAGTGAGGGGATGAACCACTTCCATTCTATTAAGGGGCAGCCATTTCTTTATTAGCTTGGGTCCTACAGGTGACACATGCCGCTGGATGCGGTGCAGCAGCTGTACAACCATGCTCAACCCCTCCAACGAGGGCAGGGCAGGGGTTGACTGGCTGCTTGTGCCGCCCCAATAGAAAAAGTGGTTCATTTCGTTACCCCTGAAATACAATTTAGTCCCCCTAGAGAAATGGCTATAGTTCCCAGCTCCCGTAGCAGCTTGACCTCGCTCTCATTACCACTTCCTGTCTCTGTGGTTTCGCGTGTATTTACTATGGACAAGGAGACATTACTTGTTCAGGTTGAGAAAGGTAGACAACTGTGGGGCCACAATCACGTTATTACAAAGACAATGGCAATTGCCTGGAAAGCCATAGCTCTGAAGATAAGCTATACAGCAGAGAAATGAAGCTCAAGTAGTGGTTGTGCGTGTGTGTGTGTGTCCACAGTCCACACTAGATTTCAAGTTCCTTTTGTGTGTTTGGTCCTAGTCCTGTTTGGGTGCTTTCTACTGGCGAGTGGTGAGGCAGCAATTTCTGTGAGGTGCTGCAGCAGCAGTGCCATTTAGGATTAATTCAGTCTGTTACCTATTTATATTTTGAGGTGATGTGATTTATTTATTACATTCATTATTTGTGCACATAAAACTGTAGAGCAAACAAAACTGTTACACATAGAGGTTCGGCTGCAATTTTGCAGTGCCACTATTATTGTTATAACATGGAGAATGCCTGAAGCCATTGACATTCATACAAATTCAAAATTATGCTGCTGACACTTCTTATTTGCGAGATCGTTTTAAGTCTTTTGCGCAACAAATGTGAAATCTGATCATTCACTTTCATGGTTAATGATTAATGGTAGGTGATTGAAAATTCATCACTGTCAATAGCCAATAGGTTGGCTCACATCAGCACAGCAACAGCGACAGCAGGCTGTGGCAAACATGGCGCACACCAGTGTTTCCACCCTAACCTCCGGTGTTACTGTCAGAATGTGATAGCAGATGCAGCAGCTGGGGTGAAAAACGGTCACGCTTCCAACAGTGTTACGCCTGTCCCGTCTGTGGTCACACATTTTTACTCTCGTGGAAATGATGCAACAGTCTTTAGCGTATTTGATATCAACTGCTGATGCTACATTAGCTGCTACATTTATCTTCAGCTTTTCAGTTTTCTCCATTCTGTCTGCACGTTGTAGTTTATTGTCTACAAGCACAGAATTAGAAAGGGCTTAATGTGTTCCTTGTGTAATTGGTTCAGTCTTTCTGTTCCTTTCCTCGAGCAAATTGAGGTATAACGGAAAAAAACAAAACAAACAAGTCAATATTGATGCACCGAGCTCTCTACAGATCCTTGGAGTCTGAGCACCTGCGCTAAACATTCATGACTTATGACATACTGTTGTTAAATGTGAAGGTACTCTTGGTATAATATATGTCATGCATAATGTGGTCCTCAGCTCCTAGTTGTAATTTTTCAACTTGTTTGCCAGGCCGGTCAACAACACAGGATACAACAAGCACTTAATTCATGATAAACTGTAATCAGCCTGGTGCTTTGAGACAGACACGGCCTGCTAGGACATTTGGAGGAGAAATCCAGATCAAGAGGGAGCGACTTACTGAAAGAACTCTTATTTAATAGAGCCACCAGCCACAAGCCACAATTTAATAAGAGGCCAACTAAGGTTGCAACATGAGAATTATTCTCTTAATTGACTGATTGCTCTGTAGATTTTCTTTTTTTTTTGATTAAGAGAAACCAAGGTGAAATATTCACATTGCTTATTTGTTCAGCCATAAACCACACACCAAAAGTTGTTCTGTGAAATAAAACAGAAAATTATCTGAAAGTAGAAAACTTTGCCTGATAAATTACCCCATTAATTGATCAGAATTGTTGTCAATTCATTTAGTCACAACTTAAGTTAATTACTGCTCTGTTATAAGCTACATATGCATAAACATTAGAGGTGAAGCAATTAAGTCTAAGAATTGATTAATGGGTTGAGAGAAAAATTTTTAAAGGCTACTTGTGTAATTCTTCAAATAAAATTGCACGATATTTGCTGGCTCCAGCTTCCAAAATGTGCTGTTTTGTCTCTTACTCTTCTGTTCTTTGTTTGGAAAAATAAGACATTTAAAGAAATCACTTTAGGCTATGGGAAACCTAAAAAGACAAAACAATCCGCTGATCTATTGATAATTGAGGTAATTGTTAATTGTAGCTCTCGTAAAGACACAGTCGCCTTTTTTTATCCAAGTTCATTTGGAGACTGAACAGAGCTTGACCCCCATGATTAATGGCCATCCTTTAAAGCAGATGCTTTGAATTGCCATCAAACTGTGAAAGTAGATTTACTGAAAGAAAAAGCGTGAAAGTAATGAACTTAAAGCCGCTAACGAGTCATTTGGCTCTTTATGGAACCACTAGGTCCCCTGAAGCCTCACGTACCGCACAACAGAGCTATAAAGAAGGTCTTGGCTTAAAATGTGCACTGCCTGTGTTTCTGTGTGTGTACGAGTGACTGAAATGTGATTTGGAGGTGATTATTTGATTGCAGGGTGCTGCTGACTTGCTCATTTCACTTGCATCAGAAGCTTCTCCCTGTTGCCATAGAGATGATTATCTTTCATAACTGACACATCCCACCCCCTCCTCATATTCAACTCAACAACTGAGAATTGTAACTGTTTAAAACAGCAAGGCATTCATTAATGCAGAAAATACTCTAATTAGCTTCTCTTTTTTGACAGCATGATAGAGCAATAGTCTGTGGTTGTTTTTTTTAAATAGAGGTTTAAAATAGAAAATGGGTTACTTGTAGTGTTGTCAGCAGCAATATTCTTTAAGATTACAGATGCAATCTTAATCTGTCCTCTATCTCTCCTTAAATGCCCCGTTTGCTATCATAATGCCTGCTCCTCATATCTGATGGCCGTGTTGTGCTTAATAACAAGCTATGACGGCAGGAGGGAGGGGTACGTTGGGAGATAAACAAATTAACAAAGCTATTCACAGCCCCTGCAACACCAGGGGGTACGGGAGGAGGGGAGAGAGGGCAGTAAAGAAAGAGAGGAGGACTGCCTTAGCTAATCACAACAGGGGGCATACGCTGCAATCATTTAGGCGCAGCATTATCTCTGCAATCATGCATCCTCCCATTGTTGTGCTAATTGGAAACCTTAATTTGAGACACAATATTATTGCCTCATTATTTGCTGGGTTACTTTTTTCCCAAATTAATAAACAAGTCCCATAACTTGAACAAAGGGCTCTCAGGACTGGCAGTAATTTGAGGTGGGTACTAGGAGATGCTTCCAAACTGTCAAAAACCGAGGAATTGCTTCAAATCATCGTTGTCAGATCTGTTTTTTTTTTTGTTTTTTTTTTACAAATTATTAAACCTACATCCAGTCCAAAGCTCTCGCTGTTGCACCACTGGTCATCCCGTGCCTCCTTTTAGCACGTTCAGATCGGTCACCAGCTCTGTTACACGCTAAACCGCTGAAGACTGCGTCAAACAGTGCAAAGTTTGGCTGAGCATCAGGAGAAAAGATAGAGATTCAGCCAAATGTAACAGCTGCGTTAAGATGAGTTTCACCAAGGGGAGGGGCCCTTTCCAATATTCTGAAATGTTCGGCTCCAGCTTGGCACGACTGTAAAGGAATGTGTCATGTTTTTTTTTTGTTTTTTTTAAATGTTGCAAACATCTTGATTCAGTCAGCAGTATCTGCAGTATGAAACTGACAGACAATACACACTATATTTAGCAGTAATGCAGTATAAGGACATGTTAGGGCTATTGATGCGGAAACTTGCATGTAGGACTATTTTCATTATCTGCTTATCGATCTATAATTTTCTGTCGTTATCAATTAAGTCTCTATAATGAAAAAACCTCATTACACGGTCGTAAGCATGTAGACTATTGCTGAGCAGAACTCAGGATAGACACCCCCAAAGACTGAGCTAGTCCAGGCAACCCACCTCCCATCAAAAGCCAGGGCCCAGGACCTTTCCCACTGTTATGAATAAATTGTCAAGCTCAGATTTGGTACCGAACAGGGCCTGCTGTTTACATCTCAAGACAATCAAAGACGTTTATGGAGGAAGTAGAGATAAGAACGGATTAACAAGCAAATGCTAACGGTCCCGGAGAGAGACACACCGGACACAGGACCCTCAAGAAGCGAGGGTTTGCTGCCCTGCATGGACTGTTTGTAAACCTCTCTATCAATCTACATGGAAACGCATACAGGAGAACATCAAAGAAAAAAAAAAGACATGATCCAGCATTAGTTTTGGACTGAAAGCTGAGGACAGAACTGCCACACAGCACATAACCTCTTCACAGCTATATGATATCTTAAAGCGACGGCCTCTCCTCTACTCCAGAGATCCTTTCAAGAAAACATGAGCAATTAAGTGCCATTACTTTATTACTTTTAGAGATTTGCTGTCATATATAGTTGAATCCTTTAACTTGTTTATCTGCTAAACATATTAATATTTCCATAACCATTAGATATGAGCATTAGAGCGACAAATCTTTATTAATTTGTGATTAAAATATGGTTCTTGGGGTGGCGTTTAGCTCACTGGGTAGAGCTGCTGCCCCATGTTGAGGCTCAGTCTTTTGGTGCAGGCGGCCCCGGTTCGAGTCCCGCGTCAGACGGCCCTTTCCTGCGTGTCATTCCCCCACTCTCTGCCTCCCCATTTCCTGTCTCTCTCTCGACTGCACTATCAATTAAAGGCAATAAAAGCCCAAAAAATATACTTTAAAAAAGAAATATGGTTCTTACTTATGTGTGACACTATATCCGATAGAGGGAGCTGCCCGCGTATTGTCCAGGCTCCTCTTGGATGTGCTGTCTCAAAGGTTTCCTCAGAAAAATACCTTTCGCTGGAATACAGCTTTAGATGTCCTTTTGTGTCCATTCTGTCCCTGCACTGCTCCACTAATCTCTGCTGCTCTATCCTCAACTTTTCGCCACTGCCAAACATCACCACGCTGAATCCACAGACACGCAACCAGTGCACCTTCTTTAAAATTGGCTTCTCTACCTAAGCATGATTCTTAAGGTACCACTTTTACCACTAAAAGGTCACATTATTTCAGTTTATTCACTTGCTTCATATTTCCTTCCAATTCATTGTGTCAGTCTTTGTTAGTAGTGTGTAATCATAAATGCTTTTAAGTACAGCCATTACCTTTATTTTCTAAAAAGAACTTTCAGTCACTTTACGTATCGGACTCCTGTGTTTCTTGTTTTATAAAGTTATTTCTTTCTTCTTATGAATTTGTGCATGATTGACACTCTTAAAGCAGATATCAGTGGAATGTTTTTGTTAATATAAGTCCTAAATAGTCCTATTTTCCGTCAGCAATCACTTACATGAAGTATTTCAGCCTAAACACGAGTCTCTCCGTCACTCTGCTCTGCTGTAACCCGAGGAGAAAATTTTCCTTGTGGGATACAAGTGTTATCCAATGAGGGGAGAGAACGGCATGAAGGGCTGTGTGTGCAGCCAAGGGATGCGCGTGAATGTGGTGACGTAGCACGAGGACCAATTGATGCCTGACAAGGGCGGGGGCTGCTAACTCATGGTGCGTTCAAGGAAACTCGTACTTTGTGTTTTTCCTTCCTGTGAAGTCATACCAGTTCGATCTGGTACGAGTTCACGGGTCGGAAGTTACGAGTGGCCGTTATAGGGAACTTTCACAGACAACAGGACGGTAAAAACACAAGCTACGGGTTACCTGGAACGCTACCAAGTCGTAGTTGTGACTTGAAGCTGTAACTTACGGTTTCAAAAGCCTGCCTTGAACACAGCATTAGCCGAAACGGCCGTGCCGATGATATCTGCTTTAACTGATCACCAAGGGAAACAGTTATTAGTTTTACTGTGCTGACGCTGGAATTATAGCTCTAGTTGAATAAAAAAAAGGTTTTTCATGATAATACAGATTAATAGCATCCTCAAATTGAGCTAATTTCCCTTACATAAAATCAAAATCAAATATATTTTTTGTCTAACCAGAACTCAAGAAGATAAAGATATAATAACAAAGGAAATCAAAAAAAATCATCGCAGACACTGGTATTAAAGAATGTTTAAAAATTAAAAACTCACTTAAATGATTAGTAAACTGTCAAAACAGTGTTTTAAGTCAGCATGTGGTAGGTTTTACACATGAATAAAAAACTTTCTTACTGAGAAATATTTTCCACATGTACAAAAATAAAAATATGTGCAATATAACAACTGCCTACCAGAGAACAATAGAATAATAACTAGGAGCTGATTATATCTGGAATAGTAAATTTCATTATCATATTTTGAAAATGGAATAAATTAATTTTGTTTTGTATCACATTATTTATGATAATAAGAACGACTTTTCAATAAGAGCCAGATTTAATGAGAGGCAGACTAAAAATCAATACGTACAGAAAAAATCAGCACGCCTTTTATTTGATGAAGATGAAAGGGCGAGGGAGGTTTTTTTTTCCCCCTTCTCCTGTCAGTGGCTTTTAATTAATTCATTAAAATTACTGAATCATTATGTAATGAGAGAACCTAATCATCTGGTGGCCTGTGTCTCAACCTCTCCCCCCAGACAAAGACATTAAGTCCATGACCACTTTAATCTTGCTATTTGAATATCTTTGATTTACAGGCGGACATATCATCTGTGCTTACATCCCATACATCTTGGTGCAGTTGCCATGGTAATGTCAACATGAAGATCAATCATTAACAAGCAGGAGTGGAGCATGACACCAATTAAAAGGTGATGTCGTCTCCAAGTCATCACTCACACTCCTCACTAATGCACTAATTACCGGGGCCGGGACATTAATGGAATAGCATGGTTCAGCCTGGGGATTAATCTGCATGGATTCGCAAGTGCGCGTGCATGTGTGTGTGTGAGATGTCTGTCTATGACATGTGTGTGCGAGTGTGTTTGTGTGTGTGTGTGTGTGTGTGTGTGCGTGCGTGCCTGTATGTGTGTGTGTGATTAATGCAAACCCCCGCCTGCTCCGGCGTGACCTTGAGCACCACCACAGGAGGGAAATGAACTGGCTGGGTGGAGGGTTGGGTTATCTGCACAAGGGGCGGTGGAGGGGAGACGATGCGCTAGGGTGGAGGGCCGGGCCAAGGTTGAGGATGAACAGGGAATTGGTGGGATCGGAGGGGATCGATGAATAAATTTAGTATTTGACTTTGACAAACTGCGCTGATGATCTTCCATACTGCAGAACAACTCCCAAAACTTTCTCGGTTTTAAAGATCCAAATTATTTCTAAGTTAGTATCAGTCATAAAAGCTGGAGTTCATCTGCATTCACGAGTGGCTCAGAAGTGGTGATTACTCAAGCAATGCAGCAATATAAAATACTCCATTACAAGTCAAATCCTGCGGTGAAAATGTCACTTAAGTAAAAGTATGTAAGTATCAGCCAGACAGATTTAAAGTGTGAAAAGTAAAAGAATTTATATTGAAAAAAAACATGTCTGTGCTATGAACTTCTTCATGTACAGAAAGGCAGTTCTTATCTGTAACAGCGCAGTGCGCACTGTTAAAAAAAATAAAATAAAATAAAAACATAGAATAGAACATATTCTATATATAAAATCCTGGCAAATGAAGTACAATATTTGATTGAATCTGACCTCATGGTGTAAATGTTTATCAGCTAATGTGTAGTCTATCTTGTGTTTTTCTTTTAAATCAGAAATGAAAACCAAACCAACTTATAAATAATCACAATGAACTGATGAACGTAATGAGATTTGCCGAGGTGTTGTTAAAAAAAAGAAGAGGGAGTTATGTATTAAGACCTAATCCTTAAACAAATGAAAAATTCAATAAATTATATAAAAACATAAAATTAACAACTAAAATATACAAATATATAAGAAAAGCACGATGAAGTAATAAGCTACAAGTAAGAAACATGGATTAATATAAAAAAAATTGTGTGTATGTGTGTGTGTGAGAGAGAGAAAAAGAGAAAGAGAAAACAGTGGATGAGTCTGTACATCTTTTTTTTGTTTTTAGATGTGTGTGTTCATCACAGAATAATTACTAGTTGGTGCGCTTTGGTCTAGAACAACTAATTTAAATTTTCAAATACCCCACAGAGGGTCACATTTGGAAAACATTACCTGCTGCTTTTAAAGCCCACTCCGTCAAAGTAAGGGTGTGAAATTTTCAGCCGTCCTGATTTTATCCCTATTGATTTCCTTCTCTGTTTTTCTTTTTCTTTTCTTTTTTCCATTCGTTTATTTTTTTTTTCACCCTTTGATGCCTGCAACGTTCTGTATGGTACGAAAATTGCTGTTAGACTTTGTTTGTGTATTTTTTATTGATTCAGTTTTGAATTAATTAGGCAGTCTCTTGACAAGCCTCCCAATTTCCTTGCTCCTCTAGCAATCTGTTTTGAAAATGTTCATTCCTTAAATAAAATCTGAACAAACAAAGCAAACACTTCTCGAGCTGCCACACATGACCAGCCTGCGCTGCTGGCTGATGAGCTCTGTAACTCACCGATGACGTATGTGAGCAGCAGGGCGAGGGTGAGGGTGAGGAGGGATGCGGACAGGGCTGTACACTTCCAGTTGCAGCAGCGGTGAGGCTTGTTGAAGGTAAACAGTGGTCTGGTCACGCTGCTGCGAGGGAGGGGCCGCGGTGGAGGCGAGTATACTGTCCCAGAGGTCAGGGGGTAACCCTGCCCTGCTCCTGACAGTAGGGCCGAAGAACCAGAGCCTTGCTTGAACAGGAAGTGTCTGTGGGACAGACACACACACAGGAAAAAAAAAACATCATTTAAACCTGAACAGTTCGTTAAGCCCCATGCTATACCAGTCAGCCCCTGCAAGACATACAGTAAATGCAGATTACAGTGATAATGCTGGAAATTGTTTGTAACATCTGAAACAAAGGGCTCTTGATTTGAGACAGGGAGAAAAAGCAGCCCTCTGATTTCGAACCAGCAACCGCCAATTTTGTTGACTTGCAGAGATGATCACCTCTAACTAGCTGCTAATTAAGCCAAAGTTAGCTTCAGGAGTTAGCTGAAAACACCGTCTCTGGCTGAAATTTCAATGTTTACAGTTGATTTGGTTCAAAAGGAGAATTTAAAAAAAATCTGTGGTATTTTATGGCAGCAGATTGCACATGATATAGTTTAATTCTTGTTTTCCTTCCTAAAATTTTGACTTAAAAAAAAGGAAAAGCTCTCTATCTCAAACAGGCTAACACTGACAGAGGTTGCTGGAGTGTAAACTTCCCTAAATCAAATGCAGAGAGATACAGAGCTGCTAATTACCAGAAACTCTGACACAGTGAGCAGTGAGCTGTGGTGAACCTGTAACCTCACAATAATGTAGTTAATGGTGTACTGTATACTCCTTGGCCTTGGGAGAAATGCATGGTTACTTTAAGATAGTTAGCCATACATGCCAACAATCGCAGTTTACTGTATGTTAGGGACGGGTCCTGTCCTGTGTTTTTGGCTGTGGAAAGGAAATTAAAAAATAATACCACCTATCAATCCCTCATACTTGAGTCCCCTGATCTTTGCTGCTTAACTTGATAAATCTTAAACTCATCACAGCTGCCGTGATTGTTTACGGCTGACAACCTATGATTGGACGATCATTTTTCTAGGTAGTTGTATAGAGGACAGAAAATTAATTGCTGTCTTTTGTGTCCCAAAAACTACTTGCCACCTGGGATCACTTCTTGTGTCTCTCTAAAGTAGATTATGGTGCAAAGATGGAAACAATCACAGTTACTGTGCAGGCCTATCTGGGATAGTGGTTCAGTGCTTTGGCAATTAGCTTAGCAGAGAACAGACATAATTTTTTCTCAGGTATCTGGTATCTTATTCTGATTCTATTTATGCAAATCTGCACTCGGTGGAATTCAGTCTCACTCTAAAGTATGCCTGACTGAAACTCATTTAAATGGCCCCCAAGGTGGGAGATTTTCGAAGAGAGACCCTTTTCCTGCTATTTTGTAGATGGTGCTTACAGGCTGGCTCAGGATTCAGGTATCACAACCAGGACAGACTGTTCCCCCTTGTCCCTGCATGAAGTCCTACTGAAGCCCACCTATCTTGAAGAATGTATTTCATTTGAACCATTAATATATCATGTTTGGACACATTTGTGTGCTTTTAATCTAAATGCTCTCTCTAACTTGCAAGTAATGCATCATCAAAGATTAAGCCAGAAAGCTAATCAAGGAAAAAAGTAGTTTCAGAAAGTCCCTAAGCACTACGGTTCCACTTATAATTTATATTCTGTTTCACCATACAATAAATCCAGAAAAGGTGAGCAAATGTGACAAATATGAAGACACTATTCACAGTTGGAGCATTATATGCAGTTAAACAATGGACAACAGCCACACAATGAATGCTACAAACTCCTATTGTAATATACCCACAACACACAACAGCAGATACAGTGTAAGTCTCACAATATTAAACCATAATCTCATATCCAGCCTAAGCCCCTCATCAGAGAGGAAGCCTAAATTTGACAAAAAAAGAGAAAAAAAAAATGGGGGAAAAAAGAAAGAAAAAAAGCACAGTGTCTGTCTGGTGCAACACTATGAGCAGCTACTGTAATGCAGAGCAGCACTCATATGAAGGAGAATGAAAAAGCCCTGGCAGCCAAGGATCAATGACTTACCTATTCCTTTTTTAACTCATCAAAGCGACTACTTAAGTTATACGACTGTATTAGTTAAACGAAGATGAGGTTCATTTTCATTATGAAAAAGAGCGCGTTAGATGGCAGATGATGATAGGAAACTAAACTGAAGGGCAATTAATCTAGGTAGCATTTCATCTATATTGTGTTTGGATAATGGGGGGCAAGGGTTGGAGGGTGTCATTTGAGGAAGCAGAAATATCAGGGCTTGGAAAATTATGCAATTTGGGAAAGTGGATCTGGGCAGGCAATTATAAGCAGTTCCAGCGCGTTCTGGCCACACTGACTTCCATCCAAAAATGAACAAAGGCTGCTGGTGTAGGGAAACAAAGCATAGGCATGCTGGAGAAAACATCAGAGGCAAAGAACAGGTATGACTCATTGTTTTCTTTTCCTGCAGTGTGTATGTGTGTGTGTGTATTTTCCATAACAAAAATGCTGCTGGAATTCTCTGACAGCACTGATTGCCCTAGGTTACTGTGTGCTCTCCGGGGGTTAATACCGGCTGTGAGTGTGATATGTCGGGGCAGACGAGCGGCTTGCCGGAGCGCTATTCTGTCTGTGCAGCGGCAGGTGTGAGGTCACAGGCTGCTGGTAGGATTGTGGTCTCTGAAGGACCCTCGGCGGACAGGCCATTAAAGCGGGGCCAGACAGCAGCCTGACGGAGTCACTGGACACCAGACGGCACCCGCTTTACACTTCGTCCATTTGCCCTCATGCACGGCAACAACACATCCATCTTCTGAAATCTCACGTTCAGCTCTGAAGACAGATTGTGCTTAAAAATAGGACTGACAATTCCATAAATGGAGACTTTCAAAAAAATTTGTGGAAATTAGTTTTGAGTATAACAGTATGTGACAGAATGAAGCTGATCATGACATGTGTGACATGCAAATTACGAGAAAATGTGTGAAACAAGATGATTTGGACAGAGATGGGATAAATTAGCTATTAGTTTATTTCCATAGGACTTTTCAAACATAGAGGCAAATCAAAGGCAAAACTTGCATTTGAGCAATACTGAGGAACAGAAAAAAAGAGAAAAAATGAAAATTATTCGGTAAATGAAAACAGACACATATAGGACAAGGGGGATAGTTTCAGTGAATCTGACATTGATTTTTTAAATATAATTTTTGCTTCTTTCAGGCTCAAGAATTTCCTTAATTTGCAGTATGATGGATTATGTTTGTTACACGCATGTCTTAAAAAAAAAAAGTCTTCCTCACTTAAATTCTCTCTTTTGATTTTGCCAGTCATCTCCACTCTGTGCCTGTCTGTGTGTTTCTCTCTTTTCGTGTGTGTCTAAAACGAGGTCCCGTAGCTGAGACAGATGACATCCATCCCTCTCTGTCACTCTCCCCTCCTCTATCCACCCACCCATCCAGCGTCTGCTGAAGGCTGTGAGTCAGATGGGGGACACAGGAGGCTGCACATGGAGCAACCACACACCTAAGGGTCAATGGTAGTTCAACTCTGAAAGGCCAGAGATAAACTTAGGACAACTGCACACACACACATAGAGAACCATAGCGCCGCTCAGAGATGCTCGCACAAGACCAGCATACACAAATAGATGTCAAATACAGGTGAGCATTTTCACATTTTTGAGGCCAGTACGTAGGTCGGGTCCACAGTGATGCTTTTATTGCTCTGCTGAAGGTGCATTATAGCAAAAGGGATCAGAATCCAGCTGAAGAAATTACATTTGTCAATGCGCGTGCAACTCTGTTCTTCTTGTGTGGCGCTTTTAAAAATTCTTCACTGTTCTTCCTGGCTCTCTGCCTTTGATCTTGCCAGACAATATCCAGGGGCGACGCCCAGGAAGCTCTGAATTCATATCAGAGGGCAGATTTCCCCGGAGACAGGAAGAAAATGAGAGTTCCCGCTCCGCAGGAGGTCGGAGTCTACGGCCCAAGGGCTGTCTCTACCTGGATATGTTCGAATGATTGTGTGTGTGTGTGTTTGTGTGCGTGTGTGGGTGGAGACGGTTGTGCACAGGTACAGTACATACGGTATTATGGTATGTCTGTTCAGGAGTTGCTTTCAGTGTGTAGCTACAGATACACACAGTGTATATGATTCAAGTAGTCTCATCTCTTAGTGATAAGAGGAAGAGGAGAAGGCAGGGCACCAGTCAATTTATTACAGTCCCAACATTTGTTATGCCTCTTAACACACCCAGTGTGAGATCCAGTTAGATATATCGAATATCCATATCTGCATCCTTCCATTTACACAAACTGCCCTCTCCAGAAACATAACGGATATGCAGTTGAATAGGAAATCTATGCGCACTTCAAACAATCTTAATCTCAGTTGACGCAACGTCAATACATTTCAATACAGATTCATCAAATAGGCATCAAGGAAAATGGAAGTGCACTTGACAACAGGAGATATCATCCTTTTTTTGCCATCTTCAATAAGGTCATAGCATCACTTGTAATTCCGTTGGCATGAGCCTCCGTGTCAAGTTTGTAAATACTTGATAAATCTTTAATCTCACGCCTGAGATTGAGCTGATAGCAGTGTGAGGATAAGACGAGTAAAAAAATATAAAATCATTATATTATTAGTATATCTGATAAAATGAAAGAAGAGAGCGAGAGGAGGGTGCTTGAATATTAAATCCAACTGAAAATAGTTAAGCAGTGAAGTCTTTTTTTTGTCTCCCCCCCAAAAGCCAGATAGGAAAGAGCCAATAATATCTGAATTATGTTATGAAGGGACACTATTCTATTGACTATGAATATGATTACATTTTATGGTTCAGAACTAATAGTGCACTATCAAATGAAACTTATTTGACTATAAAGTTCCAAATGCAAAAATGTATTACTACAAAAAGCTACCATCCAATATACTGAACCACTGCGGAAATTGTGTTTTATAATCACATCTCTCTTTGGGAGACAGTTCTTTATGTTCAGCAAATATTGTTTGAGCAATTCAAAGACAAAAAAACTCCATATTTTTGTTTATCATGGATTTTCATTTTAAGCACACACACATGGATAAGTAATGTAATTATGGGGCACGTCTTTCACATTGATACACATGTCTGGCCAATGATTAATTTAAATTGTCACTGAATCTAATTTTATTCTTCCTTTCCTTTAAATGAGGTAAGATCTAATTATGGCCTAATGCATAACTTATTAAAACCTCTTCTTCTAGTGTGGCAGCCTGCCAATCTCATCCACACTCATAATACCAGAATTCAGCTGCGGCACTGAGCTTTCATTAAACATGCAAACATATTCTTTTGCACCTTGCTGCTCCTTCTCGAAAGCAGCCTCACAAATGAGGATCTCCTAAATAATTCTCTGATCAATTATTACTTATGCAGCAAGCACATGCCTAATTCTGTTTGATGGGACAAAATTCCAGCGGTTCATCTCCGGGCATTTGGAGGAAACGCTTTCTTGGGTATCACAATTGGAAATGGAATCACAATGTGTTCCTGAAAAAGAGGATTTCTTCTGGATCCTGAATTTCACTTTTATTTTTGGGTAGTATAAACTCAGATACAGGTCCCCTGGTAAAAGTCACTGCAGTAGGGGGTTAAAAAAAAAGATAGAGAGAAAAGAACCCAAGAAAACCTGTGAGATTCCTCACGACTTTGATGGTGTGCAGAGTCCTGTAATAATACCCCAGAGGCCTGTATGGTGTTCCACTTCCTGCTCGCTACACGTGCAAAACATGTCGATCCTAACGAATTCTTTAGTCCGACATTCATTCTTAATCATTCCGCTCTGATTTCTCTAAGAAATTGTTCAAGTCTGCCAACTTCAGAACCCTGATGAAAGAATCGCCTTTAATCTAATGATCCTCATTTGTGGGATTAGGGAACTGTCTTTAATCAAGTGACATTATGTTGAAGTAGGGTAGTTTGCCTGGAAGGTATTTTCATTTCAAGGGTTTCATTGCAAAATGACATATCCGCCGTTCTGGACTAAAAGTATTTTGGAACGAAGCCATCTGTTTGCTCCAAATTCTTTAAATCATCCTACCCCATTTTTTCTTACTCATTTAGGGGGGAAAAGTGAAACAAAAACATCATGCTAAAAATAACACTTAAGAGGGAGTTTATCATTTGCTGCATTCTCTTACCTGGTCTCTAGGGGAATGTTGCTGTTGAGCACCCAGCTGTTGTGAAGCTGCGCCTGGTCTGTGCTCGAGCTGGTGTCTGCCCCCTGGCCGCCCTGGCTGGCCTGGCAACGCGTCGGCATGGTCTTCCTCTGCAGGCTGACTTGAGTGTAGGGCGCGGGGCGGGCACAAGTGCAGGCATGGGGTGGTGGGGGCGGCGGGGGCAGTGGGCGAAACGTGAACTGACCACCTGGACTGCTAGGCAGCTCTGTGCAGGGAGACAGAGGAAAACAGAGGAGGACGAGGAGGAGGAGGAGAGGGAGGGGGAGGAAGGGGACAGCAGAGAAATAAACATAGGTTTATTAGGAGCACAGTACCATAAATTACAAATAAAAGTGGCGTGTTAGTTGACAGTTTATTGTTATTACATTGATTGAGGGGCATAAATCAGCTTGAAAACTGTCCCTGTCCAAAGCCTTCCCTTCCTACCTGCTTTGATACACTTCCAGCTGCCCTATAAATAGGTTCTTGGCTGCCTGCAACATTGAGCAGTCTTTAAAGAGCTAACAGCTCTGGCTTAATCTGCACCCGCCAGCCCAAACTACCCATGTGATGTTTATTATGAGATCTGTAGCTCCTCGGAATGAGCTAGCCAGCTGTAACTCCCTCACACTGGTAACCTCAGGGTCTAGCTGGAGCTCTCTCAATCCATCATTTATCATTCTCTTTCACTTTAACTCAGCCGCTCCTCGTCTCTACCCCCCTGCTACTTTCTCCCACTTCTCAGTCTGTCCTCTAAAACAGAGCATGGATTAATTACGGTTTTGCAAAATGCAAAATGTGTGCATATGTTTGTTTAATGCGTGTGCGTGTGTCCACAGAAGATGGTTTGCATGTATTTCCATGTGTACGTCAAGCATCTCGGGACATTAGTTATCCGTGTTTAGGGGTGACAGCTTGTGCCATATGGCTGCAGCATGGTTGTATGAGCACGGCAAATCCCACATCCCAAAAGACCAACTCTGTCCAGCTGTATCGACAATGAATGTAACATTAGCCTTGAACCCGTTGTAAGGGATTCAGGGTGCCAGAATCTGTTAGACGGACACTACTGGGCCTCAACTATATTTACTGCCAAAATGTCAGCGATAATTTAATATGTGGATATGAAGCCCACCTGGGAGATTACCATGGGCTTCCCAATTCAAGTGTTAAGTATCAAACAGACAACATGGGCGAACAGATTTTATGATTCTTGCCAGACATAAACTGAGAAAAGTAAAGAATTAAATAATGTAGTTCCTACAGTTTCTATTGCTGGCATAAAAACCTCTACGTTACCGGAATCTGCACTCCAGCCCTCATTATGTTGCAAACTGAGGTGACATCTTTTTCAAATATTGCGAGGAAACAGTTATGGATCATTTTATCATCAACATTTCCATAACAGTAAATCTCTGCGCATTATATTGCCGGTTTGATCTCGATCTCTTCATCTTCAAGTCATTGTTGCCTTTTCACACCAACATGTCAACCAATATGCTATGCCATATCCTCCAATGAGCACAAAGTTCGTTGACAGACTGCAAAGCACATCAGGTTTTATGACTCCTAAGTTGCCGGGATTTCACATTTACAAGATATATATTGTGGTAGTGTTGCAGGAATGCTGCAGTAGAGCAGCTTTGTAAATGGTCTATAAACATTTCCTCGGTAATACTTCCATGATGCCATCTGTCCACCTGCAATGGCATTTTGAACATGGCTACAGTAGCAGTTATGACACTGTCTTCTGTAGTTGTCTCAGGTGTGGAAATATCTTCACACGTGACATTAAAATGCACTTTGAACAAATGACAAGTATTTCATCTTCCAAATCGCATCGCTGCTGAGTGATCCGCAAAAATGGCTGAACTGTCTTTGTTACATTTCCAGAGTATGTGATGAAATATTTGTCTCCATCCCCTGCATTCTGACACAATGAAATTATCTCTTCATTACTCATGACGCGCCATTACTCATGCTTGAGACATGCTGCGGGTTCTAAACTAAAACAGTGTCCTCCCTCCATTGTTGTTTATTGCTCTGGGCCATCTGCGATGATGCACATTTCACACTCACACATAAAACTTGATATTTTTAGCATGCTTAACATGTTTCTCTCGAACAACAACAGCTGAACGAGTGTGTCAACCTGTAGTTGGAGAATATACTTATCCAGTGGAAGTGGCATATTTTTACACTCTACAACACACAGTGCACGGCATGAATCTGAAGAACAGATTTTCCTCTTATGTTGCATTGGGCTGTGCACATCCTACTAGTTATCACCGTGCTAAATCACAAGGAGATTTCATCCTGGTGAAAATGACTGGAATGTATTCGTGTCATCACCTGGAGGAACTGTTTAGTCTAAACTAATGGATGTCGAAAATTGAAGTTATTTTTGTCGGAACCACCTCTGAGTATTAAAAATTACACGCTTAGGGAAAACTGACGGCACATTTTTAGAGCACTACTGCATGGTGTGTCATTGTAATGCACCAGGAGCTTTAAAGTGGTGCTTCAGTTTTTAGCACTCTATCTGATTCATCAGTAACTGGGAGTCCTTTGAGTCCAGCCAGAAACCTACTGCTTTCACAGGTTTTCTCTAGATACTTGATGTTTTTAGCATTTGTCATAAAAAAATAAAAATAAAACCTTTATTAAAAAAAAAAAAGATTTCTTTCTTAAAAAGAGGTGGGCACTCCAGTCAGGAATTTTTTTTTAAGTCGTTCTTGAGGCACTAAAGAATTCAATTTAGTCAACTTAAGATCTGAGTTTGTTGATTCGTACCATGTTAACACTGTAATGACTTGAGAGCAATACGAGCCATTGAGAAGCTGTAAAGCAGCTGTGAACATTTCTGCCAAAGCAAAGCTGTGATTTCTACAATGCTGTCAAATTCTCTTACACATCACAATGCGCACCTGCCAGCTAAAGGTGTGACACTGACACTGCCAACTTTTTTTTCAGCTACAGCTTGCTGCAAATGTCACAAGCAGTGATGTAAGGAGAATTTAGATCCTCCACACAAGTAAAAGAAGCAATCGCACGGTGTGAAAATATTCCATTACCTGCATTCACAATGGTACTGAGGAAAAAGTGCAGTCATATCATCAGATAAATATACTTTAGCTATTAAACTTCTCATTATACACAATGACCTTTTCCAGAGTTTTTATATCCTTACGCATACATTGGATTATGATTAAAGCAGAAGTAAGCGGAATATTTGTGTTAATATAAGTCTTAAATAGTTATATCTTCCGACGGCAATCACTTACATAAGAGAGTTTGGTCCGAAACACGGGTCTGTCAGTCACTCTGCTCTGCTCTAAGCTCAAGGAGAAAACATCTTGTATACTTCCTTGTATCCTACAACCTTTATCCAATGAGGAGAGAGAACGGCATAAAGGGGCGGTCCTCTGTGTGTGTGCAGCCAAGGGATGCGCGTGAATGTGGTGAGGTAGGGACGAGGACCAATAGATCCATGACGAGGGCGGGGGCTGCTAACTCCATCGGCTGACAAGAAGTCAGCCAAAACGACCGGATCGCTTACTTCTGCTTTAACATTTAACCAACATATTAAAGATTTGACTGGTAGTTGTGGAACTACTCTACTTCTGTAAAGCTACTGTATACGGTGTAATACAGTGTAAAAAAAAGTTTCTGATGGTAAAGAATTCCATAGGTGTGTACCTTGCACTTTTTGCTTGGTTATGCTCTTGTCATTGTCTTACAGTTGTCTGTCTTAATAAAAATCTGAGACATCGCTTGTGGACGTATTTGGACGGGACAATCATCAAACAGGCGGTTGAACCTGCTATGTATGAGTTAAAGAAAATGACATAAACTTTAGCAAGTTTTCATCATAAGGTCATAACATTGTCACAGCTAATATATTGCACAAACCTTTGATGGAAACATGAATATGATGTATTACTGCAACAAAAACAGTAAAAAAAAACATGGTTTTGAGTGATTGGGACAGTGGTAAACGGCTTTGCTAATGATGTAAATGATCAACCTTGCAACAGAGAACCATTGTGTATGCTCTAAATTAGTGGCTCCCAACCCCTTCATGTGTCATGGACTGACTGGATTTTGCTAGCTGTATTCATTTCTGTAATACTGAAGATGTTACTTATCCATTTGAGGAGGAAAGAAGGATATATCATATTCCAAAAATGAGTGGCATACCCTTTGGTGTAATCTGACCCAAAGCCTTTTTATTTTGTAACATTTGTGTGATTGGGACAGGACCTTTGGGTGATTTGGACAGCACATCTTATCATTTATTTAGCCTAGGCTAGTGTGCATATACATTGCACAATTGTATTCATACTTATTACATACCTTTTGCTATTCATCATTATGAATTAAGATTCCATGTTCATTTCTGTTAAACGTTATCATTGAAGGTTTGAAAATCCATCCGCAATTCATACATTATAAAGCTGCCCTTCCTCATTCTCACAACCCCTCTCTCCCAATCCTTTCTCTCCCCCCATATTTCACTGAATAGCTACATTTAACTGAGATAACACTAAAACTAAAGGATCCCTATGCTCTCCGTTTTTCTGCCTTCCTGCATCTCTCTTCCTGTCTTGCTGGTGCCATTCTACTCGGCAATAGGCTACATTAATCAGGATTAGTTAGGGATGGGTTAAAACTAAAGGTCAATGCTAATTTAGTGTTAGGTTTGGCTTGGTGTACTGTATAAGGGTAAATTTGCTGTTTTTTACTAAATTGTTTGAAATTGTCTTCACACTCCGATTGCAACAAATTAATTGAATGCTTTTTCACAAAAATGAACAAGTCACCTATGGGACAGACAGTCCTGTAAAAACAGCATCCAATCATCGTGAATGTGACGTTAAGGTCAATTGGATCGTGAGTTGCCAATCAAGCTACGGTCTCTGTCTCTCTGATCAGAGTCTTCAACACTGAAGTCTGGTACTGTAGGTGGCAATGTAGCTCTAAGCTTGATGCTAGATGGTTTATTATGATGTCAGGAGTTTTCTGTCACATGAATGAGCCACAAGAAAAAACTGCTGGAAAGTTAGTGATACTGCACAGTGACACGTGATAGTATAAAGCCGCGTCACTCACATTGGGATTTCATTGTCGCACCTTGAGCGCGATACCTTCACGGCTTCACCTTGATTTGAACCCAGTGCTGAACAAACATTACGTGTTCCTGTGCTCTGGAGGCATGGCTTCAGAGAGAAGTCTGAGGAAAGGGGCTTGGACTTTTGACTTGACGTTTTAAAAATGTGGCCTGTTCGAACCGTTTTTCCAGGATCTCCAACCCTACCTTTAAGTAAACTAAACAAACAATAATCAACAACAATTTAAGTCAAAAGGCTTTTTCTCACCTGTACAGTAAATCTTCTATTGTAACAGCTATGTTTAATCTAAGGTTTAATTTAAGGTGTAATCTTGCAACAGTAAGAAGCTAAGTAATATGTTTCACTGCACACAGCTCATGACTGTATTGAAACGACAGATATAGTCCAATCATTTCTGCCTCTTACAGTAAATCTCAAATGACCTCTACTTCATCATTAATTGAGTCTTTTTAGAAAACCTGAGCATGTTAGAGGAGCTCTGAGTATACAGTGGCCACAATTTCACCTGCTTCGTTTCTGTTTGCTGGCGAGGGGAAAGGGGGAAAGAGTGTAAAGCAGACAGGAAGGCAGGAGAAAGGCCAGGGATAGAGGGCCAGAGGAGAATGTAATCTTAGTGAGTGGGGTGACACAGGGGCCCAGGCTGCCAGATGGTGCTTTAGAAGGCTTAGCTAAGGCAGCTTTGGGTCTCCACTCCCAAAGATCCACAAACTGACTCAATTCCTCTCTTCTCACACAAACACAAATGGTAGAGAAACACTTGCTATCCCCCTCCCTCTCTCTCACTCTGTCTCTCTTTCTATATATCTCTTTTTGACTCACTCACTCTCTCTCACTCTTTCCCACATAGTCATATCAAACACACACGCTGTGATGTTGTGTTAAATAGTAGATGTAACCTAAATAGGCCTGGCAATGTAGGCCAGAAGCTGTGCAATATTTGGCGGGCTAGCCAGGAGTTCAAAAAACATCAAATTAACTCTGTGGGGAGCAGATAGAGGCCAGAGGAGGGGCCATTACAGCTCTAGATGACAGTCGTGACAGTGTAGAACATCCTCTGCCCTGGGGTTTCTCTGGGACTTAACCCTCCAGAAAAGACACTTTTTGGAAAGTCGCTTATGAGATACTTTCCTGGAATCATCAGCTTTTGGTTACATAAGTGAGATATGAGGGAAATCGTTTTATAGCCAGCCGAAGAGAGATCTGGTGGGATTTAGTGGGAAATGTAACAGGTAACAGGTATTCGGGTATTAAAAATGCCTGACTGTTGGTGAGATAGACCGAAAATAGCACAGACTTTGAGTATTTGTCACAATTTCAGCATTTCAAGCCAATTATAATATGATGACACCATAGTAAAAGAAAAAATATCTAAACACATTCATAGCAATTGTGGTGTGTGTGTGATGAGTTAACTGTCATGATGTAATTCTCTTTGGAGGGTATATTAACACGCGTGCAGAACTGTACACTGTTTGAATGAAAAATGAATCACATGTGCTAAATAATCTCATTCATGAATGCTCGTCATGCTCATTAAAATGTTCTACCTTCGGTCTGGATGTCGCTGCCAGATGTTCAGCGCTACCTGCACACAGTGGTTTTTGTAATTGGGCAGAGAATAACTTAAGTCATTACAGTGAGAAATGTTCAGAAAAGAGAAGAAAAAAACATTTGAATTCTAATTATGGACAGGAAGGCCTGAGGGTCTTTTTGCAGGATGGGAAAATGTAAGGTCTTTTGACTTCTCTTATCCTGTGTTTTATTCATATTCTATTGTAGCTTTGTCATGTGAAAGTTTAGTGCATTAAAAAATGGAATAGTTGCATTGCATTAAAAAGAAGCTCTTGTCTGCGCTGCCGTCCACTTTCTCTCTCTGGGTTTTATTTCCATTCTAATCAAAATCAGCCCTTTCTCCTGCTGGTGCCTGTTATAACCTGACAGTAGAGAGCGGCTGTTTCTTCATCATTTTCTTGTATGTATATTACATATATATACAGTAATTTGACATGTGTTTTCTAGGGCTGAACGACATGCAAAAAGGAAATTGCTTTTGTGATTATTTTGTCAGATATTGCGATTGAAATAAGAGTCGGGGAAGATAATTTTTGCATTTCACTTTCACTGAAATAATAATTTAAAAAGTTGATGATGTGACTTTTGCTCCTGGTTCTTTTTCATCTGGACAATATTACCTGTAGATAAGGTATTAGCACAACAATGCTTCATATGTACTACATTTCATACCTTTCTCAAAAAAAAAAAACAGCAGCTCCTTCTATGTTGCATTTGGCTAGATTGTGATTTTGATAATACATTAATTGTTGGCCTGAATATCTTATTAAATGATATTAGAATAGAACAATTATATTAGAACATATTACTGTAGACATTTAACAGAAATTGAACTTTTCATACCACTGTAAAGGCCATTGCTTTTTTTCTTGAATTAAATAAGCTTCAGGTTTCTTTGTCCAGCCTCTTAAATTTTCATCCAGAGTGTGGATGCCTGAAACACAGAATAGTGTAGAGATTCTTTAATCAGAAGCAACCAATACTTTTTTCCTTGTAGCAGGCCATAAAAACACAAGCCACAATAATATCAAAACCCAATATTTAACCAGGTTTCCGCCACTTCTCCGCTCGCCGTGTTTGCTCACGCCTACCTTTCGCTTTCTTTTCCTCTTTCTCTTCATTACAGTGCCCGCGCTCGAGTGCAGAGTTAATTTCACTTATTACAGAAAAGCTGTATAAAATCTATAGTGCCTGACCTCGACTATATCTAACCTGCCTGCCTGACAGAGGAATGTGATTGTTTTAGAGAACATTTAACACTATTGTTGGACCAGGCCCAGCGAAGAGCACATCATCCACCCCACTCTAAAAATAAAAGCTTAATAATTTCCCCCAGGATAGCTTTTCATCTATCTCGCTTCTTAATTGACTTGCATTAAATTGCCACAAAGTTTATTCCACTGCTGTGCTTCGATGAAATAAATAATTAACCCCATAAAAAGGTCAGACAAGTGAAATTAGAACTCACTGGTTTTTGTTCTTCTTTTTTTTTTACGTTAATGAGATGGGATCCTGGCCTATCTGACCATCTGACTCTCTGTAATAATTTGTCTTTGTCTTTGCAGAGTTTCTGACCAGAGATAACACATTATCTCATCACTTATTATGAAATCCAATATGACTCCTTTCATTGGTTGGCTGCTGATGAAATATTGCTAATGATCTTGGCGCCAATGATGACGTTGATGAAGATGATGTTGGCGATAATAGCGGCGCTGGTTGTGATGAAAATAACAAAGATAATGATGATAACATTGGTAATAACAGCGGTAACAATGATGATGAAAACAGTAGTGATGGCACCAGAAACACTGATAATTACATTGATGACAGTGGGCTCTGAGACAGCAATTAGAATAAAAACAGCCATTGATTCATCTCTGCAGACACAGGGATAAACGGTGGGATCTCCATTTAACAAAGTGACACAATCATGTTGTCCAATTAAAGCAAGAAAATACAAATGAAGAAACAGAGTGCTCTAAGAGCTTTTCCCTCTCATATGGAACCCAGTCGATTTTCATACAGAGGCCGATAATTAGCAGCAACGCATCATCTGACTATTTCATACCCAAGGACTCGCCCCATGTGCATGCAGCTATGTGTGTACATGCATGCATATGTCTACATGGTGGTGTTTATCTATGTGCGTGTTTGTGTAATTGCTTGTTTGTACCCCCATCTTCAAAAATAACTGCAGAGCAACTCCACAATCATGTTTAGGCTGCAGGTGATTCTGAAAGTAGCATTTCCCTTGAGAGGGCGTGAAACCTCCCGAGTCTAGCTCCTCAGCTCTACAGGAAGAGGCTTACCATCACTCAAACACTTCACTGCAGGGGCCCGCGCTCAAATTACATTTTCAGAAGAGCACCCGCCTTCTGTCCTGCTCCGTTTAAATGATGTGTTTAAAAAACTTATGATTAATCAGCGGCTGTTTTGCAGACATGAGCTACCTGACCAAACTTTTTTTTTTGATCTTAATGAATTTTGGCTGTTTTTGCAGCTTGGGCCAGCCTACGTTTGCCAGGATGGAGCTAATAGTGGAGAAGCAGCTAGCTGAGCTCAGCTCATCTCTCCTGAGAACACAGCAGTGTCCTGATCCTTCCTGACCTTGTCGCTACTGCAGGGTACCCGGTCACTGCCACCTGCCATGGAGCTGTGCATTCTTTTGTGTGTGTGTGTATGTGTGTGTGTATAGTGCATGTCATACTTCTATGTGCACCCATGCATGCATGCATAAGTATGCACATAAGTGCCTGGCAAAGAGCATGCACAGTAGTGGCGTGATGTCGTGTGCGTTATTAGCCTCGGTAGATGTTTACATCACTAGGAAGAGGGCGTGACAAGGTGTTTGAGACTTGGGAGGTGAAACACCACAATGGCCATTACAGTGATTAGTGCGCACATTCATCTTTTACAAGTCTCATGATTCTCTTCCCTCTTCCCCCCTCGCTCTCTCTTTTATATGTGAACACACAATGCATGTCCCTCAACCCCAAAACAATCACAGCAAGTACACACAGAGTATGGTGGAGTTTTCGCTTGCATACACATGCATACAGTATATTTCCACAGTCTCCGACACTATAACAGGAGAAAGTGCCTGGTCTTGACAGCAAACAAACCGACATGAAGAGATTCCTGGCAGGCTAAAGAGAGAGTAGTATCAAAGCTACAGGAATGCACCACCAGCAGCAGCCTAATTTTTTCACTGTGAGAGTGAGAGAGAGAGACAGAGAGACAGAGAGAGAGGGAGAGTATGCGCAGTGTTGTAGCAGACCTGAGCTGCTGGTAATTAGAATGGGCTCTGAGGAGAGACAGGCAGTGGAATGAATGCAAATGAATTCACTGGCTCCGGCACTGGGCTCCACAACCTTACTTTTCATATAGCTTGCTTTACAGACAAGAAGCTACTGGCACAAACAGAGCCGGGCTACACAATAAACCCTGAGTGACATGACTGTTCTCACACCATGTCCACACACACACACACACACACACATGCAGTGAGTGTGAACACAAAATGTGATATGCAGCCCTGACGCAAACATGAACCCCGCAGCGCACGAGGAAGCGAGCACGTGTGTGGAAAAACACACAAACACGCGACGCATACACACAAACACATTATACTAATCCCCGAAAATGACACAGTGTTGCTTGTGAAAAGAGAAAGGGGGTGAAAATGCTTGTTCCAGGCAAACATTCATGGCATGTCCCACGGCGGAATAAACAAACCCTTCTTAATTGGTGTCGATTTGGAATGGAGTGATGATTCATCATGCAGAACTCCCCAGTAGAATATTGGAAACCCAATCATTTCTAATCCATATGACCTTGACAGAGGGCCAGAGTCTGACTCTCACTCCTTCCACGTGCATTGTCCGTCAGACAAAGTCGGGGCATTGTAACTGACTTTACAACTCGTTGAAATTGTAATCCACCAAAGTCAGATCACTTCGCTGATTACTCCATCTCAGCCAGCGGCAAATCTTTATGAAGCACTCAATTCTCCACAGCAGTCATAAATCAGGGCACTATAAGCTTTCCGTCTCGATGATGGCACACCAGAGACACTATTTCCATACCACGCTGCTCCAGTCAATAATTCCTATTCCCATTACATCCACCAACGCTGCTCTTGACTTAAAGACGTCCACTGGTGCTACCTCAGCTCACCTCCGGCTCCCTGGTGGTTTGCCATGTGAAACTTTGATCAGTTACTCTGTGGCTCTGCTCAAGGAGAAGCAGGTCATCTGTGAAGGGGTCCTGCTCTTTACTGGCTAGTGCTGTAAATGAGTCTAATTAACACATCTCCTTTCCTATCGTAACCAGACATCCAGGGCCAACGAGAGTCTTATTATAGAGCAGATTATGCATGTAATGTCCCCACTGAGAATACAGTAAAGAAAAACGAGGCATTCACAGAGGCGTACATATATGTGTAACGTGCACAAGGAGGACAGGGCTGTGTGAGTACAGGGGGAATAGCAGAAAGGATGAGGGGCTGCTTGGTATTCCGACTGGAACATATAATAGATGGAGGAGGAAGATAGAGATACAAAGGGTGCGCGGAAGAGAGAGAGAGGGGGGGAGACGCGAGGAAAGAGACGTGTCTTCGGCACCACCTGCAGATTCGACTGGCGGCCATCTTGCGGTCAATGAGGTGAGTGCAGCCACCGCCCTGGGTCAGCATTAACACAGACCAATGACAAGTCGGCACTTGCCCTCTAGCGCAACAACACCTTGTCGTTCCACTCCACCGACCGCACCTATCACACTGATCACAACGCGCGCACAGCCGCACACGCGTACGCTTTTGCACTCCTGTGTTCCTCTGTCTCCCAGTTCTTTTAAAAAAACATCAAACACACACACACATACACACACGCACCAGGAGAGGCTTAACAAATGTGGGAACAGATGCCCCACATCAGACTGCAGTTGCCCTCTGCTCCCAGCGTGCCTCCAGAGAGACAGAGGAATACCGTTAACGAAGATAAGACACTGCAGTCCTCTGTTGTCTGGACACACACACACACAAACACACACATTTGAGTCATTTTTTAATGTCCATATCAGTATAATACAATCAGAATATCTCCCAGACCTTCTTGATAGCCTCTGTATGTGCTCTCCACTCATTCTCATCACCTTTCTCCTCCAGAAAAAACAACATACCAGCTGATACTTTTTCATCTTTTCTTTTGAAGACATGAATTATCTTCATCCAAGCTGAAATTGCCCTCCATTCACCTATTGAACTCAAGTAGCTTCTTTGATAGGTGAAGGAGAAAACAAGGCATTTAGTGGCCCTCTTGTGCTCAGACGTCACACCAATGCACTGGGTTTTTTTTCTCCCCAAAAGCCTTGCTGCTATTTTCAAAGAGAGTGCACCTCTCCTTTAATATACACAAAAAATGGTCCAGACACAGAACACTGATGTGATAGATAACTCTTCATAACTCAATATGATGCAAGTCAGCTGTGATTTATTACTGATCTGGCTCAGATCCAACATGATTTGATATTGTTACTTCACTATGGAATTAAATGTGTTCATCTTGAGTCACTAAAGGATCAATATTTCTTCATTTTTATTTCAAATACAGGATTAAAAAAACATGTCCTCACACAGGAACATAGCTAGTTCCAAAGAGGATGGATTTTTTTTCACTAAAATGCTATCAACAGGGTGTTGTTTACCACAGTCTCCACATCACTTGCATGAGTCTAAATTAGTATTTTCAGTAACAGCTCATGGCTTCAGTTATTGCTTTCAGTTGTGGAGAGTTTAGGGCTTTGAAAGTGTAGCATTAGTCTGTGTTTTTACTGTCAGTGCACTCTTAGCCCTCTTAACTGAGGTTTGTGCTGCCATGTTTTAGGATTTTACAGACTGCAAAAGCAATAAAAATATTTCACACACAGTGGTCTGACATTTTTTTTATTATTATTTAGGAGGACAATCGCTGGAAAGTTGCATTCACCAAACACATATCTATGTTCGGTGAATGTGACTCGGCAGGAAAGGTGTTGGTTACGCATCGACTGTATAGGGGCAGGACTGGTACAGTCTGTGTATTATTTGGTTCTTTTAACCATGTGTTTTTATGAATATGAATGAATGAATGAATGAATGAATGAATGAATATTTTATTTTGGTGTCATGCCACCGCTGTGGCCCATCCCATATGGGATTACAAGACACATTTACTAAGAACATCAACAAACTAGACAGTCCTTCCTGTTGTCACATACATAAACAACTTAAGACTACTAACAACATTCATCTGTATACAGTATAGCTCTTCTTCTCATTGCCCAGGCCTTTTCAAGACACGAAGAAAATGCATTAGCTTTAGCTTCTCCACGTCATCCAACCACACAAATTCATACTGTAGCAGACTGTGACTATTGATACACAACTGTTTGCTTAATAAAGCTTCATGAGTGAGTGTCTCAATACACCACTAAGTAAACATGGTTTAAAAGTATGTGACATTTAGGAAAGACTATATATAGAGTGCAGTCAGCTGAGGAACACTGGCTTGCTGCAGGGTCAGCCAAGAGATCAGACTAAATAAGCATCAGTGAAAAAGAAAGAGACAAACACAAACACACACACACACACACACACACACACACACACACACAAAGAAACAAAGAGAAATACACACACAAAGAAAGACGAAGAGACAGACAAACAGACAGGAAATGATAGCTCATGAGTTTGATGTTTTTGGCCACAAATTAAGGCAGCAGGTGTTTATTTGATCATTGGTGGATCAGACACATAATCACAGCTCTCCAGACACACAGCAGACGAGGGGCCGAGGCTGAGGATATGTGGACGGATCAAGGGTTTAGGGTTAACACTTTCTGTGTCGGACCAACTGACATCAATCTGTCATCCCTCCTGGTGTCTCCTCGCTATCTGACATGGCCTGGGTATCCTCTGGTTTCTTAAATGACATGATTAAAGATCCGTCAACACAATAAAAACTGAACCCTCGGCTTGACGAGATACACAACTGGCCATTGATCCCGTGACTACGGTGTCGGTGTGAAAGTAGCTCAGTGGACTGTGTGGCACACAAATACCTGGCTCTGCAAACGTGTCAAGAATATGCAGACGTGTCACATTATGGTATGCAAATGCGGAATGAAAAACTTACCTTGCATTCTTGATATTACGAGTTAGGTCAATACACTATTACAGCTAAGACAGCTAAGTGTGCACTTAAACATAGCCAGGTAGAAGGATGTTTAGATAGCCATTAGCCAACAACACTTATGACTATTCAGAAGCCACTCACTGGACACATACTTCCAGACACTCACAGCTATTAGCAGCCATTAACATTCGTGTTTATTCATGTGGAATGGTGTGCGAGCAACAGTGAACTTAGAGAAAATTAAAATCCATCCAGCAGATGATACGATTCTGCAGTGATACACACCTGTATCACTGCAGAATCGTGTGTATGAATGAATGAATGAATGAATGAATTAATTAATTTTATTTTCGAACATGTATAAAAAGAAAAGAAATGTATGTAACTATTGTACATACAAAAGAAATAAAATAAAATAAAGAGCTAAGACATAACAAAACACCTGTTCAGGAAGGAGTGGGAAGAAGTACAATACTTTTTTAACTACTCTTCAGTTTATAAGTACACAGATATCATAACTACATACACCTAAATATATACCATATATACACAACGCACACACATCGCCGTGTCCGTACACATTTCAGTCTCGCGTACACACAAGCCCACATTGTCAACAATGTTAGGGTACACAACATCTGCAAAAACTCGCCCTCTACAGCGGGGGATAGGTGTAGAAAACCGAGATATATGCATCAACCCTCCACTTTCATACCGACCACCAGCGGTGAAAATGTGACACCGCTGCCCTAAGCCTCACCCATCTCCTTTCCTATCTACAACTGTGACTAAAAGGGTTACTAACCTCTGACACAGTAATGAAAAGAAAAGCCACAACAACTAGAAAAGACTGCTAGTGACCCCCCTCTAAAAGGGTCAGTCGCTCCAAGGCTATAAAATCTTAAAAAGCAAAAGATAATATTCTGCCTTAGCTATGACCGTGGAGACAGCGACGAATGGCGAGAAAGGGGGAGCTAAGACAGGACCCCAGCCTTAATGTAGTTTGTAATTGTAAGTGTTGGTCTTTAATAAAAGCCCAGAGTATTTGGTCAGGCTAATAGACTGGGCTCTCTAAATCCTGCCTGCCATGCATTATTCAACAGCCATTAGCTATCGCCTCATCTGGGAGGCTTTATGAGTCCCATCATCGGCCAGGGCCCAGGCTAGGCACACCAGAGGTGTGTGGGGAGGGAATGAAGAGGGGATTAGCTGGGGACAGAAAGAGAGAAAGAAGGAGATGCAAATACATGCACTGTATGGGAGGGAGGAGGAGGAGGAGGAGGGAGGTTAAGGAGGATTCAGAGGCAAAGAATCAAAAAGGAAAGCTGACGAAAGATGGGCGTGATGTGGCATAGGTGAGGGCTGTGATATGGAAATGACCAGAGGGAGATAAAGTAACAGCTGGATGAAAGCCAGAGGTCATATGATAGACAAATGAAAATGGGAAGAGGTTGACGCAGGGAAATGAGAAGAGGAAGAGTGGCCGGTGGAAGGCGGCGGGAATCGCTGGCAAGTTGTATGGAAGGAGGTGTGGGGGGTGAGGCTCGGGTCAGAGGGAGGCTGGAGAGAGCAACAGAGAATGAAAGAGAGATGCCAGCCTGAAGTGGCATTTTCTGTTGGCCAGGAACATAAATGTCAGATGCTTCCTCCCTCTCCCCTCTCAACCTTTTCTTCTTTCAATTCCTCTCACCTCCCTCTCAACCTCTTCTGCTCCTTCCACTCCACCTCCTGCTGCCCTTCTGAATCTGCCTACCTCTCCCTTGCCTCTCTCCACCTCCCCAGAGTAGTGCCAGCGGTAATTTTGCTTTCAGAGACGAGAGAAGGCCATGGAACACATGGAGATGCAGGCTGCTCAGTTACCATGGTATCACTGGCCAACAGGAATGGCGCCAAGACCGGGACGCGTACGTGCGTCTGTGTGTGCATGAGTGTGTGCGGGTGTGAGCACGAGCGTGCACTCTTGAGTGCATCTACACGTCTGGGTAATGGGTGTTTAGCAGCCCTGCCAGACTTGTCCCAGCCACTGCTCTTCCAGACTACCAGGTTCTCCTGACCCTCTGCGGCAGCCCAAGGACACACTCCTGTCTCTCTAATTAAAACACAACCCTGACACACACACACACACAGCACTCTCTCTCACACACACACACACACACACACACACACACACATACACGCACACACACATACACACCCTGCAGGTCTGCAGCTTAAAATAACCTTAAAAGGAACAAGCAGAGCCATCATCCCCCTTGCACTCAACACCTCTTCAAAATCTGCACACTCTTCTCACCAGGCAGCTCCCAGGCAGCCTCTGCCTCAATCTGCAGGAAGATCCGCAAAACAACAAACAGCATATTCAAATGTGGCACTCATTTAGTGGAGGACTCATCAAAGGGGCTGCATTTATTATTGCATGTCCTCTGTGCAACAATGGCACTGCTGCACTGTCGCTCTGTTCTTGAAAATAATTGGCTGCAGAACTATTTGGCACCATCAGAAAACCACAAAAAAGTGGGGTTTCTGCAAAGCTGTCAGTGTGGCTGTGGTCTAAGAAGCAGGCAGTTATTTCAGACGCTCAATGTTAAGTGTCCAATACATAAAATATTACTGCGCATTTATGAGTCCGGCAATTTCAGATTGTTAGGAGGTTAGTATTTTGCAACAATAAACCTCACCGTCGAGAATTCATTATAACCATTCTGAGCACAATTAAGCCTTCCACATGTTTGCAAATCTATCATTGTGCATAGCCAACATGTCTGCAGCATACAACATTTAACATTAATGTTGTGTGTTCTCATAAACCAATGCTACGGCTTGCTAATGGTTTCTATTTAAGGAGCAACGGTGGCTCTTCTGCGCGTGTTTGCCTGTATGTTTATTGCTTCAAGTAAAGAAACTAACTTGTGTGCGCATCACACGTGACACGCAGCATTGAGACAGGCTCTTCACTTCATCTCCACCAACAGACAATTTAGCATGTTTACTTCCTCGTTAAGCGCATGAGAGACCTTGATGGAGGAATCCCAGGGAGGCGATGGCGTCCTGTCACTGCAGGTTACCACTGCAGCATGATTTAATGGAACTGTCTGTCAGAGGGCTGAACAACAGCCTGTCATCCAACAAGCAGAGGTAGCATAGACACATACACACTCGCAAATACATGCACAGAGTCAAGAAAACACACACAATAGAGACTCTAAAACTCTCTCTCTCTCATTCACTTGCTTCCTCTCTCTCTCTCTCTCTCTCTCTCTCTCTCTCACACACACACACACACACGCACACACGCACACACGCGCACACGCACACGCACACGCACACGCACACGCACAGGCACAGGCACACAAAATCAAAAAGCAAAAGCACATATGTCCAAAGAGGGTCTGGTAAGAGCTAAGACAGGCGTAGACAAACACAGAAGCGCTCAGAGCACATCCAGAGAAATCAGCAGTTAGAAAAACAATCATCACCGGCAGCCCCCCTACCAGGAGAGGAGATGACTGCCAGGAATATGCCCGCTGCATCAAGCGGCACAGGTGTTATCAGAAGCGGTTTTTGCAGGAGATCCCGCCAAACAAAGTACCACTGTCATCTCCGCAGAAGTGGCGGTGTGGAAATCAACCCAAACAAATGTAATGAATGGTTCACAAAGTATTTAGCAGATTAGGCGGAAAACTCTATGCATGATGGGGGCCCAAATCCAAAGCTCATTACATGTGGCACTGCATTAGCTCACACAAGCCAGCATACAGCCCTATTCCCCAGCTCAAGCCTGATTTCTATCCCCTGCTACCCAGCGGATGAGGTAGAGAGCAATCACATCAGCCAGGCGTCGGGCATCTGCTATAAAAGCTTTTTTTTTATTGTATATTTCCACCATCATCCCAAACTGGCAGGACAGAGAGGTCTGATTAGCATCAAAGCCTTTGATTGCCCCACTCAACAATCAGTGTTGCTCTCCTGTATGATGCCTGCTGTGATACATAACTGTGTGTGTGTGTGTGTGTGTGTGTGTGTGTGTGTGTGTGTGTGTTTGACTGGTGAGGGAGGGGAAAGAAATCATGAAAAATCATCTTAGGAGAATCAAAATTACTCCTGCGTATATGCAAGAACATACTGTATGTGCGTTTACTTTGGGCCGTAATGTTTTGAGATGAGCCTAAATTGTTCTCTAATACGCTGGCCACAGAACCCCACCATTTGATGTTAAACACGGCAGCACCATCCTCTGGTCCGCACAATTCACTCAAGCCCTGAAAATAGGCAGCTTTTTTAAAGATACCTTTCTCTGTGGCTAAATATGATTAGCTGCAGAGGACATTGTAGCTCTCTCCACAGCTAATACATTTAGTATGGATTGTCTGAGGGGTAAGGATACAGCTAGCAGAGGGATCAATATTCTAAGTCAGAGTCTGTCTGGAAAGGAGGAACCATGCTGGGAGATGGTTAACTGTTCTAAAGCAGCAAATGCTGTCTGGAAGCACCAAATGCCAGGAATCCCACGTTATTGAACACTTCTTCAAAAGGTAATGCTTAATGCTCGAGCTGGGCGATGGGTTATGTTGAGTGTCTGCACCAGGCAAGGAGCTTGTTGAAGATTTGTTGTGGATATCTCTAAGGATGAGAGATTATATAAGGCAAATCTGGATTCCTTATAGTCTATAGTGCATCACTTAAGACCAAAGCCCCATAGGGCCTTGCCTCCATAGGGCTGATGTCAAAGTGGTGCTCCAAATAGAGAATAGGGTGTCCTTTGAGAGAGAGGGGGAAAAAAAGACCCAGATTTAAGTGCCTTCATTTGCATGCGTGAATCCCTCACTTAAACCCATTTGAATCGCACACACGAGCAGCAGCAGACACAAATGGACATGCGCACACCCTCGCACAAATTCCACAGCACACAAATGCACACACTTAGCACAGACACATTCTTTCCCCTTTTTTTTTTCCTAGAGTCAGAGGACATTAGCACTGCATCTATTTCTGGAGGCCCATTAAGGCCGTAAAACATTTAAGATCCTCACAGAGTGATTCCTACTGTCAGAATGACCCGTTCTTTCCCCATTTCTCCTGCTCATGTAAAAAAAGCTGACACGAAGCTTGTGACAGAAACATGTATTTGGTGCCGTTCTGGATTTGGCTGAGTGGGCTAGCACGCTGGCTGGATGGGCGGGATGGGAGGGGGGTAGGGTTGTGAAGTTGGGGTGGAGGGAATTTTTTTGGGGGGCAGTTGTTCACCCGCCAAATTCCATTTTTGCTGAAATGTGACGCCTGCATTTTCCTTGACACGCTATAATAAATCCATCAATTGTGTGCGTGGGTGTGTCCGCGTGTGTGCATTACGCCTGCATGCACCGTGCGTGAAGAAGAAATTGGTGGCATCTAAACAGGAAATATCCCCTTCCCTTCCCCTCTGTGCATGTGACAGTCACAGCTAACAGCTCGGCTCACTGTAACACAAGGTGGCATATGCCTTGTAATGGAAATGCATTGTACCAGTAAGGGACTAACATACACTCACAGGGGCACACATGTATGCAAACACACACCCAATATGCACACGCACACAGAAGCTAATGTGGGATGAGTAGACAACCTTGTCTGCCTCCCATCTCAAATCTATACATAAATATATCATTTGCTGTCCAGTGAGGACTAAATCCATGAAAGCAGCAATGCTAGGCTACTTTAATGTGAAATGACAGGCTTCTAGGCAGCTCTTAGAAGCCTAACAAGCCTGAATAGTCTCTATTTCCAGAGGGGGAGTGCAGAATGCTAGCAGAATTGTTGCTTTACTACTACATATATATAGTTCATTATAGCACACAACCCTGAACACCCCCTCAGCCTGTGTTTCACCCACTTCTCATCCTGTAAGAAAAAGCATTTGCCTTAACAGAAGCTTTGTATCCTTAACCGAGCCAAATTATTTGTGAAAGATCTTCCCTAAACCCTTTCCACATTTCGTAATGCCCAAATTTTGGAGACCGTTTAAAAACTCAGTATAAGTTCATCAAGTGAAACAAGTTTTCTTGGTGAAGAATCTAAGCCTTAATGAGGAAGTATTTTTAGATATGACATAAGGCAATGATGGTTTATTTTTATTAACCACCTATAGTATATTGCAAGTTATTAATTTGTGATCTGCACTCTGTCCATTAATTAGAGGAAGTGCTACTCTGATCACCATAACTTTGTCAGTAAGGTTTCCGGTGTTAGGGTAGGCTACATCAACACAATTGTGATTATAATGATTATAATGTAACTGACAAGCAAACCATCAATGAATGTCCAACCAAGGGAAAAAAAAATGCCTCTGCCAAAGAATCACGTTAGAGTAAATTTCCCCCTACTGATTTGAATAATGTCCAAAAGTGTTTTTACTTTGTGTGTGTGTTTTCTTTTATTTTTTTTTTCTTTAAAAAAAAAAAAAAAGTTTATGTCACAGTGAACTGAAGTTGACCTTTGGATATAATATGTCACAATTTCCTCTTTTTTTCTGTTATGGTGTCAAAATTATTTCTTCGGTCACAGTGACCTTGACCTTTGGCCTTTTCTTTCCTTCTTTCAGTTCCGTGAACAATTGTGCCAAATATAATGCATTTCATTCATGCCATTCACAATGGCATAGCATACCATGGATGTGAACCTTTGATCACCAAAATCCAAGTGCTTCATCCCTGAATCCAAGTGAATGTTTGCACCAAATTTTCAAGACATTCCCTCAAGGTGTTCATGAGAATGGGTTGGACAAACAGACAGATGGACTGAAAACATAATGCCCCTGGCCGCTGTCGCCAGCACAGAGGCATAAAAAGAGGAAATGCGAGTTCCGCTAAAGCCTCATCAGACAGGGTAAGAGGGAGTGGGAAGACATAAGGCTGCGGAGAGCCAAGGGAAAGTATGTTATCTAATTGCTTCATGGGTAGTGCACTGGCTCTTAAAAGACGGAAACCTATAGAGACTAACAACATGTCTATCATGGGTCCCTTGACTTTAATGTGCTATAGTAAATTTGCTTTGGCATTTAACGCAAGCACTTAATATAATGTACAAACAAAAAAATGGAATACAGACTTGTCATTATTGTGATTTTTTTTTAAACTTTCAATACATTTCTTTGAGATTCACGAGGTGATCTAATTTACAGAACACCAGTACAACCAAATTAAATGCAGAGAAACAACACTTGAAAAACATGGCTTATTCCTAATCTGTTTCAGTGGTGAACACTACATAATATGACATCAGCTGGACAGTTAAACTAGAGAGGCCTCACTTTCATTTTGAAGATTTATAGTAGCATTAAGAGTTAAATAATTAAGACAATGACACTTTTTGTTAATGCTTGATTTGGCTGAACTTCAGATGGCCTTCATTTCAGGTTCCCCATTCTACCCAGCACTTTTATCCTCACTGTAATTATTATCTCTTAGACAGGAAAGGCAGAGAAAAGTATTCTTTACCAATTGAGAGTACGAACTTTTTCCTCCTTCATATTAGTTACTATGTCCTAAGTAAACTTTCTGCCTGCTATTTATAAAGAGTTTTCTGCTGTGGACAAGGTATTATCTCCTGAGAGTTGAGCCCACACCTTGGCCATCACTCACACCTTTGCTTTTTCTCATATCATCCCATGATCCTCCTATGACTTTTCTGCTTCTTGGTACAAAGAATTACAGTAAAAAAAAAAAAACCTTCTCCCTGGTCAGTACCATGTAGTGACAGTACTGTGTCTTGTAAGGCACAGGTGCAATTGTGCATTGAAGTGATTGAAACAACCTTAAAAAAAATTCCAGTAGACATGTATCCCTACATTTCTGTCACTGCTAACTCTTTTGACTTGGTGAGAGAGCAGACAGATCACGTACTTCTCATTGCTATAACCCCATCCTACAGGTGACCCCATGAGCTGGTAGAAGTTTGTTTAAAGAACATGATCCCACACTGAATTCCCACCAAGGAACACTGCCAATTATGTTTGATAGTGTGGTCAGCAAAGCCAGATGCATCATGGCAGTGTGTATGGGAAGTGCTTCATCCTTTTGTGCCACCCCCAGAGCCGGCCCTCCCTATAAGCGAACTAAGCAGCTGCTTAGGGCCCCGCAGCCACTAGGGGGCCCCCAAACTTTGCTCAATCATTTGTCTAACCGTCTCTGACAACGGCAACATGTAACCCTTGACCCAACTGGCAACAATGTCCGTGACACGCATACGTAAACGTAACGCAGACTGTGGCCGTTCTCCGGTAACGAGCGCGCACCACCCCTTCCCCCCCTCTCTCTCCCCCCCTCACTCACTGAGATCGCGATTTGCGAGGAGGTGATTGGCTTTTGGAAAGCGACGATGTCCTAAAGGATATATCCGTCAGGTGCGGAAAATAGGAAAAAGAAGAAGGTCGAGGATGAAAAAAAAACAAGGACAAGGTAAGGCTAATTAATGTTATGTTTACCAGATGTACGTTTAGCCGAAAAACATGTCGGTGCTTGTGTTAGCTCACTTAGCTGGCTAGCTGCTACATGTAGCCTGCTGCAGTTCACATGTCCTGGCTGATTTTAAGGTCTGTTTACAGTGAAAAGATAATGCTGTTTTCCTGTGAGGGGATAAAGGATCAATCACCCATTTATTAATGGCTGATTAGATATGTCATGTTGCCACATCCTCATTCCCCTGTGGCTGGTTCCAGTCATACAGTTGGTAAGTTTCTTGTTTGTTGCCACAATATGTTTATCTCTGTTGGAAAATTAAATTGTGTGTACACAAGTGGCTAAAAAAATTCTACTAATCTTCTCCACAGCTCCAATGGTTACTGCTGATGATGCTGCTGACCAACCAACATCCTCTATCTTCTTCTCAACTTAAGTTTTGTTTTAAGGGTTCTAGAATTTAGCTGTACAGATAATTTAAAGAAAATAAATCTGTTCAAACTGTAATCTTTTGTAGAATCTTTTATCTTTCTGCTATATCAAAAGTAGTGATTTAATACTGCAGGTTTGGAGCCACCTATTGCCATTCACAATATTAACATTAACATTCAGACAAAAACAAAGTAGAAGAAAAAATGACAAGTGCAATTAGACAGCTTTAAGTGTTTCAGTGACTCTAATTAGTAATAAAATATATGCTCGCCATCATGTTGATAGAGGTACAATAAAATATGCAAGGGTTGCATACGGTAGCTGGTTTTATGAATATTTGATGGTACATACACTGTGAGGCAGGGCCCCCAATTTTATCCTGCTTAGGGCCCCCAGATGTACAGGGCCGGCCCTGGCCACCCCATTCAGAGTTGCACCTTAACTGGCTGGTTATTGATTCCTGTAGGCGACGCAATTAAAATTCCGATTATACGTTACAGGTTCAAAGTTGGCTGGTCAGCAATAGCGTATTGTCACAGGAAATGTGAGACACACACTGTTGCAGTCAACAAACACCAGGGATACTCCAACAATGCTTTTGAACACTGGAAAAACTCAACAAAACCGTTTACATCAGATGACTGAACCGCCATACAGTGTAAAATACCACACCTGCCACACCTGCTGCATGCTGAAAGACTAAATTGAAAATAAATTTTAATCTCTAGCTTGTCAGGAAATTCTTAACAGTGGATCAAAAGGTCTCTTTAGAGTCCCCCGAGAGCCTATTATTGTACACCTATGAAAAAGTGCTTTTTGGTACAAACACAAGCTCCTGTTTACCTCCATTTGAGTGTGTTCACTGTTTTCATCTATTGACTGTGAAAACGAATTTCCTCTCACAGGATAATAAAGTATCTGTCCACTTTACCGAGGTGCAGCGTTGTCAATAATATTCGTGTAGATGTGTTTTCTCAACACGCCTACTGCAGCACCGGGGACTAGTCAATATCCCACAATGCACCTCTGACCTGTGGGCAAACCTGCCTCACTCCTCCTTTCAGCTTCCGATGGACATTGATTTTCTAGCAGCTCCCACTCATATAAATGTGGCAATTGAGGAAAAGTGAACAGGGATGTACTTTAAGTACAGATCAAGGCTTTTTGAGTTGAGAAGGAAATAAAGGAGGATATTTCTTTAGATCCAGCCAACTCACAACCACAGAAACCTAAAAAGCACCCTGAAAAGCCAACAAGGAGAATGTTTTGCCGATATTATTGTTCTCCTGATCACAAAGTACATTGTGTAAGTGTGAAGTGTGTTACACCATGGATGTATGATATGTGAAGTTCTATTCTAGGGTGAAAATGTGTGTGCATGTGCGTGTGTGTGTCTTTGTGAGAGAAGGCAGTATCTAGGTCTATTTGATGAATCTGTTTCAGTGGCAAGCAAGGTGCTGCGAGCAGCATGCCGTCTGTTAATTCACATTCGCCGCGGGTGGTTAGAGTCTGTGGCTGATGATACTGGGAGGTGCTGAGAGAGGAGAGAGAGCCTTGACAAATGAACACGAGCCATGAGCTGGGATGATCCCCGGTGTCAGCCGTTGTCAAAACAAAATTTAAAGTATAACCATAGCAGTAACTTCCTGGCATTCACTACAGAAAAACTACACAAAAAAAGAAAAGAAAAAAATGCTTTGAAACTGCAAAACGCAAACTGCAGCGTCAAAGCATCGGCTGCACAAAAGAAGAAATATTTCAGCTCCATGTGCTGGGGTGTAAAGCCACTCAGTGCTTGTATAAGTAAAATTAGCTGGAGCAGCAATCTCAGCTGGAGAGGTTTTGATCTCTGAGCCATCATGTCTTCATTAAAGTATTAACCGATGATTGCAGCACCACCAACCAGCCGTGTTTATTTCAGCAGCGATTACAGCCACGCAATCATAACCTTCGCCTGTGATAAACCTTCCCACACAGGGTTGCCTCTCTTGGCCGTGCAACAGTCATGAGAACATTAATCTCCAGATTCCTCTCTCCTTGTTTCCCCTCTCTGCCTCTGGCCAAACGTTAGCAGTGATTGTGCATCACCCTGCATTCATTCCGCTAATGTAGCATACAACTGCAAATATACATTTGATACATGGCACGTCTCACACGCCGGCTCCCCTCACTCCTTCTTTACTCCCCCCTGCCTGAGCTATCAGGGGAAATCCATTCAGCTAAGACGGTCCAGATGTAAATAGCTCTTGCATAAGCCCTGCCCACTCAAGATCACACCACAGGAAAAAGAAGTAGCATTGCCCTGGGCTATGAGGACAAGAGGATGTAGTTAGAAACCTAGAAGATTTATGTTTAGTTGCTATTCGGCTCACTTTGTGATGTACAGGTAGAAATACAACTGCAAAACTGGTTTATAGTGGTTGCCACCCCTCTGTTTCCTGTCGTGTAAAGCAGAAAGAAAAGATACTGCTACATCGCCCACATCACATAAATCAGGCATGAAAGCATAATGGTGTGGATTTGACTGAGGGCAACCGGGGGCAAGGACAGACATATGAGATATTACCCTCATCCATTCTTGCTCCCTCTGTTTCCTTCACTCCGTCTGCGTGCTGACCCATCTCTGGTGCTGACCCAAAAAGACTAGAAAGAAGAACCACCTATCCAACCTATTGTCAGCCGCATAACCCATTATCTCTGTCTCGCTCGCTCTGCGGCTATGTGGGGGCTCGGCTCATGCTTCCCCGAGGTGATCATCTCTCAACACATCTCACAGGCTAGACTCATTTCTGCGTGCTCCCAAATTGTACAGGGATCTTTCCCGCTCAGACAGGGCTGAAGTCATTCTCTTTATTCCACCGCAAATACAAAAACAATGGACGAATGTACCTTTAATGTAACACGGGTTCCTCCAGGGAGGGAAGGAGACCTTAAGAACTGGTGGAGCATATCCACTCGGTCTAAGAACTACAGATATGTAGGTCTTTGAAGAGATCATAATCTGCCCTGCGGTTACAAATGGACAAAAGGGGAATCAGCTTACAGTATCCGCCACTGTTGCATCATCGCTGTATTATGTATGCTGCTCTTTTTTCTCTCCAAAGTGACAACTTAAAGGTTGCATATTTAATTTTTTTTAATGTTTTACTTTGTTAAAGGGATATTTCAACATTTTGGCCAATTAGCCCATTGCCATAATCCCTATAGTTTTAGGAGTAGGTTCGTTACCTAAAATTGTCAATGCAAGCTATTTTTAGAATGGCAGAGCAGAGTGGCGAGCTGCTCAGAGCTATGCTATGGAGGCTAATGGGATTTCTTGGTTTCCCTCATTAAACTCATCAAATACACAATCCAACAACTCCAAAACGCTCTTGTGGACAAATTGTGACCTGCACATTCACCACGCTATGAGATAATAACGGAACATTACGAGACAGAGTTGTTGATGAGGGAAACTAAGAAATCCGCCTCCATAGCGTAGCTCTGAGCAGCTCGCAGCTCGGCTGTGCCATTCTAAAAATAGCTTGCACCGACAATTAAAGGTAACGAACCTACTCCTAAAACTATAGGGATTATGGCAATGGGCCAATTTGCCAAAATGTTGAACTATCCCTTTAAGAAAATATATTTGTGGTTTTAAGTACCAAAAAACATCTAAATATAGTTTTGTTTTTGTAGGCTTATCTCTGGAGCTCTAATAACAACAGACTGGTGACTGGTTTGTTATTTTTAAAGTGCAAACGTAAAACCAAGATCTGATGTGTAATCCAACATGGAAATACATAATAGGCGACACGATATGGGATCTTTAAATTAAAAATCGGTCCAATCATATTTTGGATAGCATAAATTAGACACTGTCCAGTTCTGGATTTTTGCACATGCTGAAGCAGAACAAAAAGGAAGGTGAATATTAAACAGGTGGGCTTTTGGGTGTTTGGAAGTCGAGTGGTTAGAAGAACACATCTTATGTTGGCATTGCCGAGGCGGTGAGTGCCAGTTTTGACTCCCGACTGAGGCAATCTTTACTCCCCTAGTCTCTCTTCCCTCTTTTCTGTCTCTCTTCACTGTCCTATCTAATGAATAAAAAATGCCCTAAAAATACTTTAAAAACAAACAAACAAAAAGAACAAAACAAAACAGAAAAAAACAAGTCTGTTTTTTGTCTAACATACCGTAGGTTTAATGGTAGTAGGAGGCCTCAGAGGACTATTGGCTAACTTCGTTTTTGGGGTTCAGTGTGGAGCATCAATTCGGAGTGCTGGTCTTGGATGATCCTTTATTCAGCTGTAAGCTAATGATAGCAGCTCTGTCTTGACCTTTATTGGATTTAGAGAGGTTTACACCCCAGCAACCCTAACTAATGATAGCGGATATTGTTACATTTGCCAGGAACATTTCTTAGTCCTCATCCATTTTGCTCTCTTCACATTAAAAGTAGTCCATAGTGTAAAAGTGTATAAAAATGAATAATAAAGCATAAAAGATAACAAGTATGAAAGATAAGCTTCTAGGCAGGATAAGTTGGGATGAAATATGAGTCTGATTTGTCCTTATCATTCTTATAGGAAGAGGACTAACTAGCTCTGCCCTGCAATACAAGAACAACGTCTTGCTCTCTGATGATTCTCGGATACTTTTTGCCTTTGACACGTAGCTTCGGCCTCTGTATGATTACGCTGATATCACGCTGCCATCACGTGCGTATAGAGTTTTGGTTTTAAAAGGAGTAAGCTGAAGTCAGCATGGACGTACTACAGTTAACAACAGTGGACGAAAGTTGCCCAACATTTCAGCCACTAAAATCAATGAAAAGAAACGAGCGGCTCGTCTTTGTCTTCCACTGTTGCAAATCAAAGACCCATTTTCAAATATTACACTGAATTTCCATGGAGAGGAACGTTTGACAGGCGCAGCCAGGTGGGAGGCTTTACCTGTGGGGGTTGGGGTGAAAGTACAGTATTATTTCAACGAGCACACATTAACAGAGGGGCTATTGCGAAGGCTACAGTACATAAACACAGGCCCCCCTGAGTAAGATTAAGTCCACCCAATCATAATGTACCCTACAACCACTTCCTCCACCTCCTCATTTACTTGTATTTGATTATACTCTTTTATTTCCTGCCCACTTTTTCTTAATGACTGTTTGCAATTTCTTTTTTACTACGCTACTTGCAATCATCATGATTCATGTTGAGTTAATCTACTGATGTTTCCACTTATCCTATTGAGTCAGCTAAAGCTTAAAATGATACAGTAGTTTTAATGTAAAGGTTTGCATGCATGTGCTCTTTCTGCATCTTGGTCTGCATCTTGCTCTACTTTGTCTCTTCAGTGCTGTGTGTGTGTGTGTGTGTGTGTGTGTGTGTGTGTGTGTGTGTGTGTGTGTGTATGTGTATGTGTATGTGTAGTACTGGCCAAAGCGTGCAGTGAATATTATCCACCTTGGCCAGACTCACTGCCTCGGCGTGTGTTGATCTGATTCAGCTCATACACACACTTTGGAAAAAAAAAACATCTGTTCGGAGCAAAATACACTCACACACAGATATGATTACAAAGTGCACACTCACTTGGAAGCAAATGCAGCATGTGCATCCACACGCGGACACTCTCACCCCACCCAGTCACACGTGCGCACACATAAACACTATCTGGAAATGGCATTGAGCATCTGTTTGGACAGCGCTAGCACATTTGGTTTTTTGTGAAACACTGGCAAGAGCCCTGCATTGGCCACGAGAAGCTTGTCTACTGCAGCAGGATGACCGGGTGACCGAGCAGTCTGCTCGATTGTCTGCTCGCCTCATCCGCACACACATACAAATCCACACACACTTTCAAGCGCAGACGCCACAATGCAAATTCAGTTTCCACCACCTCCCCTTCACACTGCCACTCTCTTTTCCCAAGTCACCTATAAAATGCTCATGCTTTTAGCGGTATTCTGAAGCATTTTAAGAAGCTATTTATTTAACGGCATGATTATCTATCTGGTGTTAGGGTGATCTATCCAGCAAAGTGAATGGGTGTGCTATTAACGCCCTCTCCTCTGGCACGGGTAGCAGCTGTTCAGAGAATATGCAATAAAAAATGGTGAAAAAAAGAAAGAAATAAAAGACAACTATTTGACACATTCAGGTTTTTTTTTCTTTCCCATATGCACCAATCGCTGCCACAGTGTGACAGCATACAACTGAATCTTAAGCACCAGGAGAAAGAGGTCAATCAAGGATGCGACGATGACCACCAGTGGGCACACACACATATCGGCAAAGTCTTCTTTTTTAAAAATAAAATGCTAAAAATAGACGCAGTCTCCCCAGATGTTGGGGACCTTGGAATAATTCCATATATTGTAAATACAAAGGTGATGTCTCATGCCAATCTGTCACGTCTCATCTTAATAAATGTATCCCTTCAGGGAGCGCCAGTTTAGCATTTAGCATGTACATACATCACATCAATGTCACTTGACAAAAGCACCCCATTTGTATTGCTGACAGCATGGTTGGGGCCAAGGTGTGTGTGTTTCTTTGTGTGTGTGTGTGTGTGTGTGTGTGTGTGTGTGTCTGTGTGTGTGTAAGAAAAAGACAGAGAGGAGAGAGACAGTGATGGAAACAGAGAGGAAAACAAACAGAAACAACAGAAAGAAAGAGAGAGAGCGGACTCTAAGGCGGAGAGAGTTATAAGCCAAGGCCTGGAGGAGTTTTCAGTTATTTACATATGCAGATTCTGGTCACCCCAGATCCCTACCCTCATCAAGAGAAACCAATTAAAACTCTCTTCATTTAATGTTTACCTTAATTAACCGTAACAATTAATGGCTTTCCAAAGTCCTATTGTGGCTTTTTCAATTAAACGTTGCCTGTGACAAAGGTTGCAATCCAATCCAATAAATCATACAGACAATTCTCCAGTGAGAAGAAGGAGTCCATCCCAGGGCAAAGTGAATGAATGAAATAGGCCCATATATCACTTGTTTTTTCTTTTCAATTTGGGTTTCAACTCATACCTCACTTAAAAAGTTATTTTTCTTCTTGGTGTGGAGACTTTGGACTGCGCTGAAGTCCCTGAAAGCCGGAGCAGTTTCACTTCTGTCTGTCCATGTATGTGCACACACATCGGCATGCGTGTGTGTAGGTGTCCAGCCGTCCAAGCAGCAGCACTCATACTGGTCAGCAGATTGTTGGGTGAGACCCAGTGGACCATTATCTGTCCGTAGCTGCCAGGGCTGAGAGCTGATAATGACAGGTGGTGTACACACCCTGGAGGTCTGACAGGCTCAGGGCACCGTGCCATGTAACAACAGCCTTTACTACTGGCACCACGGCTGTGATGGCAGCCTTTAACACTGGCACTGTGGCAGCTATGGCAGAAGTGTTCTTGGCAGTATTACGATGGCTGCGACGGAGAAGCAGCCATTACTACAAGCAGTTAAACTAAAATGGCAGCAATTGTTAATGGCGGGGAAACCACTACACTGTCATTACTACTACTGACGTCCTCTTGGCATTTCAATCCCTACACAGGCTCAGATGACAATGGTGATTAAAGGAATATTAATGAAACTGTAGGTTCGTTATTCAGACAAGCATTTTTCACAGCACAGAAACCTGCTTGGTGACAATGTCCCATTCATGCACTCTATATTGTGCAGGACATAAAGGTCTTGCTTTGCTTACTTTTCTTTATCTTTTCCTACCATTGTTCAGTTAAGCTGTCTAGTTCCCCATTCATAGAAATGTACATCTTCTCTCTAGGTCTGAACTGGGAAATCTTAGGTAAAAGTACAAACTTAAAATAGAATAGAAATGTAGCATTTTCTAACATTCCCCCGTAGTACACATCCCTCTGACCCCTCACACACACACACACACACACACACACACAGTGGACAAAACAGCACGAGAGTGTGTGGGTATCCAAGTGTGTGCACAGGCACCTATGTGTCCTCCGCCTCCTCCTCTCAGCCCCTCTCCCCCCAGTGCAGAATACTCTGATTTTCACTAATCTCTTGGTACACTCTCAGGGCTATTGTTCCTTTCTGCTGTGAGCTTATTCATGTGCCACTCAGCATGCTCTCCTCTCATTTTAATACTCCAACAGCGCCAGCAGCTAAAAACTGGTTTAAGCTCGCTTATTCCACTGTTCATTAAAAAATTCAGCTCGCCTCTCACCTCCTCTGCTGTGTAGGTGATCGCGGAATTGTGCGGGATGCGACCGCTTATTAAAAAGCAAGTAGCGGCTGGACTCTGTGATGGAAACATCACAGAGTTTATGTATACAGACAGCCTGTAGGCAGACAGCGGACAGTGCGAGATGAAAGCTACGGCTGACGTTCTGATTTGATGACTGTTGCCATGGAAGCAAGATGAGAACGGAGGAGGGGCATTCACAGAGACAGACAGAAAATGATCCCCCTCTCTCTCTGTCTGTCTCTCCCCGAAGAACACACACGCTTGCACACACATCCCTAACCCCCCATCAACCAGTCGTACAGTCCAGTAGGTCTTCTTTCGGATCAGTGAGCTGCAAAGGTCCATCATTAGGACAACAGGGCGGGGTCCAACATTCTGACAGCTTGTCAAGAACAGAAGCCTGCATGGCTAACTATGTGATGAGACTGCTATTAAAGAAGAGGAAAACCACACAACTGTGCTGTTGCTACAATAAGGCACCTGGCGGATTCATGGGAGCTCTTCGGCCTCTCCTGGATGGCTGAATGGGTATTTCAATAAAAACGGTTCCTGGCTCCAGCGGACGTGTTTATAGCGTTTCCTCTGGCCAAGCGCAGCACCAGGGTTAAGTTGATCATCTCTCACTCTGGTAAAATAGCCAGGGGAGCCTGTGTACCACTAGATCAACTCTACAACTTAAAGACCCTAAACGTTACAGCTCAGATGATCGATATGGCACTGAGCAATGTTCTTTACGAGCTAATAGACAAATCCATTCCTGCAAAACCCCTTGGGCCTTGGGAAGGCAAGAAGGGAGTACAAGGCTGTTTGCCTGGTGTTGCCACTTAGACCTCCACTCGCACGCACATACAAACACACCAAGCAGGTTTGAGGAGACACTGGGATGCAGCTTGTGTTTCTCTGCATCTCGTCTATGTGTGGTTGTATTGGCACATCTGCGGATGTCTCTGTCTCTCGGGGCATTGTAGTTTCCTGATTCCACCGAGGTTATTGCGGCTGCAGAGCTGCCAAAACGAGATTTGTGTCTTCCGACATCAGAGGGAGAAAAAACACATAAAACCCATTTCATTCACGTTGCTTAAATGCTCTTATCTGACACTTGTGGATAAGAGAGCTTACAGGAAACATTTGTAATTCCCTCACTATCTAATTAAAAGTCCAAGTTGCCTAATAAATGTCAGAATTGCATCAGGTAGTAGAGAAATCCTGAAAATCTGATTCCCGTCTGAGATCTAATTCGGTATAACACCTGTTGCTATTTCATCGGATTCCATCAGTCCATCAGAATAGCTTTTCAAATAGAGCTATAACATGTCAAGACGCTGATAGCTAAAATAACAATAATAAAAGTCTAAAAGTTAAACCTTGCCAAGATTTCCTGATGAAGGCTATCCTATTTCCAGCGCAGAGTCTTCTGCGAGCCTCCCTGCCTTCCCATCTTCACTGTGCCCTCTCTTTGTCTTTCTTTGTGCCGTATGCTTGCTCATTAAACCATAAGGTCAGTTTTTCACTCCACTCTACCGCCCTTTGTCTCCGTGCCCTTGCTAACCTTCTGCAACACTTACTTGAATGCAGCTTGGCCAAACTTGACTGCAAAACTTTGGCACATCATTATAAAAATAATGGACCATGTTTATAAAGGATATGAGGGCTCTCTATGACATTGTGTAGTCCCACGGGCCCCCGAACAACCTAGTTTATAGCCGGCATGTAACATTTACGTGTAAGGTAACATTCATGCTTGTCTTATTTCAAGGCAAGGACAACAGCTAAAAAAAAAAAAAAGATGGCCCACTGGCAATCTATTTTAGGGTAATACTGCTCATTTAGATTCGGCAAGTATAAACCTGGCAGGTGTCTGTGTTACTCTTACAGTCACTCATGGGGGAGAACATTTGTTATTCTTATCTTTCATTTATTGGACAAGGATATTATGAGAAATTACTGGGATTAGTTCTGGACGCTGTCTCTACATTTTAAAGCAGTAAATGTGCAGTGCTGTTGGGAAAACACTGCACTCAAAACATAATTGAGTTCAAACATGAGGATTTGTGAATGATATTGTTTTGTGCTACGACCAACAATATTGTCATTATCAGACAATCTTAGATTTTATTCATTAATAATAAATTATATCAATCTTCATATTGTCACAAAAAAGTGGCACATCATTTTTCATAGCCTGTTTGGATGTCCTCAGATTACTAAATGGACAGAGCATATTTTTGAGGGTTTTCATTTTACTATGAAATAAGAGAGTGAAATTCAACAAATTGTAAGATATGAGAAACAAAAACTCTTAATTGCCTGAAATTTGGTTAGAAATCAAATTCAAGAAAAACATTCTATCAGGTGTAAATAAATTAATGCCTGATTAAAATTAACAAGGAAGGAACTTTCAATCATGTTGAAATTACATGCTACTGATCATAGGTTCGCTTAGCAACATCTCGATGTGGAATATTTATCTACAATTAGCCTGCTAACAAAGGTAATACCCCAACAAACCTGAGTACTAATGTTGTACATCTTTATTCATTTATATCTGTCGGGTTATATTTTTAATGTGTTTTTATGTCATAGTGTTCCACTGTGTTTGCAGTATTAACACAGTGTCACAGCACGGTCAGATCAACAGCTGAGGGCTAACATGTCTGGATGTCGGGGGATTACATCCATTCTGAGCCATGTTTTTCAGTGCCACTGCTTTCATAAGACGTGATTGCTAACTTGGGTACTGTAAATGTTTGAGGCAATTTGAAAACCCATTTTCTTCAAACCATTATCAGCAGTGTACGGCAGAAATGGAACACTTAAACCTTTCTAGTATATTAATTTAGCACTGTGATCAGACAGTTATAAGCGACTTGTCAAGTTTTTAAAAAATAATGGACATCCCGCGGCCAATCAAAATCAAGTGCTTACTCAGGCCATGGTAATTACACAGACATTTGCATTTTAGCACAGAATGTTATCTACCATAATGAGTGATAGAGGCTTTCATTGGACTGCTGTTTGCAGTTGCCTTAGAACCCTCTCTGCTCCGAGGATGATGTATGAAAAGTGCAGTGATGTAAAACCACAAGGCAGTCTGCTACACGCCAATGTGTCGATCCCAAAAGTGCAGGAAAAAAGATAAGCTAAAAAGATAGACAATTGGCTGGAGTAAATCTGCAACTGATTAAATTAATGAAAAAGTGGTCAATTAATTAGCATCTCATTTTGGGGCAGTGTTGTAACCCAGATAATACAGCTAATGTAGTTTTTTATTATTATTCCACTCTGCAGTAAATCAGAAGAGTGACACCAAATCTATCTGCTCCCTCCCTCCCTCCCTCCCGCCCTCCCTTCAGCCCTCCTCTTCTCTTTCTCTCAGCATTCATTTCACCGCTTCCACCTACTACACGAGCATCATTGTCACTGGTGAAGATTTGAAGAAGAAGACTTGAGACTTTAACATTTTTGGAAATATGCTTCCCCTCTTTCTTGCCAAGAGTTAGATAAGACCATTTATGTCAGAACCATGAATTGTATAAAAATAAAGTCTATAATTAGATGAAGTCTGTGGTCTGTGCAAGAACTAGTGAGGTTAGCTAGTTCATTCGTCCCTCCAGCTGCTATGCTAATCAGCTAACTGTCTCTTAACTGGAGTGCTCTGCAAATGTATTGTGTTTAAAGCACCTTTTATATATATATGTTTCTGTTTCCTCCTCCTTTGTGGTAACAGTTCAGGCTCTTACATGTAGAGCTATAACAGTATCCTCATGCATAAAGCCAGGTCTGAGTTCCTTCACAGAGCCTGAACCACATCTACGTCCAGCACCTTTGGGGTGAACTGGCCACTGTCAGTCATCCATCATTAATACCCAGCCTCAATTATGCTCTTTTGCATTGAATGGGGACATCATACCGCCAGGTTCCACAACCCTGTAGACAGCCTCCCAGTAGACACACATTATTCTGCAGTTGGAATGGAATGGCTACTCTGGGTATCCGCACATTTCTGGCCTTATAAATACAGTGTATGTGTGCGAATATGTGTGTGTCAGCAGTAAACTCTAACTGAACTACACTTCGTCCTTCTACTGCCAATCTCCTCTCTTCTATCGGGGCGCTGTCCTCAGTTCAGGGTGGTGATGGTTTCCTGAGTTTGTCAGCAGGTCTGACTGGTGCTTGAGAATGCCCACAGCCTTCCTCAGGGGAGGTGTCACAGTTGGACATGCACCCTCCCACCGCCATCATCCGATCGCACAGACAGGCGCGCGCGCACACACACACACACACACACACACACACACACACACACACACAAAACAGAATAAAGACAGACATCTGTACAAACATGGCTTCACACACAGGCTGAATCTCTTTCTCCTTTACTCTTTCTTAATCTGTCGCTCCCTCTTCCTATTTTTCTCACACTCAAATCCACACACATACACACACACACACATACACAAACTCACACACTGACTAAATTGACTTGTCAGCTTCAATCAGACCAGGAACAAAAGGATTCCTGCCAGTTTGAAGCTGACATCATTAATGGGTTTGGGAGGGGGCGAGCTCTGAAGACAAAGGGAGTGCAAGGTCGTGCTGACTTAAAATGCACTTTCATTTTGGCAGGGACGTTAGCTTTTTGATTTCAGCCCCTTTACGCCAACATCTTTTTGCGAGTGGCTCTAACTTTCATTATCGTGGGGAACAGAGGGGCGTGTGAGACTTTGTTGTGCTGATGGAGAGATATGTGACATCCATAATGCATTTCCTATTAGAGGATGCCACGCATGGACACACCTGGCCACGTGTCAGAGAAAGATGGACAGGAAAAGGATGAGAATAAATGGGGTGTCGTGGTGAGAGCAGAGGAAACGGCTTGCCAAGCAAAGGATACCAGTGCAAGGGAAAACACAGACGTCAGGGGTAGAGCGCGAGCAAAAGCAAGAAGAGTGTGTTCTCCAGATTGTGTCAAGGTTTGAAGAGCCTGAGGACATACTGTACAGCACTTCATGTGACATATGGAATCCACACATAAACCAGCTTTTCCTTGTGCATTGTCGCAGTAAAGCCAAATGCTTTGAACATTTAAATCCTCTCCTCTCACTTCTGTGACTCCAGCCATCCTCATATGCTTCTGTTTCCTCTGCTCTGTGCCCCCCCCCCCCCTTCCCCTTCATTTTTCGAGCTTTCATTCTGACCCTGGATAAAGATGGAGTCCCTCATCTCAAATGGTAATAACTTTGGTCCATATGCACACAGCCATCACAAATTGATTACTGTGTAATGCTGCAAGCACTCCCACTCTCTCACTCTCTCCTCTCTTCCATCGTGTGATTTTTGCACAAGGCTGACTCCATGTCCAATCTGGCTGCCATTAAACAGCACCCCTGGGTGCATCCCAAACATAAACAAGCACATGCTGAACCCTTCCTCGCATGATCCCTGACTCCTCCTTTTCCCACCATCTTTGTCCACCACTCATTTCAAATCAGCTTCTCCTTCACCTGTTTTACCCTCAACTACTCATTCCTCTTTTTATTCTCATTCTAATTATATCATTACATTACCATTTCTATTCTCTCATTAGCATTTTTTGCTCTCCCCGTCTCTATTATTCCCCTCTCTAATTCCTTTTTTCCCCTCTCTTTCTCTCTTTCTCCATCACCCTTCCTTTTCTCAGCCACTGAATACGTTCCACCTTTTTTGCGGCATATAAACAGACAGTGCCCTTGGGGATGGGTTGGAGAGCTCTGTCTTTGTTTGTGTGCACCCCTAACTAACTCTCCATCTGCAGGGAGCCTAGCCAAGCCCAGCAGTGCAAGACAGATAGCTGGCACCATCCCAGACTCTTCTCTCGTTGGCCCCATATCTTCACCCCCGCCTCTCAACTTTTCCTTCCTTCCAAGCTATAGTCTTCCCACAGAGTTGGTTGTCAGCTGCCCTCAGGCAGCCAGTCAGGTACTGTAGATGTCCGACCCCTACGATTCCTTTTCCTGCAAGCCTTAAACCAAAATCTGCCTCCACTTTCAATGGATATTAACCCTTCTCCAACCCATATGCTGCAGATGTCCGTCACTGGACTTTCCTCAAGCTCCATCCTTAGTTAACCACAGTTTCACCCTCAGTGCGAGCTCACTTCAGAGACTAAATAACCAATAGTATATTTTCTGTATTTAGTCACATCAAAGAACCTTCAAAGAGGGAGGAACTTAAGCATTAGCATTAGTTCAAAAACTGAGAGTTTCAATCATGTAATTGCCCAAGGCTGTAACTTAAACCTTGAAAGGAGTTTTAATGCCATATGTTGTTTTTCTTTGCATTTTCTTCCTTTATAACATGAAGCTGTAAGGATGTAACTTGAAACACAGTAGAGAGGAAAATTATGCATGCTACTACTATGCATAAAATTGAATCATCAAAGGTGTACTACATTGTCTGCTTGAGCTAAATCTTTACTCTCCCTGAGCTTCTTCCATCACCTAATAGCGTAAGAAGAGAAACTGTGCACTCACCATTGTCAGGCTCGGACTTCCTGTCATGCTCGGTGTCAGTGAGAGAAAGGGCGGAGTTGGCGCGGCTCGTGAGGCAGGAGCTCTGCTCAGACTTGAGGCCACGCATCCACATGTGCTGCAGACCGTGAGCAGGAGACGGGTCCACCTCCGGCTCAGTGTCAACGTCCGAGCTCACACCCAGGGAGTAGGCGCGGCTGTGGACATGAGCGACTGGCCCAGAGCACAACGCTTCTTCCTCCTCCTCCTGGTGCTGCTGCTGCTGCTGTTGGTGAATGTGGTAGTCTGGGCTCCTCATCTGCCCGGCCTTGCAAAAGTCTAAATCTAGAGGAAGAGGGAGAAGCATGCAGATTGAGAGCCGTAAAGCCTTTAATACCAGCATGTGTTTTTATTTGCTTTAACAACTAAGCTGCCCAGGTGTTTGTTAGCGTGGAGCACTTACAAGCCAAACACTGAACACCTCCCAAATTATGTCAAGGGACAGGCTGTTATTTGAGCAGGCGTTTATTAAAAGTTTTGCAGCACAAGTCCAAATCAAAATGCCACCCTTGATTTTTCTTAACCATTTGCAGGTAGGCTATATCCTGTTCATGCTGCCTGATGTGTGTTATTGAGCTCAAGATGTATTGAACTGCTGCTCAAACAGAGCACTGATCTCATCTATATTCTCCTTGGTGGGGTGAAGAGATCAGATAAAGATCAAACCTTATTAATATTGACTCAGACTGAGGGAAAAATTGAGCCTCATATGCTTTCAGGTATTAGAACGCCCTCCAATCCCAAGCATCAACCTGTTATCTGAGAACATCAGATATACTGTGTTAGTCCTCTGGTTACACTTCAATTCAATTCAATTCAATTGAGTTCTAGATATATTTTTTGAGTTGAGTAAATTTTCTTCCTCACCACCTCCTCAAGTTTTCTGTTTAGAATGTATAAGTGGAAGTGATGGAGCTGATATAATTCTAAAGAAATCAAGGTATAAATTGAAATCAATACAGATACTCTTGTAGCCAGGCATCATATATATACTCCACCAAATGCAGAGGAAGGAAAAGAGACTGCTTCTCACTTAGTGCAGTTAATATTTGTGTTAGGTCAGGTCTTCTGAACATGAACCGCAGTGTTTCAATAAAAGCCACAGCCCTGTTGACCACTCCATTGACCAGCGATGTATCCTGCTGTGCCTGTTTGATGGGGTCAAGACCAACTGTGGCTCACACACTGTTTTGCCGGAATTAAACCGCCACAAGATTGGTCACCAGTACACACTTCTGTTTAGCTCAAATTGGCTGCAAGAGGGCAATTGAGGAGCAAATAGGCTATTTCCTCGCAGCGACAAACATGGGTGGACCTGAAAAGTCATACAAACATTTTGTTTTGCAACAAAGTCATAACACACGAAAAGATTTTAGCAAGTGATTAGAATAACTTCCCATTTCCTGCCATTACGGTTCACCGCTTCTGACAAATTAATGTATCCAACCCTACTTTAGCCAAATGTCGCGAGTATTTGTCATGAGCAAATATCTGCCAACAGTCTGGGTCACACTTTCACTCTAATGAAGTCCGGGATGTGATAGAAGATAACACATCTAAATTCTGTTTATCCAAGGGTATAATTACTGTTGCAGCCACCCCCCTCACCAAGGCAACCACACAAGGGCCCCGTACTTACACGGGCCCCGAGACTGTGTGTTGAACGGTTTTGTACTAAATTAACCAATTGTTTGGAAACGTGAGACACTGAGGCACAGTATCCACAAATCCACAACAAGGTTCTTTGACTGACATTTTAATTGAGGCTCTGTATAGATGCAGGCAAACATGGCACTAGGAAGTGCTGTGTTCTCCAACACTATTACCCTGACTTTTTTCTCTGAGGCTGCATAAGATGGAGCCTGACAGAAAGGGCTGCAGACGATTTTGCGAACTAAAAAAGGCATGTCAATGCCCTCTGCCTGTTTGTTGCCTACAAAAAAATTACATCCCATTTTCTCCTTAAAAAAAGACATCAATAAGCTGGTCAGGGACAGTGTTCTTTTTAGTAAAATGCAGCTGATGTAGCTAGTCTATCAATGTATTAATAATTTACATAGAAATTTTCTTTTTGTTCTCAGGCTAGTACCATTATTTTGGAAAACAAGATATCCAATTTCATCTTAGTTGCCTGACTGTATTTTTCTCTCTCACATTGTTGTGTCAAAATCTTTGTGTTTACCTTCATGTCATGATTTATGTATTAAATACAACTAAACAGAATTAACTTCATGCATTAGGTCTATACATGCGCAAATCGTCCAGCTCTTGTAAGACTGTTATTAATTCAAAGATGTACCTTGTTACTAATTTCTGGCTTTGTAAACAAAATATTGGAGAGGGTGAATTATTTGAGTTAATTAACTGGCAAAACTAATTATTTTGGTCGACTCTCTTATGTGCTTGAGATAGATAACAGAGCAGTGGTTAGAGCTGACTGGCTAGCCAACTATCAATAGTATATTTATAATCGAAAGGGATTTCGGGAAGAAACTGAGCAGTGTAGAACAGAGAAAAGGCATGAGGTGGGATTAAGTGGACACAGAAGAATTTATAATATTAGGGAAAATAAACAGCTGGGAGAAGAGAAGAGAGGGAAGGAAGGGAGGAGAGGGCGAGATACGGCAGTTTAAAAGATGAGGGGAAATATGAAGAACATGGGTGGGGAATTAGATGAGAAACGAACTGTCTGATCTTTGTCAGGAACACCGTAATCCATTAAAAATGTCACTGGAGGCAATGTCCCCCCTTAACAGTTGGTTACTTAGGTAGGGTATACTATATATAGCTCCTTTGCCCAAAGATGAACAGATGTGCTTCGCAGAACCGGCTGCCATTGACATTTCAAAGGCCGCTTTGGGGGGTCTTTCGCGCCTTACCATATGACACTGATGGCAGGGGGATGTTGTTTGTTATGGAAACAGAAAGGCTGAGTAACTGTTGAAAAAGCCAAGTGCTCTTTGACACCGCAATGTTCAACATCGAACCAAGATGATGATGACTAACGGCCATCGATGGCTCGCTGCATGGCTAACAATACGACAGAATCAGGTGGCATTCAAACCATGAGATCCCCGGAGCGGCATGCTTGTCAGGAGTCCTAACTGTTATGAATGTCTAATGTTGCTTGTTAGCATGGTGGGTAGGTCTTGCAGAGTAGCAGGATGTTGAGGTGGTGGAGAGAGTATCTATTGATCACTATGAACCATGCACAGCGGTGTTCTCCTGAGGAGATGCGGCTTCTGTCTTAACGCTACACATGACCCGCATAAAGGCCATCCATCACAGCACGTGCTGGCCCATTTCTCCCCCCGTCACTGGCAGGGAAGAATTTTCCGGTGTGTATGTGTCAACGTGCGCCTCTACATGTGCCTATGTCCACCTGTGTCTGTGTCTGTGAGTGTGTGTGTAATGAAGGGTGGTGTTCCACCCCAGGTGAGGCCACAGAGGTTTGGGGTTGACCTACTTTAGCTGTGGGAGAGAAATATCACCTCCGTGGAGAAGAGGTAATTGGCTGCCTCCGACTGTCCTTCTGCCTCATTGTGGACTGTAATAGGTAATTCACATAGGCCCTTTTAAAGTGTGTGTGTGTGTCCCTGTCTACATGTGTGCCTTTTTGTGCCTGTATCCATTTGCTACCACATACAGTAACTGTGCAAATGTGGACAATATATTTATAGGTAAACACATCCAGCCTATGCATGCAATAAACGTGGTACCTGGCTGGGCTTGGCTGTAGTTGCTCTGTCTCTCCCGGTGTGACCCGAGGGTGAGGCGTAGCTCGTGTGTGTAGTCGGGCAGGGTTTCGCGTGAAGTGTACGAGCGGTGGTGGGCGCGGCCGTCCTCGCTCTCGTCAGACGAGCTGGTGTAGGACATCTCCATCTCATGGCGCCCCTTAGACAATGGCTGGTAGGGTTTACTGTCCATCTCCTCCATGGCTCGAAGCGCTCCGTTTAGTCACTCAGCACAGCCACAGCACAGAGCACAGAGTCTGCAGAGCAGGTAGAAAGGTGTGTGGGGGGGTGGGGACAGCAGGGGCAGAAGACGGATGGGCCAGTGGGGGGAAATGAAAAGGAAGAGGGGATTGAACAGACAGGATGGAGGAGAAAAATAGCACAAGAAGCCTGTTATTGAGCACAGTGGAACAATATTGCAACATCTGCTCATTTCAATTAGAGCAGACATTCATAAACAGTATTTGGCTTCTCTCACTAAAGGTTGCTTCCAAATCAATACACTCAGAAGGGACCGCGATGGTGCCCATTATGTCCGGATGCGTTTGAAGAGAAATTGGCCAAAATCAAACACGGCTCTCTGTTCTGTCAGTTGTGGTTTCTATTTTCCCGAGCTACTGTAAGCTTTATCTTTCTCCCACAGACAACCACTGACAATTTGTGGATAAATCAACAAATTTGTAGCTGTGTCTCACGTCTGTCAGTCTCATTAAACACTGTGACTCATGAGATTCTGTAGTAATGACGAAACTCTATTAGACATCAGTCTTTACAGTGCCATTGCCCTCCAAAATACAGTAGTGATAAATCAGCTGGTGTAGCTCTGTTCAGCTCATATTCTCTTGTTCTTCTCTCAACCACATCAAAATCTACTTCTGATAACGTCTGGCGCAATATGCTTATCCCGCCATAACTAATGATTGATTGCGACAATGATTAGAGCACAGAAGAAGTGATTAGAAAATACTTCATTCATATTAGCTCTCTTTCAACGTGCCCTGCCCGAGGCCTTTCCAGCCTATTTCCTGCAGATATAAAGCTTCTAAATGGAGCTTGAGAGGGTCATTGCTCATAGAGACAAAGTGCTACGGTATTGACCTCTTCAGGGAGTCCTGTAGTCCATATATCAAAGCCATTAGAGCGTGCCTGCTCAATACCTCAGAGATCTGCAGCACAGGGTGATCACCACTAGTCTGATACAAGTTTACAGCTGACCTTTCTACCACTGCAGTAATGCTTTTATTCCACCTGAAAGACTCCTTCCCCTAGCCCCGCATTCACCCTCCTCGATCCCCACATGCGTGTGTACGCACGCACATACCAGTTTACATGCACACACACACACAGACCGCTTCCTGACCTCTGACTGGAAACAGTCAAAAAATGGGCCAAGTTGCTCACACTCACACACACACACTCACCCCCTGCAGACATTATCATAGCACAGATGATCTGTGAAAGCTCGGCACTTGCCTCTCCTGCCATCCGTCTCTTGTGTTTTCTCTTTATTGATGAAACAAAGCACAATAATGCCTTTAAAATACGTAACCGCAACTTGCCTCCAATTAGCTTTTAGCAGTACTATAACATACTGTAAGCTCTCCCTGACTCACACATGCACACGCTTGTGCTTCCCTGCAATCATGATGCCTTTCATTTTGATTGGCAGGAGTTATTGCAAGGAATCAAAGCATGCTATTATCTCAGCTGCCCTGTCAGAATGGGATTGACTGGTGTCACCTTCTCTCTGGTACGGCAAGGAGCGAGTATACATTACCCCGCAAGCTCTGAGCTTGCTGTAGGCACTGACTGCTGTCTGTCTCTACAGAGGCTCTCTGTCCCGTTTTATGTCTGTTACACGCTTACACACAAGAATGAAAGCATGCAATCCTGCACATGGGAGCTCCATCTTGTTCACCATCATGTGTGTGCACAGATACAGACCGTCTAGTGAGCATTTGCTTAGTACAAATAGTCCTTGAGTGTTGCGTACGCTGAACGTCAATATACTGTACAAGCATTGGTTAAATACTGACTGGTTCCCTTTAAAACACTTCTCTCCTGGTAAATCCCTCCCATTCTTTCACTCCTCTTTCACCATGTGTCTTTGGTGTACCAGTCCACCTCTGCTCTGCCTCCGCCTTCCCTCCGAATCTCGCTCTTTCTCCCCCACCGTACACACTCTCCACCCTCCATCTCATCCTCTGAGGCGCCTGCATTTAGAGAAGTAAGCCCGCTAATTCTAGCCCACAGTGGGGTGCCCATTAGGGGGCTTGATACTTGGTTTTGATGTGAAAACCTGGAGGTTGTTTCTTAGAGCCAAGCTCACTTCAAACAAGACACATGGGCGTTCTGTAGGACAAGTTAGCGTGAGCCACCTGAGCTCAATACCAGCCTGGATTTGTAGTTGAGGAGTGACCACCTTGAGGGGGCGTAGAGGTCACCGTACCTTTGCTCTGGGTTGCTATTCATAGAAAACACACAAGGACGGGACTGGAAAGGTTATGGGATGTTGAAATAATTAGCATCATGCTAGAATGAATTTTTAATAGCTGGATCTTCAAAACCTTCACTACAACATTTGTATCATCTCCCCTCATTATTTTTTTATGCATGTGTCAAGCAGGGGACTACACGGTGCGCTGAGGGATCCCTCAGTATAGCTAACTAAGTGCTTAACTGATTGCATGGCTATACTTCCAGTCACTAAAAACTGATCTTAATCATCTCTATGCGAGTGCAAAATATGTAAAATTCATACACTTCAATGATTTATGCAACCTACTGTATTAACCCTGGTGCTGTAACCTACTGTATGAGTACTGGAATACTCATTTATTGATAGACTGCTGTCAAAAAAATACAGCAGAACAAAACAAAAGAAGAAACGTGATGTAAAAATACTGTTTAAAATTTTAAAATGGATGTGATGTGTGTTTGTTTGCACTACAAATTAACAGAGAGCAGCTGTATGAACTGACAATATATGTTATTATGGGACTTTATTTCTAATTTATGTCCAATTTATAATTCATCAGTGCATTGAACTCTTCACCACGCAGTCTAAAATTAATACAAAGTGACAACGCTGAGTGAAACACATGCATTGCATTACATTGTTACCCCCCCCCCACACACACACACACACCCCTCCCCTCATCCAATACTAACCCTTTTCTTTCTGTCTCTTATCACTCCCTCTTTCACACACAAACTCACTCATACACACATACAACCCTGCGGGAGTGGTAATCCATGGCTACACAGTTGCAATAATATCTAATGGGACCCTTCACCCACTTGATCCCCTCCTATCCATCCATTTATTCAAACAGTGCAACCATAGACCATAGTGGGCTGCTTTTTTCCTCCCTTTTTTTCCTTTTGCAAATCTGCTTAGAGAAGTGATAGAGGCTCACATACACAGTTGCTTTTAAACAGGATTTGTGCTCCAAGCCTTCTCCAGAGGGGCGGGGTTCCCTAAGATGTCCGACATCAACAACAATACTACAAACGGCACAAGCAATGATCGTCATGTGTGAAGGCAAGGACCATGAGGACAAGTCCAAACTGATTTACACTTTCCAATCTCAAGTGAATGTGCCGAAATCATGACGAACAGGAGGAGAGGGCAGGCAAAATGGAAGAGAAAAAAAGGAGAGTGGCGGAGAGAGGATTGGGGCCAGACAGCGGCAGAAAAATTGAGTTTCACATTGGTAAATAAACAACGATGGGGAGAGCAGAGTGCCATCCAACAATATTAGCTCCTTAGATTATTGATACAGTATAGTTCCAGGATTATGAATACATTTCCACCATGCAGAGAAGGTCTTATTGTCATAACAGACTGGAGACCCCCGGTGAGTAGGGAGCTACTTTCTTTGTTAGCTCTGGCCTTTACACATTTCCAAGAAGCTTGTTTGCACAGAGACGAGCTAATCCCGCTCACTAAACAGGCCTCGCGAAGCCACAGGAATGACGATGAGAAACCTTGAGAAATATATTCATGCTCGAGCATAAACTTGTCACTGCAGATGCTCCGAAGTGAAGTCATAACAGTCCTGGTGTTGTTTGTAGGTTTTCATTTTGTCTACCGTTACAATGGCTTAATCATCAGAAGGCATGGAGGCGCAGTCTGTAGCTGCAAATGCAGATCCAGGCTACAGGTCCTACGGGAGTAAACAGTGAGCTGTCAGACAGAGATGCCTCTCCTGGAGTGAGGGTGTGTGTGTGTGTGAGTGTCTGTATGCGTATTGTTGTGTGTTTGGAGAAAGAGATGGGGAGGGTAAGGCTTAAAAATCTATCTATTTCATTCGTTTGCACCGCCATCTCCTCAGGCATATGACAGGGACACCTCTGAGAGGCCCTGATGGACCCAGAGGACCCTGTTATACCTAAACCACTCTGAAACACAACAAAACAGCATGCCGTCCACAGGGAGCCCTCTGCGCCTGGCGAGAGAACGGAGGGAGGGACGGAATGGAGAACGAGAATAAAGAGAGTGATAGATAATGAGAGATGGAGTGCTCACAGTGAAAATGGGAGGAATTGAAGGATAGAGAGATTGCCAAGTGAGACATGGAGTGATAGAGGGTTTTAATTAGTGGATAAGGGCTAGCTATCTGTGGGCGGTGGTAGCACTCTCGTCACGTAGTTGTGCTTTCATAGCTGACCAAGCCTGAAATCTCTCGCCGCTAATGCCGAGTTTACCAGCAGAACGCATAGTGTAGTGTGTACCCACACACACACACAAGCGCGCACTGACACAAACAAGGCTGGACCTCACCATACATACCATACAGTACCCTTGATAAGATGCAGAAGCTGAAACAGACAATCAACCACAAATGGACACACACACACAGTGCCCCTGCGCCCACACACACTTGTGGCATTCATAAACAACACACTTGAACACCCACGCACACCACAGAAGAATCAACAGTCTTTACAGGGCGTTTTAGTAAAGGCCAGATTGTGTAAAAACCTCGCTTACTGTTTGTGCCACTGCAGTGTCTTTACAATTCAGCCTCTGGTGCACTGCCTCCGTTGTTCCTCCCATGATAGCACCCAAGGTTAATGCATGTATGGACAAAGCAAGTCACATAGGTGACACGGTAGCCGAGCGACACCAAGCGTGTGCCCACTCGTGTCCAAATGATGGCGTGACCAAGAAGCAGAAGCACTGTGTGTGTGTGTGCATGTGCGTGTGTGCGTTTGTCTGGAGCTTGAAAATCATCCTGGACCATTTGATCATTTATAGCGGACATGGGTCAAATCCCATATCATCATCGCATGCCTGAACATTGTGGAGAAATCCATAAGGTCCTACACTATTCATGCCCCCTGAATGTGGCCTTGAGCAAGGGAGTAGCTGCGGTTTAACTTTTCAAAGGCCGTTTTTATATCTTGACTACTGTTAAAAAACTTTTCTTCTTTCTTTTAGATCTTGACTAAGGTCTAGCTTTTTTCCCCCCACTGCTTCACACTAGACTACGAGTTTCTTTTCATGATATTCACTTCTGCTCCTGCTCTCTGATCTAAAGCCGTCTGCTGATTCCCCGGGAGGGCCAGGAGCAAACAAAGAAAAAAAAAAGAGGATAAGAATATGCAACGACAGATATGCCCTGTATGTGCATTCACATGAGCAATGCCGCGTTCGCTTGGAGGGGCATACAGGCATTTGACCACAAGCACACACACACAAAAACACACGGAGTGAAAGACACCACCCAAAACCACTTAATCAATATTCCTGACAAGGCAAAGCCTTATTCAACACATTTGATATTCCTCCTCTCTCGCAAAATAAATACATGTCACTGTCCTCCCAGCAGGACTAAAAGGCTGTTCACACTAACTCGCTTTGCAAATAAAGCTTTACATCAAGACTGACAACCTCCTAAGCTCTCAGCATCAGCCACTGCTTGGTAAAAAGCCTCTTTCAATAACGCATTTGACCGCTAAAACCTCCAACACCCAAAGCAAAGTAAAGTGGCAGCATTACAGATGCAGAATTAATTAATAAATCAATCCCATCGATTTCAGAAACAGAGTTTGGTGATTAGTGATTTCAGACGGCATTTCTGGTGCATCTCCTTTATGAGGCTGTTGGTTACAGAGAGATGAGTTAGTAAAGAGAATTAGCCCTGCGGAGCACTAGCAGAAAAGCTCTACTGGTAGCCGTTGAGCAGCATTGCAGATTGATTTTAGAATGCTAAGTGGGCTAATCTTCCATCTACACCATTACAATGTGATGCTTGTCACAGTGGAAAAACTTGGGAGTATGCAAGAGGAGGAGAATTTTTGCGAGGCTCCCATTCCCAATGTCCTGAGTGCTCCCCGTGGCTCCTCCCGTGCCTCAGATCTGTTCTCAACCCTCACCTCCTCTCTGATTCGCCTGGCTGAGGACACAGATGGCATTCAGAAGGAAAATGCTTCTCAACAAAGAGAGGATCGGCTCCACAAAGGCCGCAGAACCCAGTCGGGAACAAACTGTGGTCCTGGTGGTGCTCTTTTGTGAGCTGATGACAGTGATAATGCGGGGGCTGAAAACTCTCCATCCTCATGACTGCTCAGCATATAGAAAAAAAAACATAAATACACCTCAAGGTTATGGCATATTGGTTAACCACGCTGCCAGAGAAATGTAGACAATTCAAATATTTGCCAAGGAATGTGTGGCTCTTAGAAATCTAAGTGACGTTTTCAGCCCAAGATCTAGTCTCACTTGCAGCCCCGCTGCGAGTGTAAGATACATATCAGTGAAAAGAGAAGTCGCAGTTTTATGGATAAACAAATCATTTATGCTTGAAATCAATAGCACATACTGTAAAATGTATTTGCAGTTGGGAAATGGCAAATAGTCATTTTAAGCACTTTTCTTTTCAATATCACTGTTCTATGCTTTGTTTTTCATTTAATCTGCATCTTATTTTTCATTGCAGCCTTTTCTTTCTAAAAATTTGCTAGGCAAAACTGCATCGGGCATGTCCCTTAACAATTTGCATTTCTCATTTCGCTGCCTGTCAGATGAATCATTGTGTGTTTTGAGCACATTAAAGAGAACAAAATATGAATTTTTCAAACAATTCCTTTTCTCAGCACATCGGGTCGGGATGACATGCAATGCATGCTGTAAAATCTGGGATTTCAGGATTGTTACATCTGGAGACAACATGTATTAGGTCTGCTTTATTTTGAAAAATGGCTGCACACAGCTGCCATGATTTTCTTGGAGTAGATGTTGAGTATTTATTTGCTCAAATCATTTTTCTTTGTGCAGTTTGGCTTGGCATTTTGGCTGGCAATCAGCGGAGAATATGTGTCTCTACAGTTAGAAGTCAATTTGGGCGATGATACGCATACTTGAAATACATCCCAGAGTTCACGGTGGATCAAGACTCATTCTGAAATTAAACCTTAACAACAAAACAACTCCCCTGCAACATACTGCAAAACATATTGAACTCGCCTGTACTGTACTATATTGTTCTGTATTGTATAAAACATGGCTTCCAGCAGGGATGCATCAAGCACCATTTTGGAGCTATTCATCTTTTCTATGAGTTAATAATTCATGATCATCTCGAAAGTAGAGCTATGAATATTACTGATGATACACATGAGGCTATTTACCAGTCAGTGGGAAATAGATGAACTCGTTTAGAGGGGAGATGTACAGTATACCATCACTGTGTTTTATGTTGCTAAGTAAATCACTTCATAGCCACGCAACAAGGGGATGCAGATGCAACTTATTCATATTGAGATATTCATCCTGTTTTTTTGAGGTGCAAATGGAGGTGTATAATGTGTTGTTGATGTTTCACCGTGGACTAATTTGCAGCAGGTGTGTGGTCACCTCACTTCCAATCACACTGTTGCAGTAGCTACTGAAGGAGCTGTGTAGTTAAGCGATCAAACATCTTCAGGTTGATCATGCTCTTCTGAATATCTGATGGGATACATTTTCTTTGAATCCTCCTCAGATTTCCAATTTCCCTGTATTGACTCAACTGAAGGTGATGCGCTGCCATATATCTTGTCAGTAAAAGCTGGGCCAACGCCGACTGCCTTTGTGTCCTTTGTGTCAACAAAAGCAGGATAAAAATCAACGCAAATATAATGGATTTTAACTTAATTATTTTGACACCAACGCCGAGGCGTGCACTTTGAAGTGAAGGACAATTTATGTGGTAATAAATTGGGTTGATTGATTTTTCTTCTTCTAAAGTTGTCCACTGACTTGATTAATAAAAATTTCACTGTGAGAAATGTGTCCCTGTAGGTGTGCATCGGCTTTCTCTCTGCGCGTGAGTGAGTCAGCTAGTGTGCCAAGAGTGTGTGTTGGTGTGTGCATGCTAACATTATGGTTTATTGTTCTCCACATGTATCGTATAGACAACATGCACCAGACAAAATAAAATGAACACCAGTAAAACAAAACGCATAAAAAGAGCGTTCTGATACAGTGTGGAGGTGGAGAAAATCAAATAAACACTTTGCAATATGCAATGAACTAACAGCTAATTAGTTTGACACATGATTAACTTGAAAAACTATTTACTAAAATTCATATTCTGAATTGAACTGAATATCTTTAGGTTTTCAATAGCAAACATAAGACATTTGAAGATGTCTCATTAGACTGTTTCTACTAGCAATGGACACTTTTCACAATTTGCCTACATTCTAGACTAAATTATAAATCAAGAAAAAATAAAAGGTGTACTGTAATAACCAATGATGAATATAATTGTTGCTTCCAGCACGAGCAGATCACCACAAATCTGTACAGTTACCATACACTTAAATCATCATCTTCACGTCTCAGGCCTCTAACTAGGCGGGTTTCATCAGCGCGCACTCACTCACTCACATACACACACACACACACACACATACATACACACAAAGGCTCCTCTTGACAAATTAATCTCATATTTTAAAGAGAAGTAGAGTGGGCTTGACCAGTAAGCCTCTTGTGGCTCCGATCCTTCTGTCTTCTGACTAGAATTTGAAAGGAGGGGGAGGGGGTGATGGTGAGTTTGAAGGTAGGAGTGTGAAAGGAGGCTGTGATTGCATTTTCACAACACAAATCTCACATAACACCCAGCTCCTTATTCAACTGAGTATAGTTCCTGACTCTTGCCTATAGCCCAATGGAAGAAGACAAGAAAGAGTAGAGGGCTGGTGATGCCAGTGGAGACATAGCCAAACACTTGAAAGAAGAATGCCTCGGGCATATCTGTATGTACCAGTGTGTGTGTGTGTGTGTGTGTGTGTGTGTGTGTGCGTGCGTGCATTTGCAGTACTGGTGACTGAAGGCAATTTTGGTTTTGATACTATTTCTGTCCCTCTCTCTGTTGCAGTTGGTCCCGTTTTTGGTTTCAACAATAAAATAAACAGTATTGTATTTGGATAATTTATCTTCAGGAGAGAACAGATAGAACAGACTTATGGTTTTCACATGGGAAAAAAAAAAGCTTAGTGATGGAAAAATATTTTGATTGAAGAAAAGCGTCATAGTATAAAAAGATATGGAAACACAAACAGACATATCAGCCTTGTTAATAAAAAAAGAGATCTATAATCCAAAACCTAATATGTTACTGGAAAGAAATTCTATTAATTATGAAACATGTATGAGTCACAAATCAAAGATGACACAGTCCTCTGAAGAGCTCATCATTTCAAAAACATGCTCGTTTCCAAAACTGCTGTCAATCACTTTGTTAAGAACAATGGTGATGAGTTGGACCAAAGCTTTTCATGTTCACCACCGATTATCAGCAAACGCTTAGTGCATTAAGTGCAAACACGGGCTCTACTGCCATCCAAGAGTTTTATGGGGTACAGTAATTTGGTGATATTGTATTGCTTCTGCATTTCACTTTTTTTAAATGGCAGTGCTGGCAGTTTCCTTACTGCGGAGGCCGACCACAGTCGAATGAATAGAGGAAACTCTAATTAGCACTGCAGGATTTGTTAAACAATTCCTCTTGAGGATGGAGCAGCATTGCAGCAAGAAGGTAAATATTTGAAGTTGTACAATGGTTACAACGGTTACATCTCTAAGTGTCTGTGCGCGCTTGTGTGCACTGTGCAAGTCTTGTGGTCCATCAGTCTGATAACCCAACTGGCACTGGCTCTTTTACTTTGAAATTATCAGCATGGTGGCAAACATTTTAAGCTCTTGCAGCCATTGCATTCTTCCCCATGTGATGGACATGCAGAGAGAGCATGTGTGTGTGAGGAAGAGAGACAGAGAGAGAGAGAGAGAGAGAGAAGGGGGTGGGGGGGTAAAAACTCCCACTGGGCCTCATATCTATCCTCGCCGACTGTAAACCGTCTACAGCACCAAGTGTCGTACTCAGGGTTATAAACAACCTGAGATGTATTTCACATTGTCCCCTTCACTAATTCATGACCCCAATTTTATTAAGGAAATTTAGTTTTGCAGAGAAGTCGTGGGGCAGAAGGGAAGTGTGTAAGCGATTCCATGGGAAAAAGTAGCATTACAGTGCCAGGGGCTACTGCATTCCAGGAATGAAAATTCATAAATAATGCAGGCCTGGATAACAAAAAGAACTCCCCCGCTGTCTCGCGCAGCACTGCGCTATCCAAAGGCCATGCAATATCACTCAAATCTCAGAAAAACACAAATTATTAGACACAAGTAAGGAGCTTTTTTTTGTGCTTTCTTGACTCAGGACAATGAGATCTGCTGACAGCTGAGGCAATCCTAACAATCGACAATTCGGGCCCAAATTGTCAGGAAGTTGAACTGAAATAATGATGGCTGAGCAGCTACTTTGGATTTCCAAAATGCCAAATGCACTACCAGCTAAACAATAACAAGCGTGAAATGTTTAAAAAGTGTGTGTGTTTGTGTGTGCACAACACTGCTGACCACTGACTGCTGCTGAGGGGACGCCGGAGTGCAATGGCACAAGTTGAAATGTGAAACCCTGAATGTCTTGACTGATTGATAAATCATGTGGTTAGCTGGTTGACTGACAGAAATGCCAATGCCTTATCAGTGGCATGTGCGCAGCGTATAATTGGTGGAGTGACATTTCAATTCAAAGACCTGTCCTTTAATTGTAAAGGCGTTGCCATAATGGGTGTGCCATTTCAAATATGCACTTAATCACTGTTCATCACCACCTCCAGTGTAGCAGCCCTGCAGGGCCCAAAAATCATCCACATGTGGCCAACGAGCTGACACACACAAACACACAGACAAACACACACATATCACTGAGCAATAATATGAGCAGCTTCCTTGCTATAACACACTGTCCATCAACGCTACAACAGTGGGAGAACTCAACAGAATTACCATCATCAACCTCGCCAGGTCCCATACATACATCACCTGTGTGAATATGACTGTAAGTGTGTGTGTGTGTGTGTGTGTGTGTGTGTGTGTTTGTGGAAAAGACACACTAAGAGAGGGTGTGTGTATTATCTAACCTCCATGCACAGATGCTCTCTATTAATCACAAAGAGCTAAGACAGACTGGCGCATTTTTATCATCTCTATCAATAATGTGCGAGCCGAGGAAGAATTAAGCTCAGTGCCCACATCACTGTGAGCAGTGTCAGGTGTAGAGCAGTAACACACACACACATACACAATGCTACAATGACAGAACACACTCCATCCAAGTCAGTGGGTTTGTAATTAAAGCTAGTTTTTTTTTGTTTTGAGTGAGGTTTTTTGTTGGGATATATATATTATGGGGATCTTAAAATAATATGGTAGAGAGCAGGTGAGCCTGAAACAATCCAAACATCAATATAGTTCTCTGAAAGATGTGCACACTGGCTGGAGGAGTAGTGCTTTAGATCTATGTGATGTATTAGACATATTGACAAATTGCAGTTTATGATTACAATGCATTTGCATTTGCAAATGAAAGGTATAGTATAGGTCCTTTTCCACTCCCCAGTCAAGTAGAGCAAGATTAACAAACCATGCAGGAAAAGTATGGCACGCATTTCCTCCCTAATGGAAGAATATATTTAGACAATTACTCAGAAATATATATTATTAATTTATTTGTTTGTGCTTATTTTAAATTATTTATTTATTGGAAATGTGCCTTCAGTGGTCTACTCCAGGCAATTATTTATAATCTGCTGTGAAGGAGAGGAGTGAGGAGGTCTAATTTAATTCTATCGGAGCATATCCATCCTGGTGCAATTTGCGCTGCCTTCACAATAATTATGATTTATCAAAATGAATTTGCTGCTGTTAATTATTTACCCTCGCCCACTTTAAACGCTGCCCATGTGAAAAATAAATAAATAAGTATCCAACATTCAATCATTTAGCTGAGGAATTTCTTCAGCAGCTGCAGCGTCAATCCAGAGAGGGCAGAAGTTGAGATGTGTGAGGTGTTTAATAAAAAAAAAAAAAAAACACATCAGCAGAATGCAGAGGGTCACAGTGCTGAGATGTGCCCTGAAGGTGCCTGTTGGACCTGTGGTGGTGCTTTAATGTCCAGCCCGGCCCGGTGAGCTGCGTTGATGTTGTGAGACAGAAGGCACGCGTCAGAGAGATCTATACCCCCTGGATCTCTGGTGGCCCTGCTGGCATCATTAGACTACCTTAGCGCTGATGGAGATGGAGTGGACGAGCCGGAACTGGAGCAAAAAACAACTCAAGGCTGCGAGCATTGCTGAAGCAAAGCGAATATGACACTTGCACCCATGAAGCAAGCAGGTCTGCAGCTGCTGCACTCTACCTGGGTGACCACTGTTTAGACTGGTTGTCAAAGAGACGGGTTTGGACCGAGTCTGCATCCGTACGCTTCAAAGGAGGCGCACTGATTTTCATAAAACCGCACCATACACACACACACATAACACACACGTACACACAGAGAAGCACATACACTCTCAAAACCTATCTCTCCCCCTGTGCCTCTGTATCCCCTCTCTACCTCCCTCTCTCTCATACACGCACACGCACCGCAACACTGAACAGCACATCTGAACAGCTGATAATAACCATTTCCTGTGAACTCACGTTGTTTCAGCATCCAAGCCTCGTTTAGCCGAGCAACATTGTGGCCGATCTCCCCCCGAACGAGCCCACTAAAGGCCAGAACTGAGCGTACCGCTTACCTTTCCGACGTAAAGCCATTCCTTTAGTCCGATTCCATGCTATAAGAACCCTGCAAATGCTGAAGTCTGTGCAATCCCCCCCGGTAGAAATGTGACTCGAGACGCGGTTCTCCTGCTAAAATTGTGGATGAAGCACCTCTTCTGTGTCTGTGTGTGCTGTGCTGGTCTGGGTTTCGAGGCGGCGGTGCTGATGCTGATGATGCTCGTCTCTCAAATGCCGATAGAGGACGACGCAAGGAATAGTGCGGGGAGGAAGGGATCTCCTCTCGGGGGCTGAACGCGAGCCAGCTCCGCCGTGCTGTGTGTGTGACAGGGAGCCCGGCGCGGTGCGTTTAGCCGCAGTTGAACCCAAGGTGGCTGACGGGTTGATGCTGTTGCTGGTAGAGGCTCGGTGCCGCTATAACAGCATCCCCGGATCATACCACCGCGCGGAGGAGAAGGGGGTGTGGCACAGACCGGCCACAGACACAAGCGCGCACAGGCTCTCTCTCGTCGGGAGGTCGTCTGGATCACTGGTTAGACTCATTCAGGTGATGCCATATGGCTGCACGGTTGTCCTGTGCCGGAATGCTGACTCATTAATGAGGCCAAAATGGGGCAAAGTTTTGGAAGCTATTTTCTGCCAGCGCTGCTGCTTTAGTCACATTTACCAGTAAAAAAAACAACAACAAAAAAAAAACTAAAATTATTCTCATGAGTTTTCAGACCTGGGAGCCACTGAAGCGCAGTTCATTCATTCTCACATAAGCCTTCCATATTCTAGATCCAAGTGATACAGTAGCTCTTCATTGTTAAGCACCATCACATAAAGTCTTAGATGATAAAAAAAAGCAAAGCAACTACGGTACTTACAATGCAGCGCATATTAAGAGAAGATGGAATCTGACACTAATTTATTGCAGCGGTGGGCCTGGTTTATGATAACACCTGCATATCATCTCACAAGATCTGTTTTTCTTCTGCTAAATTAGCCACCTAATGATTCTGACCTGTGCTCTCTGTGTGATGCAGTGGTGTGGGTATTTACAGCCAGTCGGTAGCTGGTACAAACAACTTGTGAATGACAGGGGTTCTAATGATGCAGTTTATTATTTCCCCAAAGCACGGTACGCGTGGGGCTACAAACAACCATTTTGACAGCTGCTTCAGTCTATCTGCCTTTCAGCCTGTCTTGCCATATCCCCAACACAACACAGCAGTATGCAGCTTTTATCAACAATAGGTTTTGGCACTTTCGTTCAGTTTCACCACTGGTTCTCTCTAAATGGAGGCTGCAAGTCAAGCAGCTGCCGGCAGAGAATTAAATGATCCAAGGGAGAACAGTGAGGGAAAAGGTCTTGAGGTCCAAGTATGTTTGATAACAGTGTGCCTCTCTGACGTAGGGATAACCACCGTGTTTGTCATCTGTGTGCGAGGTTGTCTGCATGTGGCTGCTTTCCTGGAACAATGGCTGCAGAAGCCTATAATGGATTTTGATCGTGGATTCAAAGACCACTGGAGTTCATGAACCAGCAGCCTTGCGCAGAAGAACTGTTTCTGCGACTCCATGTTTGCCTGCAGAGTCCTAATGGCAGGCACATTACACCTCCAGCAGCTGGGTAAACGCTGTTTTAAAAGAGCAGTTCCTCTTCTGCCCGACACATCTCACTGAGACATCTCCTTGACAACCAGCTCAATGCAGAGATTTGAAATGTCACAGTGTTTTACTGTGATTCTTTTTTATCATTATGGTCTATAGAGGAGAGATAATAGATGTGGAGAGGGGAGGAGTGCTGGTCTTGCTATGAGAGAGACATAGCCCTCACACATTAAGCCAGAAAACATGGAAAATAGAAATTTAAAGTAACATTTCATATCTAGCTAGAAAATATGTCTTTGAAAGCATTGCTATCTACAGAACAGAGCTTTCATGGTGAGGAAGACATTTTATCTGATAATTAGCATCATTAGAGCCACAAATGCTCTATAGAGCTGGTCAGAGTGCATTTCAGACATCAGTAGCATTACATCTGATGTCATCAGATTAGAATGGAAGTTGCATTAAAATGATATAACCTAATTAAACAGTATCTAATCTGGCAAAGAAAAAATGTCAGTGGAAACAAATAGGAGAGCCCCATCTCCATAAGACCATGTTTGCTGATCCAATTATTCCTGCCCTATTTGGATAACATGCAAGCACAGCTGAGCGTATAGGGAGGGAAGGGGAGCACAGAGGTGGATTTAGAGTTGGTACTCCATAAAAGCGATGTGAGAGGGAAAGCTACTGTTGCTGTGATGAATGCTAAAATTGAGTCTGGTGAGAATAACCTTGATGGGAAGATGTCCGTGGTTCTACTATCCCAACTTTTTTCACCCCCTCTGCTTACACGAGACCCACACTTCTCCCATGAGACACATCTGTTAAAGACCAGAAGAGCTGGGATATATTACACTTTACATAGTGAGACAAGAGACACATCCATAATGCATCTGCACCTTAATGCTACTTCAAGCCGTAGCTGTAATATTGGATTTTAAGTATCCCTGCACTACTTAGCTTCACAGCTGGAGGCAGTTTCCATGAGCATTATTTAGCCTGGTACATGCAAACTGCAAAGCCAACACAGTTTTTCCTCCACGGAACTCAGTGTTCCTCGTAGGCTGTGATCGATTGGCCGGTGATCAATCCTACCACTATGGAACACAAGATATTGTTGCACATTGTAACTAGAAACTAACAATTATCCTCTCAATACTTCTGCTGCTCTTCTCATTTGCTGATTTTCTGGGCATCTCCCTTTTTATTCCCCTCTACATCTCTATACTCCTGACCATGTCTTCCTCTAAAAGCTTCCTTTCACCCCAACACCTCCACCACCTCCTCCTCCTCCTCCTCACTCCTTTTTTCTAGCTCCATCCCTCTCCAGGGTGACGTTGCTGAAGGGGTTTCTCTCATTCAGTAATGAGGGATCCTGGATCAATGCTATGAACAATGCTCACCGGCTGCACGAGCGATACACTCTTATTCTGCCCCTGCGGTGGATGCCTGTTCTCCAGGGGTGTTAAGAGTTAACTAGGGTATTCTTTCTCCGGAAGGGTGTTAGGGATGTGCTCCATCACTTTTCCCTCTCTTCTCCACCAGCACTGAAGCTCCACCCATCTAGCCATGCAGCTTGAGTATCTCACAGGAGACAGCGCCAACCATTTATTGAAATCTTTTTTTTTTTAAATGACAGAGGTATGACCTTTCCGATGCACAAGCTCCACAACCATAAATTCTCACAGATTTCATTTTACATTTCCTCCAAGCATTCACAACCAAATTACACCTCCGCAGCCCTCAACCTATGGGCAAGGATCCAGTATTTTCATCTTCAATTATTACTTTTTAAAAAAAACTTTCAGATGGTGCTTTAGTACTTTTGGAGGCAGGTAAGTGTTTTGCAAGTGCTAAAAAGGGTGGTGTAATCTGTCTCCAAAACACATACATTTTGACAGCAGTTTCAAAGGCTGTCCTTTTCTAAGCCTGTCATCAATATCCCATCAGAAAAAGGGAAAGCAAAGAAGAAGCAAGCATGGAGACGCATCTATTGATTAATCAGCAACACTAAGAGCCCTAATGTATGAAAGATGTGAACCAGTTTCAAAGTGTTGACAGATGAAACAGCTATATAACCTCACCTCGGTGACATAGTCTCCTTCAAGCCTTTCTATCATAATTAGTCTTATCCCTGAAAGGGCATGACATTAATAAATTCTGCATTAAACCCACATGTATAAACTGAGTGGGATTTGAAAGAAAGCAATATTTTTAACCAGCGCTGCTGTGACATTCAATAGGTGGTGAAGAGCAGCTTGAGATTGCACTACAGAGGACACACAATGATACAGGCGAGGACATCACTGCATCAAAGACAAGCAGCAAGCACATGATACAGGAATTATTGATTTATAAGGCATATCTTTATCCTTACAGTATGCATGAAAGTGAAGAGAACATCAAGAGCATCTCTCAATCACCTTGAGCAATGGATTCAAGTCTTTGTTCTGAGCTTAAACAAAGCACCAACACACACTCATGCATGCACTTCTTGGTCCCCAAATCATGGCTAAAAAAAATGCTTTTTACTTTGGACCCCTAAAATCTAAGGATTGTTCCCATAAGGATCAAAGTGTATGTGTATGTTTCAGAGGCTTTTGTGTTTAAGTGTGACTAGTGTTGAGTGCTTTCCTCAGTCTGTGCAAAAAGCCCTCAGATACTGAATGCCACCCTAAAGCATGGGCACTTCTCCTCTTCTCCTTTTATCACCATACACTTCTTGCTCTGGCTACCCTGCTTACCTGTGACAGGAGCGCCTTTCAAATGCACCTCATTGCATTTCAAACGCCAGTGACTCCCACTCCCATTTCCAAGACTCCCACACAGACGTACACGCACGCAGCTGTCAGCTGCCCAAATACTGTATATCCCCTGGCCTTCTCTCCAACCCCTTCCTGAACTAACTCCTCCACAACCTCTAGTTGTTGAGAAAATAATATTTTATGCATGCCACAGCAGCCCACACACAGATACAGCTTATGAAAGACATACCGAGCCTACTTTCCTGCCAACATTTGTCTGCATGTCATGCATGCCTGTCTGTCTTCATGTATATTTGTGTACAGCTTGTATTTAAATGATAAATTTAGATACACTTAAATAATCTTGTGATCTTGTTCTCATATTTTAAAGGAAAAGCATATAGCACAGTTCTTGTTTTGCAGAGTCTGAGTGATCAATATACATTATGTAAATACTCCTTCTCTAAAACTTCAGGGTGCAAAAGGCCATGAGAGTCCAGTTTTGGCATAGGCATCCCATTCTCAAGAGAATTAATCATAGCAAAACAATAGTCTGCCTACATACCTAAGCATTTGTCAGAGCAGGAGAGGACAGAGTAATGAATTTGCATCTGTTTGAAGTGGTATTATTAATTCATGCCAATGAGACTTTGCATAAGGAAAACTGAGTGAAATTTGAAAAGGGGGGGGGGGGTCCCAGTAAGCACAGGGATTGTTTGATCTTGTTACGTCTACTTGTTCTTGTTCTGCTTGTGGAAACTATATTGTTGTCCAAGCATCTTTATGTTTAGGTGCCCCATATTGACTGAGCCCCTTGGGAACAACAGGGCTGGTTTAAGCACAGGCCTATCTTATTTAATCAGCGTGTTGAGCTAAATGACAAGCTATTATCACCGGCCACCCGTCGACTGCTGCTCAGCTTCTCAAACAGCCAAAGCAAAAGGTCAAACACTGATAATGAGTAGACAGAAAGAGCTATTCCTAATTAGACATGAATGTAAAATCTCAATGGAAATTAGGCTGGTATGAGCTTCAGCACGCCCATCTGGCAATTTATTCCAGCTGTACTCAATATGTACTCTTTTCTCCATTTTTTGTGCCTCAACAGGTGTCCATGAATATTACAAGAGTGTATGTTTACATTCATATTCAGCCTTCTACAGGGGGAACTTGTTGATGTACCTGAATGTATATAAGGAAACAAGTACACATTATATTTCACGTGTAAATCAGCGTGTGTGTATGTATGTGTGTGTATGTGTGCCACTCGCACCCATGGGTAGCCTGTGTATGCTGGCACAGCTATTTCCCCCTGGGGTGGGGACGCAGGGTGGTCTTGGGGTGGTGACAAATATACTCGTGGCACACTATCAGCAGCAACACAAACACATGCTGGCAGTATCCCAGCTGTTAAAAGGGGTCTTTATTTGTGTATGTCTATCTGTATGTGTTTGAATCAAGGGGAGAAAAGCACAGAAGGGTAGTAGTGCCAAGTAGGGAGGTTTTGTCTTCAGGGAGAAGGGTAATTACATGAGAGCAAACAGAAGATAAAAAAATATTAATGATATTACTGGTCAGCAGGGTGCTGTCCTCGCTGTGTCCTGGAGACACATATCAAGCATATTCTGGTGTTGCTGCTGATTCAACTCTATTGTAAAACTAAATTCCACACGGTTTTCTTCCTGTTCCTACATGATCTAATGAAGTCATCAAAGCATACTCCAAATAAGGAGCCATCTTTCAACCAGAGGACCTACACTCAAGCCCAAGTGACAGCAAGGATTTACCTTGCTTAAGTGTCCTTGAGCATTTTACTTAATCCCCACCTGCTCTGGGGACACTGCTGTGGTGCTAACCTGTGCTCTCGGGCTGTCTGTGGAGGCAAGTGGAACATGAATTTACCCTTCAGGACCTGAGTTTCAACAGGAAGAGCATTACACTGATAGCTCTGTCCATGGTGCTGAAATCCAGCAGAAAAGCTGCAGACACAAGCTGCATCCTGATTCCACAACACATACTAATTGTAGCAGGTTTTCAGTATGCAGTGGATTTACACTGAAGAAGTGTTGAAATTAAGAATACTCAAAGATAACACGATGCATACTAAAGTCTCTTGTATTCGAGTGCACTGTTGATGGACTTTGCTATCCCACAATGCAATGCACAAATGAAGGAGCTGCTCACAGCTGGGAAAAATTATGCCAAATTGTAGACACTGGTGTACAAACACTGGGTTTTAAAGAATATAAAATCATGTGGTAGCAATAGTACATGTTGCCTCACAGGAATTTGAACCATCCCCTCTTTACATTTCCATTGTGAGATGACACAATTGCTGCGAGCATGAGCACACAAACTGTTACTGCAGATAACAGTGGTGGTAAAGAAGCTTATCAAGCCTGAATACAGCGAATTGTGTTTATGTTTTTGGGGTGCAAACCCACAGTTTTAAAATGTATTCCTCATTTGTTGTTTGATCAGCTTATAAAGAGAGCAAATTTTCAAATGACAAATGTAGATTAAACCACAACACATGTATAATAAATACATATAGCTTATTTGAATTGACAAATTCAACGATACCAGCCAAGACGTTAGATAAAGCTGCAACTATCCATTGTTACCATGATCAATTTCATCTGACAAATTACTTTCTCAGTCAGTCATTAATAATGAGAAATGCCCTTTCCAAAAGGCCAATGTTGATCAATATCCCCAAACCCACAGTCATTTAATTTTCTATCACTTAAAGTTAGGTAAGCCAGTTTTGCCTCTTAATCAAACAACTCATTATCAAAATAGTTGCCAATCAATTTTCCGTTTATCAACTATCTTGAGATCTACTAATCTACTAACCATTTCAGCTCTGTGTGACGCTACAAGAACATAAAAGGCTAAATCACCAAAGAAGTTCTTAAGATGTCAAATTAGAAAGTGAAAGCGGAGCCCAGGTGGTGAAGAGTAAGGTTACCTCAACTTCCTACCCCCCTCCAGAAATGGCCAATAACTGTGAGGTTAAAGTGTAGGATTGCCAATTTTGAGCAAAAAGGGATTTATGCCGATATCAGATGAATCACTGAACCTTGACAGAATTTCCATGAATCAAACTGAAATCTGCTCATGGATCTTCTTTTCAAGGGATTGAAATTATTTAAGAAGATTAATAATGTATTGACCAAAAAGTCACAATTCATGTAGTTTTAAAAAATTCTATGCTACGCCTGGTCTGTGGACCTGAAACCCATAAATATCACCAGACTCTTGATAAGTTCTTTTTGCACCCATTTTGTATTTCAGCGTATCAGAATAAGAATTCAGCTGTGACTGGCCTTGGCTCCAAATTACTCTCAGGCAGTTTGCAGTACGTGGATGGGTTAGAGAACAACAATAGTGTGACTTTCCAATCCAGTTCTGAGTGATCATGTTCCTTCTCCTTACAAAGCTTCAACACTGCGGGTGTTATTTTCTCTCCCTCTTCAAATATTTCTGTATGATTATATTAAAGATAAATATCTGCAAAAAAGCGTGGGTTTCACAAAAGAAGCTATTTCATTACTCAAGTTTAAGAAGTTTTCTCATTGGGCTTCTTATTGTGAGTGATCCAGTCCTTGATGAGGATGATTTTTTCTACCAAAGCTGGGATATCATGTTATTTAGCTTGAGAGGCTTCTGTATTTTTGTTTTTAGTTTGTGCTGTTATGTTTGGTTTGAAGTGGGCAGGAATCCGAAAAACCAAAAAATGAGACATCAGGCACCAGTTTTCACCAATCAGAGTGGGGCAATGTTTGAATCAGACTTTGCCATGTTTGAACAGTTTGCTGATGTCTGTCTATCTGTCTATCTATCTATCTCATCTGCATACCTCCTAACAGTGAGTAACAGTTTTTTAGTGTTTAATTTTTAATAAACAATGTGATCTTTATCTTGAAATTGTCATTACAGCAGGAATATTTAATGATATGAAAAAAAAATCAATTGTCCTTGTTCCATCTAAAATGTATAGCACAGTTACATCTAAAAGGTGAAGTGAGGATCCAATCTGAGTTAAACAAATCAACTGTGAATTTTCAAAAGTGACTGCGTTTTTCGTACAAAATTCCCTCTTTGTCGTCCCTGGAGAATAATGCACTAAAAAGACTGTAACTTTGGAAAGTAGGCTACAAACTTGATTTGCTTTTCTCAAGCTGCTGAAGGCTCAAATGATCTTCAGTTAACCTTTAGAACAAGAGTATCTCCTGCATCACTTAGAAGACTATAATCTCTCCCATTTGAAATTCTGTGTCCCTGTTTCAATTGTTTAATTTTATTCAAAACCATTTTTGAGTGACCCTAAAATATCAGTCTTATTTCATCCTGTGAAACTGTAAAATCTTGAATGCATAAAGTTAGCTAAAGCTAAAGTTATCTGTTGCATATATCTACACTGCACTATTTGGTTGAGGGTTGTTGGAGATAGCAGAACAATATCATGGGACGCATCATGTCTGTGGCCCACTGTTGGGTCACTGAGTTTGCCAAGTCACATCCACTTAACAATCCCACTGAATCTGAAAGGTCTTTAGCTATATGAATATGTTCCGTTTCACACAAAAATATTACAAAAAAATAATAAAAGGGGTGTAAGTAAGTAACAATGTTATTACTCCATTCACTTAAAGCAGAAGTAAGCGATATTTTTGTGTTAATATAAGTCTTAAATAGTTATATCTTCCGACAGCAATCACTTACATAGAGTGTTTGGACCGAAACACGGGTCTGTCAGTCACTCTGCTCTGCTCTGAGCCAAGGAGAAAACTTTTCTCGTATCCTACAAGTTTTAACCAATGAGGAGAGAGAACGGCATGCAGGGCTGTGTGTGCAGCCAAGAGATGCGCCTGAATGTGGTGATGTAGGGACGAGGACCAATAGATCCATGACGAGGGCGGGGGCTGCTAACTCCATCGGCTGACAGGATGTTATGGTGCGTTCAAGGCAACCCGTAACTGGTGTTTTTCCGACCTGTGAAGTCGTACCAGTTCGATCTGGTACGAGTTCATGGGTCGGAAGTTACAAGTGGCCGTTATAGTGACTTTCACAGGTAAAACAGGTCGGAAAAACACGAGTGGGTTACCTGGAACGCTACAAAGTCGTAAGTCGTGACTTGAAGCTGTAATTTACGGTTTCAAAAGCCTGCCCGGAACGCAGCATTAGCCAAAACAACCGGATCGCTTACTTCTGCTTTAAATAAACTCCATTTGTGTAATTATACTTGTAACAACTATGCAGGAACACAACAAAGTAAGAGTCAAATAGCTGCAGCAGAAAAGAAGCTGCTGACTCACTTGCCTTACTGCCTGACAAACAGGTGCATGCTGGGTCTGACCATACGCTAAATGCTAAAATACCAATGGTGGTTCCTCCATCTCAGACTGCTATAGGTGTTCACCACCCCTCCACTGATTTTCTGTGGTGTTACTTCAGCTCAGTGTATGAAAAGAGTACAGTGCAGTGAGCACAGTGCAGCACAGTGAGACGGTGGAGGACTTGGTAGGCTACTGCATAAGACTCACAGTCAGAGATATTCAGACAAGCATGTGCAATGAATGACTGATTGTTGTAACTGCACTGTATAAGAGAGCATCAACTATTGTGTTGCCTAGCAATGCAGTTTATCTCTCCTCACTCCTTTCCTGTTTTATAATTGAATAGAATTAATATCTATATGATATAGGCTATTAATTCTATTCAATTAGGCTAAAGTTGTTTACCGTAATAATATTGCTATGTAAAGCATAGTGTAATTAGGCCTACTGTATCAGTTACATGATGCAAAATGCATGACTGATTTAGATGTAAGGCCTAGATAAAGAAGGTTTTTTTCATCTACAAATCATCAGCACAGTCAGAACATGTTGTACCCTCTGCTTCTCCCCAGTTGTCACGCAGCTAAGTTCACTTGTTGTTCACCTGACTGTACTTTCATCTCAGTTGAGGGTTTTTCTACAAAAGTAGCTAATTTTTTACTTCTACTTGAATATAATTTATTTTCCCTCAGGCACAACTTATTAGTGCTCTTTCTATCATAACTCCAACTTCCACTTCATTATGACTGACAAATATTTATGAAACAGTGACTTCGGGCCTAGTGACCAAAAGTTTACAGAGCAGGAAATCGACCTCTACATTGCCGGAAGACAGGCGGGACGAGGGAAATGAGACAACTAGCCTCAAAGTAGCTGGACACTTAGCATTGGACTTCACGCAAATACTCGTAACTTGGAATACTTGAATGAACGTTGTTTAATGTGTGGACACTTACGGACTAAAGGAATACAGACCAGGAATAGACAACAAGCTGGACTTCAAGGCAAAGGTAGGGAGTCTACGCTTCGTCTGCTAGCTGTCTGCCATTTCAACCTACTGAGGCAGTAATATACCGTAGTGCTTGTTGCTGTCAGGACGGTGGCCAATTGAACACCTCAAATACACAAATATTAATGCCAACTTGCCGGTAGCGAGTCGTAGTCTCCCGCCGGGCGACATCAAGTGGAAATGGTCCTGCCTGCCATAAATAAGACGGTGGAAGTCCAGCACTGGTTTCGTCCATGGCTTGTGTAGCTGTCCTCCTGTACAGTAAGTGGCGGGCTCACCATAACACGTTTGGGAAGAGGAGGAAACCTGGGGGAAATGAGCTCCAGACCTGGCTTCGTTGTGGTTTTGCCGCCGGAAGAGCAAACAAAGTACATTTCTCCAGGCTACTGACAAAATGGTGTCTTCTCGGCTGGGCTTCAAAACTGTAATAACTTCGTGGCTGGCCTTCTATTTTAACAGTTGTGTGTTTTTGTGCTGCATAGCCTACTACTTGATGAGGTGCAGGTGTGCTGAGCTGAGGGACGGACTGACGTTATTACGTCAGTAACCCTGGACACCAAAGGGGCGTTTCATGAAAATCAGAAAAGTGTTTGTGTGGTGCCAGAAACCTTTGAGCTTCATGTAAAGTGTGCGTGTGTGGAGAACCACAAAACATAGGATAGGCCTACTGGTCTTATTGGACATGAATGTTGTGGGTCAATGTACAGCAGAATCCATCCGTTTGCTCTTGAAGGCATCCGCAGTTTCACAGTTGTGAGAAAATACTGTGGTTCCAAGTGATGTGGCTTCAGCTGGCATGGTGTGAAACACTTCACCGTTAACACTTTCACACACAGCCTGTCAGTGTAATGAAAGCCCACAGCCTTAGGCACTGACAGACATACGCGCACACATGCACACACATCTGTAAACTCTCCTGTCACTTTGATTTAACCTTGTTAAATTGTTTCACAGATATTTTTCTGAGTGGAGACGGATTTTCTGTCTGACATGTGATAGGTGAGTTAATTAAGACAGTGACATTATAAAGACTGACTGTGGCATGTTTTTATTAATTCACCATCTGACCTTTCCTCGGGATTCAAGCTAACACCTGATACCTTTACAATTACTGTGTCACACCCTGGAAACATTCAGAGGAGAGGGAGAGAACGCTGAATTCAGCTGTTAAGGACTGCACACAAAAGCCGCAGTGACTTTTCAGTTTTGTTTCTGTGTCCTTTCCTGACTGTGAGCCCCATTGAGCAACGGATGTGCTTTTAAAAAAGGGAATGACGACAGCAATTCAAACTCAGCAAAGGCACACGTGTCGTGCATATACACACACATGCAGACATTTTCAGTGCATGGTATGTGAGAGGTCAGTAATAAAGCAATTGTGCAAGATATAAAAACAGCATTTTGTTTGAATATTACTTCTCAGAAAAGGTCGGAACTTTAAATAGGAGAAATCTGACATTTACATAAATACAAAAAAAAAGTCATTTCCAAAACCAATTTCCCACATGTGCAGCTCAGCTTGAAGAGCTCACAGCCTGTAATATTAGGCCAATGAAATTATTCATTGATTAAAAAAAAGCCACACTGTTACACAATGCAAGGCCTCAAGCAATAAACTTGTGATCCAATGAGACTCAAAGGGCAATGATGACAAACAATGCTGCTGGGATCCCACTCTCTAGTCAATCCCATGACTTTGCCTTTAGCTAAAAGTCATGAAATTACAGTTTGTTATCAGGTGTAAAGGGGGGGGGGCAACATTTAGACAGCTTATCCCATGAGCAGTAAGACTGATATTATTTTTTTTATCCAACTCTGTATTTCTCCAAACCCTCAAAATTAGTCATCTTTGACTCCAGGTAAAAAAATAAAATAAAAAAAAAAAGTCAAAAGTTAGAGTGTGGTGGGATATAAATGCCTCAGAGCTATAATTTTTAGTTTTACAATCCCTGTGATGATACATGAAAACAGATTATTAACCTTTTGCATAAACTTGCATTTAGCCAACAACAGCAGATATCATAGCCTGGAGATATTCACCTTTCAATGAATGGAGACATGTAAGATTGGTCAGTCCTTTCTTGTAGGCTTCATGATACAAGGGAATAGTGTGGGTCTTTTTCACAGAAGACATCATACATGTCTCTACAGTTGCAAGAAAAAGTATGTGAACCTTTTGGAATTTCCTAGTTTTCTGCAGTAATTGCTTTGCTTTCCATTGCAAGCCTGAAGTTTGGCACTCCGCAACACTAATGGGAAAATGTTTTGTGGACTGATGAAACTAAGATTTAATTTTATGTATTTTTTTAATTAATTAATTAATTTATTTGTATTTTTTTGATCATATGGTATGGTAAAAATGGCACTGCATACCAGCATGTTTAAATTATCTCAAAAGTGAAGTATAAGGCCATGGTCTGGGGCTGCTTTGTGTTCAATAAAGACATGAAAATTGTTTGTGTTTATACTTGTGACTTAGATGTAGATCAGATCACATTAAATGTCCAATTAATGCAGAAAACAAAAAAATTTCAAAGGGTTCACATACTTTTTCTTGCCACTGTAGGTGTGAATATAAGATCCAGTGAAGTCCCATTTAGCTGCTTCCGTTCCAGGGTCAGAATATTGATCTTGTTGATTCAATGTCACACTTATATGGCTTCTTAATGCTATTAGAAACACGTGTGCTTTTCTCACACTCCTTCTCTGTTGGATACTCAAATAGAAATAACATTACCATAAAATAATATAATAATATAATATTTTTTTTCTAATTCTCTTACAGTTAGCACAGATCAAAGATATCACCTCTAGCAACAAACCAGGAGTGAATCATCCCTTGAGCGCCACAGTACGGTGGTCCTGAGAGCTCAACACACTGCAGCCTCGGAAAACATATGCAAAGACACAAAAGAAACACGCTGCGAATTCAGAAAACATCTGTATCACTTTGACAACACATGTGCTGCATTTACAAAACACAGCAGAAGTCTTTCCAGGGGACACAATAAAGTGATGAACCTGGCTGGGACTTGTTCAATGCCCAATTGTGACTTTTGAAGTTAAAAGCATTGAATAATAATTGCGTACCAGCAGGATCATCTTTTTTTTTTCTTTCTTTTTGAGTTGTATTTTGATTTTCATTACAGAACACAGAAAAGTCAGGGAGAGAGAGGCCGATATGGCGCAAAGGGTTACAGGTTAGACTCAGACCTGGTCCACTGTGGTTGGTTTTGCCCTCATTGTACCCCCAAGCCCCACTCCACATGCACAGTTCTCATCCCACCCTACACTTATGACTGTTGGAAATCCTACCATTGTGTTGCAGGACTGAAGCTTGTTTGTGTATTTGGAAGTGTTTTCTTATTTTGCAGTGCACTGAGCTGTCAGGGCCACCGCACCACAGAGCAGGTTAGCATCTTGTCAGCTGTTGTTTTGATTTTACAGCTTGCGACTTAACTGTTTTATCACACTCACACCACAGCATCATTTGAACATGGCTGGAAGCTGTTTTGAGCAAATTGCTCTAAAATTCAACTGTACACTGTAACCACTGCACCCAGTACCACATGGCAGACAAAGAAAGTTAATGACTAACTGTGAAGCATTTACACAGGTAAGGAGATAATTACTTCCCTCAGAAGTAGGAAGGGACACATAAAGGAGAAAACAACTACAGGAGAGTGAATATCAAACTTAAACACCTCAGAATGATAGCTACGTTTTCTCTGCAACTGCTGTTTGTGTAAATAATTGATTGTTTCTTCATAAATTCTACATATGATATCAAATGAGAAAAATCTCTTATTGTAGGATTAAGTACAAGTAACACATCAGATCAAAATACTGCAGAGTACATCTAGCTTGAACTGAAACCTGCAACACTCAATATTTTTATAGTAACAATGGGTGTAACAGATGTCACTTAGAGACAAACCCAGAGTTAATTATCACCCATCCCTGCAGTTCCCCTGCAGTTGAATCGTGCTTTATTTATTTTTAATTGTTTTTGTTTCAGTCTCACCACTTATCAGTGTTGATTTGAACAGAAGAAGGCAGCTATTTTTACCAACAACAACAAAAAAGTAGACAGTATAGAGTGCCGAACAGGAAACAGGAAGTAACGGCCGCCATGGGACCTCAGTTTGGAAATAATCTCCATGATCCGATTGAATTGTGCCATGAGAAAAAAATATGACCTCTACCTGTTTAAAACATTGCGTTTCATGCCGAGAAATCAGCAGTTTGTTGTAAAACTATTGTAAAATAAAATTCAGAAGAATCCAGAAAGACTACAGGTGACGTCACACACCAAATGCCGCCCTTTCCCATGTCAGTTGGTTACGTATTTTTTGTAGGACACCAGATCTGTAGTCCATAGAGCGGTCTTAGTTTAGTTTAGTTTATTTTGCACCAATAAAGAATAACAAAAATGGGACATATTAAAATACATTGACAAAAAAAAAAAACAATAGGTGCAAGCCGAGACAAGAGACCCAAAAGGCCTATACAAGGCCTCAGCTCAGGAAAAAAACAACAATACCAAAACACAAAATACATTCTTTCTTCCGTTGCCGTTGTACGATAAACTGCTGATTTGTTGGCATGAAACGTGATGTTTTAAGTAGGTTAAGGTCATATATCTTTCTCATGACACAATTCAATCAGATAAAAAAAATAACATTTTGACTCCTGTTCACTTACATGGAGATTTTTTCCGAATTGAGATCCCATGGCGACGTTACTTCCTGCTTCCGCTTCGGCACTCTATACTGGCAGAGTTAGTGACTTGCTGGTGAGTTGAGCCTTGTAATGCTATAACCAACATTTTAACTTTTCACCTTGGGAGGATTAATGAACATGGCACAGCTTAACATTTTTTAAAATGATCAATTATAATGTATGAAAATATATTTATGTGTAAAGTAACTATGGCGCTGACAAGTGCAGTGGAGAAAAATAAATGTAGTAGCTATCAGTTACAATATTTTGATTTGTTACTGCCACCACTGCGCTTGTGGGAGATTTTGTAGTGGCATGTGCAAATGGTTCATCATAAAAACGCCAACTGAGGTAGCCTAGTGTGTTTTGGAACAGCAGTGACCACCCTAGCAGTGACTAGAGATCTGAGCCAAGGATCACAGATTGATGGCCCGAGAACTGACTCAGACTGTTGATGTTGCTTTTACCAATAATTTGTTACTCGTCTGTATTTCCTTATTGATGAAAGCCGTTTGGATGAACAGTCCATGTAAATGAGAGCTGACCGCACTCATCATCCACTTCTAATTAACAACTGGGAAGCAACTTAAGGCAAAGCAAAGATCAGAATTGGGCAGCTCACTAAAGCAACATTAACTGGCCACCTTACAATAGCTGCCTTTTGATTCTGGACCCCAAGGGCCAGTCTGGTTGCACAAGACAGAGAAGTGATGGCATTACTGATTCAAGGCCTTTAAGCAAGGTGAGTAAAAGCTAAAAGAGGCTTTGGTGGCTTTCTTTTTTTTTTTGGAAGGGTGCCTAACCAGTTGGAATCAGCAATGCCGTGTGTGTGTGTGTGTGTGTGTGCGCGCGCGCGCGCGTGTGTGTGGCTACATTGAAAATAGCAGGTTATGAAACACATTGAATCACCTGGCAAAACCACAAAAATAGCACAGCATGCCTGTTTGCCATCAGTATTTCTGCCCTGTTGTTTTCATAAACATGCTGAAAAAGGATGAATGCAGGAGAGTGAATTAAGTTGATTCATGGCTGCTTCTGTGGTGTTACAGTGTGGATTTACTGTGTATTTTTGATTTGTTGGAGCGGAAGACAAATAGGTGGAGAAATAGACAAATAGATGGTACAGCGGCATTTCTGAATGCTCAACTATATTATGTTCTTGAAGAAATGCACACAAACACACACAGCCTCAGCTGTTTTCATATGAGGTGCAGTACAGTAGCCGGTTTTGTCTGTAAAGGCTGCCCCGATGATATGATGATATGTAGCAGAAAACTCATGGAGCACAGAGCACCAGAGGTCCCAGAACCCCAGAGACTGCTTTGCAGGCAACCAAAGGCATATCTGCAGGCAGCTACATCACACACCACTATCTGTCTGGAGCTGGTGTACATCATCATGAGCTCTGTAACATTGGGTACTGAAACATCCAAATGCCGAGATTCCCAGCGGAGTGCCGCTTTCTTTTCTACAAAGCTTGAACATATTGCATTACCGTAGTGGGAATATGAAACAGTGCTGTATCTGTTGGAGGTTTGTGTTGTGCCTCAAAGATAAGTTGAAGTTGAGTTCTACCAAGTGGAGTAGAAGGTGGTCTTTGGTTGTTTCAGCTCTGAGGTTATCTCCACCACAGTGCACCCTGAGAGCATAGAGGGGGGGTGGATCTGTAAACAGTGTTAATCACCAGAACAGAATAATGTGATTTGCTCATAATGAGAACGGGCGTAGCACATCACACTTAGAGCTGTGATTACTGACATCTCACTGAGTCCCGATGTAGCAGAACTAATTCATACATACAAATGTATGTCTAAAAAAATGATGAATTCACTTCAGGCTAATTAATAATCAAACAAACCAATGAGCAGTGAAACACCCCAGATGATGCGTCGAGTCCGACTACACCGGGCTTCTTTCGATCATAATACACCACCATCAATATAGCCAGGAGCTGTGTTGTACATGTTTTCATCTGCAGAGAGCTGCATTTGATTTCTTTAACGCTCACACCAAGCTGTGAATTCAGAACGTCTCCTGTCCTAGAGGGATGTAAATATTAAAGAGCTCTAAGAAGAAGAAGTCAGGAAAAAGATTACACAATGCAATTGAGCAACGTCCTTGTTCCTTTTCAAATAAGGCTGTCAAAAACCTTCTAAACTTGATTTTTCTGCTGCCTTCGGTAATGACATTTGCAGACCTGGCAGACGGGGTCAAACTAAGTTGTATAAACATCCACAATCATCTACTACAAAGTTATCCAAGAGAGATGAGGCTAAGGCTGAATTTACCTAGACATATTGACCTTAATTGATGAAAGGTTTAAACCAGAGTTCATTTACATTTCCGCCAAGTTTGCAAATGACAATTAGTGTAAGCTCATTGTAAGCTTAAATTCTCTGACTGTCAATATTGCAGACGAGTAAGCGTGTAAGAAGTGCAAGGGTCACAACTATACAGACAATGGACTCAGCACAATAAGAAAAATAACTGTGTCTGCACAGGAATATTTCAGCCTAATAGAGAAATTCATTGGTAGCAGTTCTGGGTGAGCGCTAAAGGAACTAAAAGGGGGAATTAGGGCAGTGCATTGTTGTCAGAGTTTACAACATAACCCAACAATTAGCGGTCCTACTTGCTCTCCCCAGTGTCCAGTGTGTTAATAGTCTTGGGCAGGTTCCAGTATTCCATTACTGAATAATTGGACAGCATAGTGGGCCATCACTGAGCCCCTTGCTCTTGCCAAGGGAGAGGTGAAAGCCTTATTGATCCTGTGTCTGAATCTCTGATCAATCACCCCAAATCAGCCCCCGGGGGATGAGCCAGGGAAAACAGGTGACAAAAGATATCTCTATGACTATGTATATATTAATCACAACCGAGGCTGCAAGGATACGTGCAGCATCACAAGTAGCATCTCAACACAAAAATCTCAAGTGAACGCGGAAGAAAGCCGCGGCGGAGCGTGTCTCGAGGACGGTTTTGGTCAGACGCTCGGCGACGCGTCTCTCCAGGTGACATCAGTGGCGGAGGAGCCTGCTGTGGCTTCCTGTAATTGAGTTAAATAAATGATTGCGTTTCCAGTGGCGGTTGCTGTGGCCTTCAGCTTTATGCCTGGCTAGAGCCACAGCCGATTTAATTAATTTTTAATTAGGAGGGAAAATTGCAGGCCTATTCCACCGGGACCTTTAAGACATCTGTGCATTAGAGATAACATTCTTAAATACCCTGCGCCTCCCAACAGTAGGAGCTTTGAGGGCAGCGTGGCTCGCGCAGACCAAGGGCCAGGGGAGGTAGACTGGGTGCAGTAAAAGTTTTCTGAGGGCTTGTCGGTCGCACTCGACGTGATCGGGGTTTGTTGATCATCGCCGTGAATGCCACCAAGCCGGAGTGAGCTTTAAGCCGCAGACTTGAGAAGATTTGGTCCATCCATCAGTCACCGAGATTCCTGTCACTGTCACACACAGCTTTAATTGAGTGATTGATTGAACTTTCCCTCGTCCCATCACACACAAACACTTATATATATGTGACTGCGGCAGGCCATTAATTTGCACACACTCACACATACTTGCACGCAGATCCACTTTCCCCCTGATGAATATGTAGCGCTGTCCTATTTTGCTTCTTGCCATGTAATCCCTCACACACTTAGCCTTTGCATGCTGCGGCCCGGGCTTGATGTATGGCAGTCATGGTGTGTAAGAATGTAGCGGGAGGATGTTCAACAGCCTGTTGGAGGATGTTTTACAGCCCTGGCAAGCAGTATGTTGTGACAATGTGTTCAATATCACAACGCATCAAAATTTACTGCAGACTTCCAGCACTTTCCATTCATTGTACTTTATCGCTATGGCGACACACATTGATCTTGGCAAATAATACTTTTTATTATTGAACATTACCCCACGCACTCCATAATCAGATTTATTTCCTGTCCAGCATGTCTGCAGCGAGGCATATGAACAGATATCAGAGCAGTATAAGGAGCAAATTCTGCCCTGTACTTGATGTGATAATATCCATGAAGAACATTTTATCGGAGAGGGAGATTTTATCTGTGTTTGTTGTGCCTGAGAAAAACACCTGACCTTCTCTTGGTGATACAGACTGACAAGTTCTTACAGAAATATGGGAGCTGATAGCAAAAAACGCCTCGCATTTGATCTCGCAGGGTGTCGCACAGCCAGCTGATCGTCTGCTTACAGGGCAGGTGGAGATGAAAAATAGAAGATGATAACCTTTCAATGAGTGCGAAATTCAAGAAAAACTGCAAAATCAGTCTCTGATTAATGAATTTCAAAGACCTAATTGGATCGTTTTCAGAAAGTCTCTCCACCGCAGAGCATCACTTCGCTGTGGTGTTACATTTTGTTACATTAACAAATGTGTTTTTGGAGGGAGCGTTTTGTTGGAAGAGCTGATGGCAGAGCATGGAAGTGCCTAATTAGGCTGCTGTCCAGGAGGCTGTAGCGTGTGTGAGAAACGCCCTGTCTTTGGCATTTAATCTAAGCCTGTCACATCCACTTTGCCTCCCCCTCAGCCCCCAGAAGCACTCTGAACACATGGCTGAGGGGACACCTGAATGCATCGCTGTAATTCTCTCTCTGTGGGATACGTGCTGATATGCCTCTCACATGACACCGACTGACAGTCCTCTGGGCTGAACCCTGCGTCGCTCATGAAATAATTGATGAAGTAGCAGTGTGTTAGGACCAGTGTCTTTCGGTGTGTGTGTGTGTGTGTGTGTGTGTGTGTGTGTGTGTGTGTGTGTGTGTGTGTGTGTGTGTGTGTGTGTGTGTGTGTGTGTGTGTGTGTGTGTGTGTGTGTGTGTGTGTGTGTGTGTGTGTGTGCGTGTGCATAACAGGTAGAGAATCACTTATAATTGGACAAACCAAACAATGACTGCAACCCATTAATTATTTTTCAGCTTTTGTTTTGCCGAGTGACAGACTTGTAAATTGAATTGTTGTCTATTGATCGCAATACAGCAATGAGACATAGAATGAAGAAGACACAAAAACTGCAGAGACAAACACTGTCAAACAGGGGGTGTGGCTGACAGGCACAGAAAAACAATGAGTGTCTCTGATGAGACAACAAGAGATGCTCGAAACATACGATTTGTCAAAACCATCCACATGTTTGTTTTTCAGTAGGAAGATGAACACCAGAGGGGGGTAACTCTGCAATTCTGAAAAGACAATTCAGTGGCATTTCTTACACTGACACCTCACAGCATCTAGCCTCACGCATTGTTTCAGTGTTGTATGTCTAGGCTTGGAGATGTATCTTTTTTTCTTGAGATATCAGCTTGTGATGCTCACAGTGCTGAAAAATTTCATTTCAAAAGAAATTACAGCGGCAGCGCCTCTTTCCGGAATCAGTGTTCACATTACTGTGGATAATCCACAGAGCTGGGCGGCTTTCAATGGAGCCACTTTCTACTGAGGAAATAGTCCCCATGAAAACTGATGATACTAAGTTCAGTGCATGGAAGAAACGGTTCTGCAAAGTTTAGGATGTGCCATTCATATACACTGCACGAAGGGTGACAGCAAAAAGTGAAATTGGCTACATAATTTGTCACATTGGTGAACAAAACTTTAAAGTGGTTATTTAACATCAAAAGTGGGGCTCATAGTCAATTTTGAACTGAAAATCACAAAAATATTGATTTTGATTTTCATTCCTGACTTTCTCTGAGACTGAGCACGCTTCATCTGAATGGACTAACAAGCTAATTGCTACTGTAAGGTCACACTTGTTTGTTTTTTGATGGTTTTAAATCTTCAGGATTTCTCTACAACATTTAATATAATGAAATGCTCAGTGTTAGAGATGTAGTCAGATAATCTGCTTCATCAAGAATGTGTGGGTGTGGCCAAATTTGACTGACAATACCTTGATGACATAACAAAACAAACCCACCAACTGTAAATACACCGTGCTTCAAAATTCCTCAGCCTCTTATTGGTGCACAAAATACATGACACCTCCTTTATCGAACTGAGCACCACCCACTTCAGAGAGAAAGTAGAAATCTTTCATGCAAAGGTTTTAATCTCAGCAGTAACGTGTTGGTGTTTGGAGTGAAATAGGTTTTCAGGCCTTTTAAAGATATCTGTTAGATTTTGTTGCTATGTAGCCCATAGCAATAAAATACCTACTTATCATTGACATGAGACATTAATACTGAAAGTATCTTTCTAAGTGCACTGATGTCTATTTGGCATTTTTGCAGCATCTTTCCTCACTGTAAAGACTGCGAGTGAAGCTGCAAGATGAACATCAATTTAATTACAAAAACGAAAAAGAGATGTAGCCTATCTGCAAATCAAAGAGCATTTCTTTCCAGTGACCTTTTAACTCACACTGAGCCGCTTTTTTCATTGTTACAACTTAGTATCAAAGAAACAGGCTCCAACGTTACTGGCTGTTAAGTTTGTTAAATGTTTTTCTTTTTTGTGTGTGTTATTTCTTTTTGAATTTTTGCCTTTATTCGACAGTGGGTGTGGAGAGACAAGAAAGGAGGGAGCGAGAGGGGATGACGCACAGCAAAGAGTTTTATCTTTGATAGGAACTTTTTTGTCAGATGGCCCAAATAATTTGCACACTCGCTCACTAACTCTCTTTTCTCATTCATACACACACACACACACACACACACACACACACACACACACACACACACACACACACCAACACAGAGCCTTACTCTGCAGGAGGTTTATTTAAACCACATGAGTTTGCTGATATAATTTGCCTGAAACTGAACTTGTATAATCATTTTCCTCCCTGTGATTTTGAAGAGATATTTTAATCTCTTTTTAAATTAATAGAAATAGGCTTTCAAGAAAATAAATACAAACCCCTATATGTATGATGAGCTTCTCTCTTTGAATCAGCTATCTGCTTTGAGCCACTTTCAAATCTCACCTGAGAAACTCTTCAGCTCTGTTTCTTATTTTCCTGATTCGGGGAACACTGGAGGCACGGTCATGTTCAATCTCATCTTTAGATTTTTTTTTTTTTAAACTTGTTGAACCATTTTTTCATTTAGCTTCTGCACTTACTTGTAGATTTTTCACTATGACATCAGAGCTCACCTGAGGATTTACGTTGTCTCTGTGTTGCTGCTGACAGGATTTTCAGAATAAAACGATGCCTCACATAACCAAACAAATCAGTTGGACATGTTGTGCCTAATTTAACTTATAAATAATGTTCATGTCTTAATGACCCACATGCAGTGAGAACTGGGGCAGGGAGGCATTAAATAGTAAATATTTCTTCAACTAATTTCAAGGGAGACACATGTTTGGATTGATTAAACAACTTTCCTACTAGCAGCTCAGCTGTTACTCACACTTCAGCTCTTCGCCCTCTCCACTTATTGCTGCTGCCACTTGTCAGCTATGTGTAATGGTTTCCAGACTACACTGTAGATGAGTATTCCAGTCTTTCACCGTTTGGTAACATGGTTTAAGATGTGTAGTAGTATAGGGACAATTTAACACATTGCAAAGGACATTTATCAAATCTGCACACACCCACCAGCAAAGGACTCAAACTATCAGAGCCAGGAACAAGGTTTGAGCCCAGGGTCGCACAGCTCACTTGTAAAAGTTCACAAGGTTTATTGTACAAACAATTACACAAAACACTTGGAGAGGTGTCCAAAACAAGTGGCAAAAACATGTTCAAAAGGACAGAAGGCAGGTCTAGGTCTAAGCACACTAGAAACACTTTTGAGGAAAATGGATGCAGACAAACTGGCAGAGGACACTGGGGAAGGGGGAGTGTAGGACATGTGTATACACGCTATGTGAGAGGAGACCATGAGACACAGGTGGAACACATTAAGGGTGATGACAGGGGAGAAAGCAGACAAAGACCTGAAACGAGACAAGAGGTAAGTGACCCAAAAAAAACAAAACAGGAAGCGACATTAATGAACGAAAACTGACTTTCAGACAGGCTGGATTTGAACAGAGGACACCAGAGCCGTAGACCAATGACTTGGTCTTGTTATGTAGCACCATAGGCTGTAAACAAAGATGGAGGTAAATGTAATGTGGTTTCTGGAGAGTGTTTTTCTTGTTTTGTTTTGCTTTTGAAGCTCAGACTGGTCTGTAGGGGAGCTAGCCAGAACTTTTCACAAAGAGAGAAATTAGCTTTATTTATTTATTTCTGCTGTATTTGGACATTTTTATATTGGGATTGATTTGCTTTTGTGGCCATGCCTCAAGTGGTCGTTTGAGAAGTTGCAGCTTTTGGCGCTTTCCATCCTGGCTTCATTTGTCAGCCCTGCAGGTTGCCTTATGCTAAATACTTATCCAGCCGAGTTACCATTGCACCTACCCTCCTCGGCAGAATCTGTGTGATTTTCAGTCATTTGGATAAACTAATCCCTTTCACGTATACCAGAGTGCTGCTACTCTAATTTGTATGCCAGTTGAGTTGCCTCTTCCCTGACAGGGGTAGTTAAAATCAGTACGTACAAACACCAGCATGAACATCTGTACTCCCACAGCTCGCGTCCGGTGAGATCGCTGCAAACATAAAGCAAAACACTTTGCAATGTCAGTGCAGGTTTCCCAAGGGATCGTGCTGGTGTCTCTTGTGCTGGCTCCGTGGTCACTGACCGCATTAACACTTGCAGGTGTAACCTATAGCGAGGCCTGTTAAGCATGTCAGCCAGCTGCCTCCGCTGTGAATGCTGTCTCAGTGGTGCTGGGCTTTAATAGATGATAATCACAGTAGGACGTAGGGGGGCAGGCCAACACGGTTTTAATAGTTTCAGATGGATGTGTCTGTCTGTGCAGCAGGACGAGGAAAAGCGGCAGCGACATCAGCACCTACTCACACTGACTCTGAGGTGACCTTATCCACAGTGATGGCAAAATGTCATCTCAATTAGGCCAATCACATGCTCCGTTTCTGTCACGGCTGGCCAAAGAGACGCGGCGAGGAGGTTTTGACAGCTGGATGCTAAGAGCTCAAATTGCTCCATTAGAAACATTTTGATTCGGAATCTATATTAATCCAAGGATGAGTCACACTGTCTGCAGTCAAATACACTGGCTGGATAAGTGGCTTGATGCAATATACTCCTATTCATCCACATTATTTAGTCTGTCACATTTATTTGTGTTTGCAAGGAGAGTTAAAATGAGAAAATTATACTTAACCTGACATCCTCATGATTTAACTTTAAAAAATGGTTTAAATAAAACAGCTTAAACGTGGGAAGAACAAATCTCTATATGTGACACCAGACTGCTACATTAACCCCACGGACGCTTTTCGTTTAAATCGCTCACATGCCTCTTTCTGGTGGTTCTAAATTTAGTTTTAATCACTGAGCTGATATATCTGCATTTTTAAATCAGAAACTCATATACCTGTTAAGCCACATCGTTAATCAACCAGTGATCACCGTGATATTTTTCCCCTGGCATGAAAAGACTCCCAGATACTAAGATATGCACACACACGTGCACGCGTGGGCACGCACGATGACACTCTTGTCTGTGTCTCTCTAAAACAAACATACACAAACACAGACTTGTTCAAATCAGAGCTCCGCACCCTTGCATGCCTATTAAACAACAGAAAACTGTGACCTTGGTTTCACACAGAATATGAAATAAGCCGGGCCATTATTTTGTTAATGCAGAGTACGTGGAGCCCTTCAAGCACTTTAGTTTCTGCCTTAACATTTAACCGTTCTTTATTGCTTGCTGACTAGGCTCAAGACAGCAAGGTCAATTACCAAGGGTTCCCCTCAGAAGGTACTTTACCTAGCTCATCATTTTGCATAAAGTCTTCAAAAGTAACCATAATGACCCTTGTAAACGCCAGGTAGAGGGATTAAAGTCAGTTGCTTCTGTTTGAATACACTACAGTTTTGTGATTGTGTTTGTTTAAGTTTTTTTTTAGTTTTTTAGTTTTTTTTTAGCTGGAGCCTGGGAGTAAAATGAGAAGGGAGAGTGCTGTAAAAAAGGTTTAAGATCTTACCACATTAAAATATTCAACATGCAGCCTTGAACGGAGGGTCACTACATGAAAAATGTTATAGACCACATTATCTGAGGCGTTGGGAAAAGAATAGCACTTTCCCTCGGGCTACATTTGGAGAATACAAGGCGAGTCCACAGTCCGTGCTGCAAGTTTTAAGTCCAGACGGAACGGACGGAGGATTGTAAACAGCAAATACCCATGAAATTATTTGTGTTGGCCGCCAGTCTTAATGACGCCAAGTAACACAACCCACCCCTCCCTCCTTCCCTCCCTCCTTCTGTCTCTCTTTCGCAAACTCTCAAAATCCATCTCATGAATGTATGCATGCGCATGCAAAACTACACACACATGCACGCGTTTTGCTCGTAAATTTCAAACCGTTGCACCACCTAGAGTAATCACAGCGGCCATGCATGAAGTGCTCTACCCTCTACTGACAGAACCTTAATCAAAGGTCACACACAAGAGAAGAAAAAAATGCACCACTGTAATTGTTACATGCCTAATTTAGTAGAACATTGCGTAAGCTTTAGGCTGTTGACTGCCATTGATTTATGTTATTGCAGCCCTATTGACTTTCATAACAGTATTCAGTGAGCGATTCCCCTCTAATGTTTACTACACACCATATACCTATTACATCACATACAATAAATGAAATGTACTGTACCTACATGATAGGAGCTGTTGCTACTTATTGCCCAAGATAAAAATGTTTGTCTCGCAGGAAGCAGAATTGCCCAAGTCCCCTATGCCACGGCAGCGGTAATGTAATGCTTTACAAGAGGAATGATATTAGAGGAATTTTTCATCTATTGTCCTCTGACAACTACATCTGGCTCCCCCCAAAGGCATTCGCTCCATGAATTTGAAAAGCAGACTCAGCTGACGTTATTTCTCCTCCTATTTGCCGACACCTCTGCACACTGGAAACTAATTAACTGGACATTTAGTTCTGTCAGAAGCCTGCAACTAAATGCCCAAAGTTCAGCTTCTCACAATTCAAAAAGAAATCATTCTTAAGCTGCCGTTAACAAAAATGTCATTTATGAAAAGGAAGGCTTTAATATGCAATTCTGCTCACATTTAAATTTGAACCATTCACAGTTTGCTACAACTTAATGGACTTTTAAGTAACGATGGCTTTAGAAAAAAGAGGCATACAGTCTTTGAATGTTGATTTGCAGCTGGAGACGTGATTTTGAAACACTCAACAAAAAAAACTTTTTGTTTTGATGGAAGCTGTGCATTTATTGGTATGTTAACAAGGTTAGAAATTAATGCAGGACGGGCGGCGTTTAGCTCACCTGGTAGAGCTGCCGCCCCATGTTGAGGCCATAGTCCTCACTGCAGATGGCCCCAGTTCGAATCCTGCGTCGAGCGGCTCTTTCCTGCATGTCATTCCCCTCTCTCTGCCTCCCCATTTCCTGTCTCACTCTCACTGCACTATCCAATTAAAGGCAAAAAATATACTTAAAAAAAAGAAAAGAAATGAATGCAGGACTAATGACACAAGTGGAAGACAGAGGGGGGATGAATGATGGCGAATATTAACAAAACTGATGACCTATATAATCGCACAACGTAGTAAAGAGTTCTCACTGGGATGTTCAAAACAAGGCAAATAAACCAAGACAGACAGTCGTACAACGGGGAGGCAGGCATGATCAGAGTCATGTAGACAGACAGGCAAAGGGTTAGGTATTCAAACGAAGATCTAAGGGCTCAGTAATTTGAAAACTGTTGAGTTGAAACAGAGAGGTGAACAAACAGAGCCTAGATGCACTGTATGTGTATGTTCCAGATGCAGAGAGGATGATCAGGTGAAAGGGAACAGGTGTGTTCAGGGTCATCAGGTCAGGGGGAGTGGCTGGGGTACAAATGAGATGTGCTGTGTCTCAGTGTGTAAGTGCATTCACGCTGACAACTATTAGCAACATGCAATGCACTGTAAGAAATCAGATGGTGCGGTCGAATGGTGAAAATATTGTGAAAAGAAAAATGTGGATACGTAGCAGAAGAGGAGGGACCACCAATTCTGACTTTGAGACTTTTTTATGTTTTGACATTTGTCGTTTTATTTTGTAGTAGCCTCCCTTGTGTGCCTCAAGTTGGTTTTTGTTCCTGTCTTTGTCCTGTTTCCACTCTTGTAATTGTCCGCCCCGCCTTTCATGTTTCACCTGTGTTCAGTTACCCTTGCCTGTGTATTTTTTCTCTGTGCTTCCGTTGCCAGTGACAGTTTGTCTGTTTGCTCGTGTACTTTGTTTTCACATCAACCTTGAATTTTCTTGTATACCAGTTTGGCGTCCCTCAAGCTCCTAGTGCTTTCTGTTCAGTTGTCCCTCATGTTATCCTTCAGAATTTACCTGAGTTTAGACTTTTGTTGGTGAACTTTGTTTGGCTCCCTCCTCAGTTTGGATTTCTACGTATTTTACCACTTCAGGGAGTCTAAGCATTTTTTTTTTAATCGTTTTGTTTATTGCAAGAACTCTGCTGAGCTTTGCATTCAGGTCCAGTTAACCCAAACATTAGTTCAACATTTTGCTTATTTGCCCATTGCCATAATCCCTATAGTTATAGGGGTAGGTAAACTACTTGTGCTTTTGAAATCTCTCCGCCCAGCAGCCGTGTCTGGAATGTAGTTTGGGCAATGCATTTGCCTCAAAAACAACTCTGTCTCGTAATGTAACATGATTATTTGGTAACGTGGTGAATGTGCAGGTCACAGCTTCTCTCCGAGAGCGTTTTTAGAGTTGTTGGATTGTGTATTTTATGAGTATGTACTGTTACCTGAGCAGCTTAGCTAACACAGATCTCAAAACAACATGCACCGACAATTAAAGGTACTTAAAGCCCTATGACTATAGGGATATGGCAATGGGCAAATTTGCCAAAATGTTGAGCTACTGTATCCCTACTGTGGGGACACACAGGATACTTCTTTTGAAGTGAAGTGATCGAATAGCAGGAGGCCTGGTCAACTATTGCAATCGTTATTTTTGGTGAGTTTATGACAGCAGTTTGATTCGACGAGTTCACACACTACCACCATGAGTATACTGTGTACACGGTGCGCGTACTGACTATCTGATGATTGAGATGCAGCATTAGTGACGGCGAAATCATGGGACTGGCAGGAGCGCTGGATGGAATGCGAGAGTCATGACAGATACAAGTTCTTGAATAAAAAAGCTCTGCCATTGATTTACTATTTAAGATCCCCATCAAACTTAATGCCCCCTACCTTGACACTAAAAGGGCAAGGACTTGGAAAATAGATAGGAATCCACTCAGACTGAGGTCTGCCTGCTGAAAGCACTATTGAATCCGACATCTCAAACACAAATAGCTGCTTCGACGCTGCCGAACATAAACCTCTCGTGTTCAACATCATATTGACAAGCATCACTGGAGTCTGGCTTATTGGCCCTGGCTTTCCCTGCTGCAGTGGTGAGTGTGTTTGATGAGGCCACTGTGTTAGCTCAGCCTCTCAGAAATCATTCGGGTGCTATCCCGCTTTACAGGATGTAAAAGCACCTCTCTACACTGTTCTACTCTTGTACCTCACACAACATTTGTATGACAAAAAAAATATCCTTTTCAAAAACCTTCACAGGAACAGTAAAAAAGAAAAAAAGGGGGGGAAAAAAACAGAGATGCGGCAGATCTGCAGAACTGAGCCCCGGTAATTTGCCTCAGGCTCCGTGTGGTTTCAATCATTGTCAATCATTTAGTTTAATGCACTACGGAAGATCGGGGAGGACCTGTGTCACCGCTCAGAGCTGCACTGCCTCCTGCCTCTGCTTTACAAAGGAAGACAAAAACAACAAACACACACTCTAAATCACAGACTGCTCTGAATATAATTACTATTCTCCGGGTAATTCCCCAAACCCTTTTTTCCCTCCATCTACGCTCCCTTTAGATGTGCTCATTTGAATAGGAAGCAAAAATCATGTTCCTTTAATATATGATGTGTTTTCTTCCCTGGACATTATTATGGAGCCCTTGCAGAATGGTTGTAGGAATAAAAACGTCATTGAACATAAAGCTCCAACATACCGTAGGGCTGCAGACACTGACTATGCTAATGAATGCTCCATGCAGCCTCATTATGAGGCATGGAGAGGTCGTTTTTCTTGGCTATTTTCCTGATGAAGTATTGCTCGAGGTGGGGAAGTGGGTTGAGGTCTGTGGTGTGTGTCTTCGGGATTGTGAAGGGGGGGGGGGTAAAAAAAACTAAAGTAAATGAAGAGAGAGCTATCATTAGTTCGTAAGATGTGGATGTATGGTGTGTGTGTCTCCTGCAGGGTATTTGTGTTCACTCTTTTGGTGTATCAGTTGCTGACAAATGAAGAGCAAATTAGTTTAAGATTTAAAAAAAAAAATCAGTGGGCATGTTATGGACATAATTATGTCTTAAGTTTCACTGCCACTCTGGGGACCTTGTGTGGTTTGCAGAACTAGGAAGAAAGACTTTTTTTTCCTTCCTCTTTCAGTGTGATCCACACGGCCAACAAATGAGATGAGTGAGTGTACCATGTATAATGTTATGCACAAGTTATCCATATTTTTTAATGTAATAAGCTCAGGGTCCTGAAGAAAAAAAATGGAGCATGCCAATTAAGACACTCACTCCCAATCTGCTCTCTTTCTCTCTCTCTCCCTCTGTCCTTTTTTTTTCCTTCTTCTTTTTTTTCTCTTCTCTCCTGATTATTTCTGATGCTGCAATCTCCACCATCCTACCCCCCCATTCCCTGTCAGCATCTCAACCTCATAATTAGTCGGCATTAATTAGATGCACTGGCATAATTGTTAATCATTGGTTACGCTGGAAACATCTTGGAGAATGAACAGAATGCCAAGCAAGGCAGGAGCAAAACAACAGCTCAGGAGCGGAGACGGAAAGAAAGAGATACACATAGAGAGAGAGAAAGAGAGAGAGATAGAAAGAAGGGGGAGATTGTGTGTAGATGTGAAAGTCTCATAGAAGTGCAATACAATGTGATCAATTCCCCAAGACATAGGTTTTGCTACTTTACCCTAGGAGACAGCACATGCAGCACTGAGATCAGGTAATTCATTAATAACTCCTCACCTGATATTATTACTGTATTACTGCCTCCACTCCACAGCACAGTTGTGAGAATAAAAAAAATAAAAAAATAAACAATCCCTGGAACGCAGTCTAGGTTTGGAATATAGAACGTGCATTGCAAACACACTTAAACGACCACTCCCCCCACGATGACTGGCATTGAAATGGAGAGTCATGGTGGCCGTTTGCTCGTGGAGTCCCCATGGCTTGCCAACGCTGCCTGCACCACTGCCTGTCCATCTCCGATTACTGTCTAATCGAATTCAGCCTCATGTCTGGCTGCTCCCGTGGGTCTGCTCTGGCGGTCGACTCCTGTGATAAAACATAAAAACAAGACATCGCCATTTCATTCTGGAGCGAGTCAAAGGGGACATCAAAGACCTGCGTCTCCTCTCCTCAGCTATCACCCCCTCTATCTGTCTTCCCATGCTTCTGTTTATTTACTTCTTTCGCATTCTCCCCTCTGTCTGTCTCCGCCCTCCCTCTTTTCTTGCTCCATCTCTCAGCATGTTGATGATGATAGTCGGGCTCGGAGTAGTTGGTTGTGTCATCAGGAGTCAGGCGGCATCCTGCAGAGGTTACATGGCTCATTCTTTATTCTCCATGTCAACTGCCCGTAAATGTTTATGGCTTTGTGGTAAGACCTCGGCTATTCAAATTATCTTGTCACAATGCATCCCTGAGCAGGAATAAAGCCCTCCTTTATGGGAAACTGTAAACAGTCGCTGTGTGCTTCATGGGGAACAATACCCATTTATAAGAGTCCAGTAGAGGCCATGTCCAAAGGGGACAGTAAACTTTTTCTTTCTGTATTTCTCCACCCCCTCCAAGCTTTTCCTTTTCCTCTCCCCGTCTTTCTTCCCTCCTCTGGTTTTTCTTGCCTTTTTCAACCCTCCTTTCCCAGGGCTTGGCTGAGATCAGGCCAGGTTTTAATGAGAGCTGCAGCCTCTGTCTGAGCCCTCCTCTCTATGCAGCTCCATGAGCCTCGTAATCCGCCATCGATCCTTCCATGAGTTGTTGCTGTCAGCTTTCTGAAATAACAGAAAGAAAAACAAAGCGCCATTCCAATTAGTCCAGGTTATAATTGGGTATTATTACAGTGCCTGAACAGGACTTGGTGGAGCATGACGCATGTCATCGTTCCTCTCATAGCAAAGCCCCACCGAGAGGTCGGGAGTGACACAGTGTCCTTCTTGCCAGCCCACATTCTGCCCATCTTGCCAGCTTATATCCACCAGCAGAAAGCTGTCAGTGCCACAGCTCGCAATACAGAGCCAAGTAAGCACTCCATTTGAATGTGACTATAATCCTAATTACACACGAACAGCCATTTGGTAAAACCCGGGTAGCTCACTGTACGTGTGTGTGTGTGTGTGTGTGTGTGTGTGTGTATATATATATATATATATATATATATATATATATAAAGGTACGCACCTACAGAAATGGACTTTGCTCCGCAAAATGTCTGCTGAGTTGCTTGAAACACTCAAGGACAGGCGAGGGAGATAACCTTTGTGAGGAGCAGCAGTGTTACAATATGCCTTTCAAAGCTTTTGTTCCATCAGTCTGTCTCACCTTTGAGTAATTCACTAGACAACTTTTGAATCTTTGCTCTGCCTTCATGGTGCTGAGGTTGTACAATGGAAAGAATTTGAATAACAAAGAGAATCGTTTAAGGAATGAACCACATACTCATTCTCTCTGGATAATAGCCACACAGCCAGATACGGCAACTATCATTCCTTTATTATTCTTTTTATTTTCGACTATAAATGTTCTTAAATCTAAGTTTTTAGAGCACCACGTACAAAAAAAAAGATGTTAGGCTGCTATCTAAACACTTCAAAGGCTATTGTTTATTATCGAAAACTATCAATAGAAAGAAGCCACTTTGTGACAAATGAGACAATTTAGACAAACGGTTCCAGCAGTAAATTAGATTTGAAAATAGAAGTGAGTTTGTACTTTTTCATTGCATGTTTTCTATCTCTGATTCCAAGAAAAATAATCTTCGGAATATTCGAAATACTGGGCGAAGGCAAAAAAACAAATGCAAGACGTCCAGGACTCAAAGCCAATGAAAATAAGTAACATTTGGTACAAAAACTCACAAGTGTTAGTGAGGCTTAAATGAGTCTTCACACTCCTCCTCCCTGAAGTGTATTCAGAGAATTGAATTACACCCCTCTAGAGAGAGAAAGAGGAGAGAGAACAGGGTGGAAAAAAACGGAGATGGAGAAAACCAAGACAGAGAGACGGAGACGGAGAGAAAAATGGAGTTTGCTTTGCTTTGTGTGGCTAGCAGTGTGGAAATACAGTTTTTTTTTTCATTCTGGCACTGCAAAGAGCAAACATCAGGACTATCAACTCAGATGGAGCAGAGACTGGCACCTGAGCGGGAGTTACTGTACCGAAAGTTGCCATGGCAACAACTAAACCAACTGATGATGTGAGGTAGCCTGATTGTCACAAACACGGTCACCGGGACCTGGCTGTCAAGCTGCTTGGGGAAAAGCACTCAGAGCTCTTACAGGCCTATTCTTTTTCCTCAGTTTACTGTACCCTTATCCGTCCAACTGCCAAAACTCGGCTTCATGAAGGACGGGCGAGTACGCCGTACTTTTATGCCCCCTTTGAAGGGACCTGTGTAAATCTGTGTGGGCTGTTTGAAGTGGCTCTGATTTTGTAGCATCTAGTCTTCGAAGCCTTTGATGTCAGAGAAAGCAAAAAAAGCAAGTACACTGTGGATGTACCATTAAAAATTGTTTCTCTGACTTTTATGTGCTGATTAAGTATTCTGTGTGAAACGCCTTTCTGTTTTCTTGTTTGGTAGATACGCAGCCGCAGACCATGAAGGTGTTTAATAAAAAAGGGCAGAGCGACTGATGATCTCTGCCACTGCCATCCCGGGGGAGGCCGGCGATGGGCAGCGGCCACCTGCCACTGGGAGCACTGCACTTTACTGGTGCCATGAAAAGACAGAGGCAGCTCTCCACAGGCCAATCAAACTATACCAACAGCTGGCTGGCTGCCCTCCTCAGCCTTGCTCTCTCTCCATCTCCCTCTCTGCTCCAATCTGTCCCCCATCTCTGTGCATCTTTCACTCAAACACACACACACACACACACACACACACACCCATCACCATCACCACCACACGCTCAGGCCTTCCACGACACCCTGCTGTACGAGAGCTTCTCCATCCCCTTACTCCCTCACCGGTGACAAATAGTTACGGCGCTGCCCTGATTTATCCTGGGTTAATTAGTGAAAGTTAAATAGCTATCACAGACATGATTCTTAAAAAAACACAAACAGACCTGTGAGTATGTGCGGGCACACACATGCACGCGTGCTGACAACTGGCTGTCTCGCACGAGCCCAACGCGAGCTCCTGACTTGCCCTCTAGCCCCAGAGGCATAATGTGGTTTATTATAGACATGTGAAGACTTAATTAGATGTGTATAATGCATGCTGTCCAGGGACTGCTTGCTGTACTGCTGTATAAAACCAAGCCGTGTATAAAACTGGCTGTGTTAACAGCCTGCATTAGTAAATCTCTTTGTGTTATGTTAGCGACGAGAGGCAGTTCGGTGGTAAAGCACTGCTTGCTTCTCATTATGACAGATATACGTTGCTTTGCTAGCCAGGAGAGGAAAAGTAGGGGGAGACGATTTCACACACACATCTCCCTGAGCTTTTTTGAATAATTGGCTCGGTATACGGAAAGGAAAACGGAACAGTGTGAGAAGTTATAAGTAATGAGCATCATCATTAAACAAATACAAGTTGACACACCTTTTGGCTCCGTATTTGACAACTCCGGTAGTGACAGCTGGCGCATCTGAATATGTGTGGAAACTTCTTTTTTTCTTTCAAACTCAGCTTGCAAAGAACTTCTAAGTCTCCGGAGAGTTTCTACGTCTCTGGCAAATCATTCAGCTAGGCTCGTCGCCCTGCCCCGGAGAAAGCCGTAAAGATTAGCAGTTAGATTACAATCTTTACTACAAACAGTCTCTCTAAGAGTGGGAGGGTGAAAGAGCAAGCCAAAGCTGTGCCGATGAGGGAGATTAGCCGAGGCCGAAACAAGGGGGACAATACAAAGAAAGATGCCGGACACACAAAAGGGAGAGGTGTAAAGAAGGGGAAAAAAGGAAGGATGCTGCTGACTTGAGAAAATATTTATGACTTGCTGTGGGCATAAAACCTGAGTGAGAGCTTCAGTGAACCAAACGCAAACAAAAAGAGGGGGATCAATAAATCCATACAGGTTCACAGTAACATCACATACGCTGACATTTGTCACATGCATTATTGGCCAGTTGGACAGGACCGTGACCCCGTGTGACTTTGCCGACACTGTGCTCATCTCCGTCTTCAGAAATGTGCAGCGTCTGTGATAGAGAGCAGAGTTTTCCATCAGCCATATTATAAAAAGTCACTAATCCTTTTTAAAGGATACGGGTGGTGTTCCTCCGTGTCTTTTATAGAGTGTCAACAAATCCCATGAAAAGACAAGAACAAACACTGTGCCACTCTGTCTCTCAGCACATTCAGAGGTCCCTATACGCTCCATGGCCACATATTCCTTCCCACTGAAGACACAAATCAATAAAACCAAGGCACAAATGACCAGTTTCTTTTTTTTAAAGGCACAGTAATTTCCTAAAACAGTTGCTCACAGTTGTTCTTAGTGCACATCACTCAAACAGGTGTCAATTGCGCATTTCTAAGGGACTATTTTCAGCTGCAGGTCAATAAGCAAACCTGCGCTGAATATTTACAGCGTATCGACTGTGCATGTGGATTGATTCAAAACAAGTAACAGTGCCCTTGTTCATCATAAGAAAGCAACACGTCTTCATTAATGTGTATTTAATGTGTTGTGGATGGAACAATGGGGGCACAGGAATAAGCTATAGAAGACTCTGACTACGCTGCCAATTCTTGTTAGTAGGATCAGCTCAGAGAAATGTACAGTATCACCACCTTCAGCCTTTCACCTTCCCTCTATATATTTCATCAGCCAATTTGAAACGTGAGGCATCTCTGTGAATCAAGTCTTTGTTTCTTTTAAAGTTACTTATGACTGCAGCTCTCTTGTTATTTAAACACATCTTACTTATGTTCTGTGTTGCTGTACTTTTTTAGGTAATGCCAGCATCACTGTTTGTCTATAAGTTACTGTTTGTTTCCAGCAGGAACTCTCTGTTCCCAATTGATGTTGTTACTGTAACCTTATCTAATCTTTATTGTACTGTAGTTTTGTGGAGCGTGTTGTGTGTCTGTTTCTAAACACTATGGTATTCTCTCTTGTTTTTTTATTGCAACACTTTATTACAGAAAATGCAGCAGAACAGTGTACAATACAAAAAAATGAGGCACGAAGCATTCTCTCTTTTTTTTCCTTCATTTTTCCAAGGAGCCATAACCCACAGAGCTCTTCAACAAACGACAACCTAGTTGCTGGTACTGTATAAGGAAAGATGGCCATAAGGTTGTATAAATGAAATGGTAATAGTAAATTGTTGTTAAAAGAGAAGGCAAAATAAGAAAATACATGTACATAGGCATACATAAACGTAAAATAAATGTACAACAAAAGAAAAATAGGATAGTAATAGAATAAATAAGTAGATAAATTAAAGGAAAAGACTGTTAATTACAGAAACAGACATTAAATTATTATTATTATTAAAGCAGAAGTAAGCGATCCGGTCGTTTTGGCTAACTTCTTGTCAGCCGATGGAGTTAGCAGTCCCCGCCCTCGTCCCTACGTCACCACATTCACGCGCATCCCTTGGCTGCACACACAGAGAGGACCGCCCCTTTATGCCGTTCTCTCTCCTCATTGGATAAAGGCCTCGGCTTACAGCAGAGCAGAGTGACTGACAGACCCGTGTTTCGGACCAAACACTCTATGTAAGTGATTGCTGTCGGAAGATATAACTATTTAAGACTTATATTAACACAAACATTCTGCTTACTTCTGCTTTAATGCAGGACTACTGCCACACCACATGTATCACCCACATCCATGCATGTATCACTGTGTTACTCTATAAGTTTATTTTTGGAATCAGTGCAGCTTGTCTGTGTCTTTCTCTTCTTCTTCTTCTTCTTCTTCTTCTTCTTCTTCTTCTTCTTCTTCTTCTTCTTCTTCTTCTTCTTCTTCTTCTTCTTCTTCTTCTTCTTCTTCTTCTCACTCCTTGCCTTCTTCATCAGTTTTTGTCACATAGTTGTTACAAACCCTCCTCTCTGTGAGCCACTGATGTGCCTGTGTTAGGATGGTTGGAAGAGTTTGGCACTGTCTCTAAGGAACGAGGACAATCTGTTAACTTAGCATGAATAATCACCCGAGTATTTTGACTGAAAGTGATTTTTGTTTTTAAAGAATGAAATGATTTGCTGCCTTTTTTTAAAAGAAAACTTTTCTAAACGTGTTGTGTATTTTCGGATGACTCACAAAAATGATTGTTGTAATGCAGCAAAACTTGGAATTAACTAAAATACAAAGTACCACCCTTATGTTTTTTAATTTCGCCGCATATTTCAAATCCAACAGAATTCACATCCACCTTCAGTCATCGCAAAACTAATTTTGTGGAAAATTTGAACACTATTCACTAAACAAAGTACTTAATTAGGTAAAGCTGAACACAGTCGTGGAGTTGGAGCAAACAAATCCCAACAGACTGCGCGACTCGCTACAACAAATTACCATTTAATTTGTTGTCATTTTGTGATTTAATTTCAGGCGGTGAATGGCTCATACACCAAATTTAGACTTGTCCGACTGTATGTTCTGCTCTCAGATGTGTTTATTTACAGGTTCTATCATGAAAACTGTAGTGGCTAAATGAGACAAACATGAACCCTGTGAGCACAAACAGACAAACTGTGATCATTACATTCACAGGTGTGTGTGTGTGTGTGTGTGTGTGTATGTATGTGTGTGTGTGTGCGGAGTATTTGTTTGAGCGTGGCCTGGATGTGACTGTCGGCTGTTTTTGTGTGTGAGCGTGAGAAAGCGAGTGCTGCACCCATTCATTATCCTGTAAATACAGCCTGAGCCAGAGCCATTATTTAGTTGTGGGATAAAACAGTGAGAGCAGCTGGTGAATGTAGGGATTTATCGAACACTAGAGTGAGCTGACAGTAAGTTAGTGTCCTCATTTCAATATATGATCATAACAACACCAGCTGAAGCAACTGTGTGATTTTCTCAATAGATATAATGATGGATAAGATAAGCATATTTAACATATTTACCAAACATCAACATCTACTGTACAGAAAGCCTCAGTTTTGCTATTGGGCTGCAACCACTCACTTATTATCCTACTGATTCATTATCACCGTGTCTCCCTGATCAGCCTGGGTCTAAACAGAGATTAGCTCATGGAGTCCAGTCTCATTACTGGCCAGTTCTTTGTACATTTGCCTCTGTTATTCCAAAGGTTTGCTGAATCCCTTTGGATTTGGATCTGGTTCTTATGATGCTAAGCTGTCTTACATCATGATCCAACATTAAAATGTTTAAAAGATGTTATCATTTATTGCTTTCCTCCCAAATGATAGTTATATTTGGTATATCTGGGATGATTTTTACAGCTAGCAGTCAGGCAGTCTTTGTCCTCAGCTCGTGGTCCTCAGCATTACTTTTTGAATTTTACTTTTGGAAATACTCCTGTCTTTGAACTTGGTTCTGACAGGAGCAGTGTAGCATGTTCATTGTTAAAGCTGCATGGAACCTTACCTTACCTTATTCTACACATACTGTATATTCAAAGCAAAAAAATCTATCTTTGATAAATGCAAAATACCTGACTCTTTTTACCTCTCTCTCTTTGTTGTGCTAAGTACCAGAAACCCATCACAATGTAGTTTTACATCTCTTCTCTCAGTCTGTCTGGAGCTCAAGTAATAACAGTTGTGAGACAGTCAGAGGAGAAGCTGCTTCTCGGACTAGCTGACTGTTCTTGGTAGTCAAATAATATTGAAGTAGACTTCAGGTAAACACTCAGAGATGCTAAATACTATGAGGCTGGACAGCAGGTCGGAAAGTGGTGACTGCTTTGTTGTGACAGAGGACTTAACAGATCATCTTAATGTTAGCAGGCTGCATGTGTTACTCTGTAGACTGAGCACTTTGATACTTTCACAGTGTTGACATGACCGACTTTATAATAAAAAAGATATGGAAATCTCATATACGAATGTAATTTAAACAAATATGGAAATCAGGCTTCAAACCCTTGTCTGAATTGTTCAAGAGTTGCTCTTGTCCAAAAGTTCATAAGATATTGTTGCTTTCACCTCCCAAAACTACATTGTTTTAATAGGAGAGAAGCTGTCATCCCATTTGCATTAAGGAAATTATTCTGTGTTTGAAATTAAAAAAAACAAAAAAACATTTGAAATCGCTTATCAGATTATGTTTTAATGAGTTTATTAAATTTCTGTTTTTCAAACAGCCACTGTTATCTCTGAGCAAGTCACCCTGACAGTTATTATTTTTTTCATTTCAGCTTTTGGATTGGTTAATCATGGGGTTTCTTATTTTGTTATTGATGAATGCACAAGTGTATTTATTATTTCAAATTCTTGTTTCATCTTTTGTTCTGTTTCTCACCTTTAACTCTCAGTTTGTTGTTATAAGTTTTAAGCATGTGCATGTTGTGAGGCCTCATCTTGTAATATGTTTGTGTTCTGTTCCTCAAAGATAGTCACATAATAAAGAAATTAACTGATAGCTTGATCTCTTTCAGTGATCAAGCTCAGACTAAATGGTTTTAGTTTATCAATATTAATAATTGTTGTTCATGTCGGTGCCATTGCGTATTTGTTCTTTGTCTGCAGTTAGTGTTACATCAAAATTGAGATGAGACAAGTTGTCCCTGGTCCCATTGCTACATTCACATTGTTTCTGTTGATGCAAATACGAGATGATGGATGTTGGCTAACAGCCAGCAGCTTTAGTTTTTAATCTAAGAGAAGTATGTTTTAGCAAAACTGACTTTTTCTTCTCTTTCACACTTTAATTGGAGAAGGAAGTCATCCTCAAAACAGTTTTAAATAGAGCAGACTGTAATTGTCTGTTTTGGTTTCCCTGCCTTGCCGTCATGGCTGTCTCTGAGGGCCACTGAATGAGCCGTTGATTAGATTAATAAGGCAACAGATTGAATGTGGTGATGTGTTTGGTTTACAGGTCATTCCCAGGGCCCTTCTCCCTCTGTGGTCGCTATATGGGATCGGGCAGTAAAGCCATTTGTTGGCCGCTGCAGATGCTGATAGGTCCCGTGGGTGTCAGTGTGGTTGGCTTACTGCTCCAACAGGCAGGCGGTCATGTTGCAATGAGATTTCCCTTCGGTTTCTTCCCATCTCTTCCACATGCAATGCATGTCTCACTATAGCATCTTATTAAGACTGCACCAAACACATAAAACCGTGTGGGACAATCTTGAATTTACTGCTGACACCAGCCGAGCGTAGCTGGTTTACTTTGATATTTCACCAGAAGAACTGAAGTGCAAAAACTTTTAACATGGATTTCTAATATCCTGGTGTTGATATTGCCTCGCTGTTATCAAGGTCCACTGAGGCTGTGCAAAACATTATTCTACGAGATAATGGAATAATGTCCCACAGAAGCCTCCGTTCCTCATTTCTTTTCCTGTATAATCACTGATATGACATGATATAATGTGACAAATGAAAAATATCACATTTCAAAGCAACCAACACCTCGCATTTATCATCGTTTCAGGAAATGCCCAAAGGGTGAAGCCACAGTGCTTACCTGAGACTGTAGCCTATTGATCTTAGCTGGCAACACTAACTGTGCTCTATTCATCCTGCTCCGGCCGAGGTCTCGCGCAAACAGAGCTGTCAATCAGGCCTCAGAGCAGCATTGGCACCACCCCTGACATTAAGCTAACAATATCATTTGTCTCTTAAGTCACTTTTCTGCAGAATTATAGGGGCATTCGCGAGGGAATCCTCTTTCATTTAGCCTCTAAAGATGCAGAATTAAATTTAAACTTTAATTAAGCTGTAATGAAAGTGGAAGTGGAAGCAATATAAACCTCTTTAAGCCCTAGTTCTGCTCGCAAGAGCCATTTAAAGGATTCAGGCCTGCATTATCATATGGAAACCACATTGACTTCATTGTAGAAAAAAAGAAACATCTGCAGCCTCTAATGTATGCTGCTACTATGTAACGCATTGCAATTCCTCTGTAAACACAGCTGCCGGTGGGTGTATGGGTGAACGGTGTCAATGAATACGCATTGATGCATGCTGGGTTAAGTATGGGACTCAAGGTCAGAGCAACAATGTTACAACGTCAGGAATCCTGATCAGTGCTTCTTTCTACTGGAGTAATGTCAGGAAATAATATTGACACCTTAAACAACTGACAAATTCATTGGGAACTCCTAAAGAAAAAAAATCGTTCTCAAATGATTTCTCCATCAGTAAAAAACAGAATGTGGGCATTAATAATTCATCCACATTCAGAGGGAATTTATCAGAGTCTTGACGGTTGGGAGGGTTGGAGAATTGCTGCTGCACATAAATTGTGTAGACACTTGTGCACACTTACATGCACATATGCAAGCACATGCGCAGTACAAATAAAAACAGTACCAGCCTGAGCGACTTCAGAGATAGAACACCTCAGCTCTAAACGACCACAAGTTGAGATCATTAAATGATGATGATGGTTTTTTAAATTCTCTAATTCACAAAGGTATCAGGCAAGCATTCACAGTTCCCTGGCGAATGTATTCAGCAATGCCCCATTTCTGCAGGAGTTAAATGGTGCTTCACTGTCTTGGTATCCGTGAGCTTTTTGCTTTGAATTGAGTTTATCCAATTATCTTGCAGGTGTGACATCACTGACGCCGAAGAAAGCCTCGGAGGCAGAGAAAGTGCTGCCATTTGAATGAGAGATAAGCAAATGAAAAAGATGCAAATGGAGAAAAGTTATTTTGAAAAAAAAAAATTCTGAATGTCTAAGCTAATTGGTCGCTAGAAAGAAGATGCTGACGCAGACGTTCTGCAGCCTGCTGCAAAGCCACCCACTCCACAACTTGCACAAAAGCTCAGGGGCGAGTGTGTGTGCATACATCTGCGTGCGTGGATGCATCTGCCACAGCTCCAGTAACACCCTACCTCACTTACTTAACAATACTCTGTTCTGGCTGGGCTCACTATGAGACACATTAGACGTCATTTTGTTCTTGTCTTCCGAACCATTTCTCTTGCCAGCCATCTTTTTGTTCGGTATATGTTAAAGGATGGCATTAGCACAATGGAGTGTCCTGCTTTTGTCCTTTTCATGAAGCATTTCCATCTCTCACCTGCCATTAGCCAACATGGTCTGTCGGCCTGAGTCATATTTTACAGAGATGAGATGTGGAGCTTCTCTCTCCACACCCCATTAGAGACTAGGAAAGAGCCCCAGTAAGCCTGGGACTTTCTGTGCTGAACATGTGCACAGCCGTACTCTTACACACAGGTGCACAGGTACACCCGCATGGACTCACATTACATAGTCAGCCACAAAGCAGCCGTGCTGTTCCTTCAAAATAGTTGCCTTAGAGTTGATAAAGATGCAGTAACATAAACCAAAACAAAATGAGCAGAGTTATAATGAGCTGCAGAGGGAGAGGAGGACACCTGTTTGTTTATACAATCTCTCACAAACACAGTGCGGTTAATCACCTGAGGTGACGCTTATCTACATCACAATGGAGGGGTTGGCCTGCATTAAACACAGAGGACAGATGCCGTTCCATTTTGCTTTGGCTTTTCAGTTTTAATGCCTGCCTTTTTCCAGCGAGACACAGATGCAGATGTTCTGTATTGTGCTGCACCTGCAATTCCAGCCCAGCTCCGGCGTGCCAGCCATCAAAAAACACAGCCAGACTGTATGTACTCACAATGAGCCGAGTAAAAAATACCTCCCCCATCACAGATGGGAAAGAAAGACATCAAAAAGGATTTCAATCTCACCTCAATTTTCTCTCAATAGTTGTCTGTAAAGTAGTTCTCCTCTATCAGGAATAAAGAGAATCCTATTACATATTTCTTATTTTTACAAGGTCTGTTGCCTCTGACAGCCTTTCAACAGCTGTAGTTACCACTTTATTTGCTGCCTCCATAAAGGTGACTTATAAGCTGTTACCACAAGGCCGACAAGAAACGCCAATACAAGATTAAAAGGTGCGACCAGAGGAAGATACAGACTTCATTAAAGTTGATATAGAACTACAAACACCTATTGATGAGTGAGAGACAACTGGGATAATTGAGAGGTTTTTACTGAGTTCTGGTCCCTCATTGACACCTATTGACTCCCATTGATTTGTCAGATGCAGCAGCCTGACGGGGAAATCTATCAGCGTTCATTGTTAGACAACAGCAAATATCGGTGATGTGTCTAAAGGAAAGAGAAGAAAGGAATTATTCTGTCCCTGGAATACAATGAGCCTGAGTAGCACCAGTGTATACGTTCTGCTCAACAAGTCCTTGCAGCTGTGTAACAAAAAAGCTTGTTTTCTATGCCACCTAAAACAATCCATAAGAGGTTTTACAATTTGCTGACAGTCTTCAAATGCAAGCTCTTGAGCTTTGGGGTGTATTCTTTTCAAGGAGCCCATTCTTTTCCATTTATATACTGTATTTATATCCATCAAAAAAAAAAAAAAAAAAGAATACACAGACTTGGCAACTAGCTTGAGACATGTATGACTAAACTGTTAAACAGTCAGATTCAACCTTACAGCCCTGAGGGCAAATTGGTGTTGCTCGAAACGCATAACCTCAAGTACATCCAGCCATCAGCAGTCAAGCTATAGTCATAAATGGTTAAAGGGCCTATTTGTACGCTTTTTTCTGCTGCCGATCATTTTTTTCCTGTGAGTGGTGGTGAAAGAGTGTTGGCCATCATTGTCTTTATAATACCAGTGGTAATATTTCGATAGATAGATAGATAGATAGATAGATAGATAGATAGATAGATAGATAGATAGATAGATAGATAGATAGATAGATAGATAGATAGATAGATAGATAGATAGATAGATAATGGTTGCATTAATAACTCATAATGAGGATAAACTACATAAAAAAATAAAAAGCAGACTCACAGTATGTGATCTGTCCAGGGTGTATCTAGCCCTGCAGCCCTTGCCCACCCCACCGTGACTCTCCACAGATAAACAGTATAGCCCATGGATGGATGCACTTAGAATATGTTCAATGTCATGCATCACACAACCACAGTTCAATTCTCCATGACTCAACCAGCAGATTTTCACCCCGCAGTGCTTTGTAAACTACGGCGCCTGCAAGGGACAAGGGTGGAGGGGGTGGGGGTTTGCAAAAGTAAACGCATAATGAGCCATATTGCTGCATGGCATGTTACAGTACCTAAACCTTCCCTCACCAACAATATGAACACTGTGGTTTGTTTTGACCACATCAGCATCAATACAGCACTGTAGGGGAGACCGGGGTTGGTTGGCTACAGGGGTTGGTTGGCACACCCCTGTTTTCTGGCCTCCTGTTGGTCACAGACTCACAAATGTGACATCAAAATGACCATCTTTTTGAGCTGCACTTATCTAGTTTGTTAAAACATCTGAAAATTACTCACTTTTTTGCTGAGGGCAAAAAATCTGTTTTTTAGTACCAAAAGTAAAAAATTGCCCCCCGCACTTAAAGTGTTATAAAATTGCTTTGGATAAAGATATTGGAAATGTGTTACTTCCAGTTTGTAGAGATAGGAGTCAGCTTCAATTTGATATGAAACTTGAAAGTCTTTGATGAGTGATGTTAACTGGGCAACATCATATATTCACAAAAGTGGGTTTATTTTGGTCGGGGTTGGTTGGCACACTCATGTCGGGGCTGGTTGGCACACACAAACCAACCCCAAAATGCAGTATACATATATTAAATGTGATTAAACATAATTTCATACAATTCAGTGCACTGAGTGCAAGAAATGGGCACATGACTTATGCAGTGAAATGGGCCACAAAGCCTGTATATGCCAATACTGTAATTCCAGTGATTCTATATAGGCCTTAATGTAAATAATCTGCATCCACCCCACACAGCAAATCTAAAACACAGTGAGATGGAAAGACATAAAAATACAAAGAGGTGATATGCTATATTTAAGAATAAATTATATGTTCATTGAATATTTTCTCTTTAAAAAAAAAAAAAAGAAGCTCAAATCATTTACTGTTTGATGTTCTGTGTACGTGTTATCTTGTTCGTGGCCTTAAATGCCCTGTTTTAGTGTTATACATGCAAAGATATGCATGCACTATGCTATCTCCTTAAATTTGAATATATTGGAATTAAATTTCCAATTTATTATTATATTGGTTGCTTCATCCATTAATTTTTACATTGTGCCAACCAACCCCATGAAGTGTGCCAACCAACCCCGTGTCGGGGCTGGTTGGCACAAGTGCGCAGTATGATTTTATTCATAAATAAATTGATTTTAGAATATAACTGTGGACATGGAAATGTGTTTAGTTAAAGCTGACACTTTAACCTTTCATTTGATGCTGGTTTGAGTATTCTCACATAAATGATGCCAGAGTGCTATGGCAAAGAGTGAAAAGTGTGCCAACCAACCCCGGTCTCCCCTACCCATCCCAATAAATGCAGTTTCCTCTTGTCTGAGCAAAAAACTACAGAGCCCAGCTGTTTTGCAAAAATACTTACTAATGCATATGTTTGGGACCTGTCTTAAAAGATTATCCTCTGATTTGCTCAGCCAGTGCGCACAGGCAGGCCATGGGAACATGACCATATCTGGACATTTTGGTGCCCCAGGCGAGGCGTCTGCTGTTATCAGCCTTCTCTCCATCTGTGTCTTTGATGCCTCCACATTACAGTCTCTGTCATTTTTTTGTACTGAGTATCAGATGTTATTGATACGCAACCTTCACATATGGCTGCCCTGAGCGCGTTTTATATTCCAATATTTATTTTAATTCTATTTTCTTGCCTTAATTATACAGCTCTCAGTGCAGTGCTTTCTATCAACATCAAGATGTCGTGACAGGTTGTCTGTCTTTTCTTGTGGGCAGGATTCAGAACAGTTTTTAACCTTGTAAGAAGTGGACCCGTCCTCGCTTGCTAAAAATCACTGAAACAGATGCAAAACAACTGCTTCATGGTTTCGTTCCCTGCAGTTGCATAACTGAAATTGAAATTAGCTGATGTTTTTTATTTATTCTAGCCTTCAGTGCCTCCATGCAACACATGCCCCAACAACATGAATGATGCATTACATTATTTTTCCTAACAGGCCATCATTATAGGATTTCTTTTGTAAAACATACTGACTCACAGACTACATGACTCGAGCTGAGGACACACCTGCTCACAAACAGAATTACCAGCATCATAATTATGATTCATCCAGATGTGGATCATGTTATATAAACATACTGGTTATAACTTGGTGTGATTCAGCCCCAACCTGTTTAGTGAAGTTTAGTACAGTGTGAGCAGTGTTTTTAAAAGTAGATCAAGAGCAGTTACAAAGTATTTCCTCCTCCTCTCTGGCACTCCTCCAGCTGCTGGTTCCCCAGGTGGCTGCATAGGTGGCCTCTGCCTAAAGCTCAGACATAGGTCAGGCCCTGCTGGAAAGTACAAAGCACAGAGAGATGGACCAAGATGTTATTGGTTTTGGTCTTCTTTTTTTTCTTTTTTTCTTTTTTGCTGTATTTGTCGACAGTAAGAGAAATAGAACATTTCTGGTGGTACAGTATCTTTGAGCACGACTTAGAGAAAGTTAAAGTACTTTGTTAGAGAGAAAGATCATGCTCATGGTCACAGTAGAGGAACATATTCCTCTGCATGATTAAAAGTAACAACAACTGTTGACTGGTACACAGCGAGAACACATGTATTGTGTGTGTCGAAGTTACACACTTTGTACGCCCAAACAGCTGCCCTGACCTCCTCCTGAAGAGGTTTTGTAGTTTCAAAACAATATCACACTACTTCTGCCTTCACCACCGAGAGAGAGCAATCATTATTCACAAAACCCACAAGAGGCAGCTTGTCAGGAAAACATAAGCACAGGTCCTTTCAAGCGTTTGAACAAGCTATTCTGTTGTTTTTCTGGTGAGGACCGTTACCATAAAAAAAACAAAAACAAAACAAAAAAAATAAGGCATGTCATATCTCTGTTGTGTGTGGGTCATAACATACGACTGAAATACATCACAGAAAAACAGAGCTGCCGCCGCCTCTGTAGCTGATTACTCACTTAATGCAGTTTCATAGCACATCATTCTGTTCTGGTCTAGTTTGGCCCTCAGCTCCCGACAACAGAATGAAAGCTGTAGCAGGTGAAAGAGTTCATTAGAGTAGCAAGCTGGGGTCCACAACAAGCAGCCTCTTCTCATGGAATAGCAGAGCTTAGCCTCCAGCTGCGACCTCTCCCATCCTACATGCAGAGATAATGCGGCAGCACAGAAACTCAAGGCAAACAGCGCTCACACAGAGACACACACTTTAGACAAGGCAGAGAGTTTAATAAGTAGCGCAGCACAACCTTGCCACGCAGCACACTGCCCCCAAACTTGCTTCTATCCAAACCCCCCCACTGCAAGTCTCTGCGCTGTTCAAATGTTTTATTTTATTTATGAATATTTACAAAGGTCAAAGCTTCAAAAGTTTGGAAATTGTTGAAAGAAATATGAAGAGTTAAGGTCAAGGTTAGGGTTGTAATGAAGGCAGAAAACAAAAAATCTCAGCACACTTATTTTACACTCTGTGCATGCAGATGATTTTGCCCTCCATCAACTCTTCAAATGCAGCAGAACATGTAGTGTATGTCTCCTGGCTGCATGCAGGGAAGAAACATCTACCTGTGTCACAGGTGTGGAGAGGATGCCCTCAGTCTTATTGTATTGTATTTAACCTAGAAACTGAAGCGCAGATGCATGGAAAAAAACAAAAGCAAACACTAAACTGATATATGTCCTGATAAAAGCCAGAAACAGGCTCATGGCCATCTGCTCTCCATGGAGATAACTTAGATCATTTATGAATTGTCTGTTTTGCCAATAGAACGAATTGCCTGGGATATAAACATTAGTCTTTCATCCCCCAGAAAAGGTAAATTGTGCTCTCTCAGATTGGGTTTCATACTGTGCAGTGAGGTTGAGAAAAGCCAGCAAAAGATTTAATCTCTCACCACTGCCAGATGTTCCTTGTAGGTTGCATCACAGGCACACACTGATGTTTGCTCTCCCGCCATTTATCCTCTGCTTTTCTCTTTTTTTTGGGGGGGGGGGGCACTGGCTAGCGATTAAATGAAATTTGCAGTCAGTTCTCTGAGGCGTAGAAATTTTGATTTTCCTGCTTGTTTTGTACAGAAGGTTTTTTTTTTAAAGCTTGTTCCGCTTTAGTTTGTCATTTGTAGTTTGTGGTTAGTCCAGTGAGAAAAGCAAATAAATGAATCAACAAACCCTTTAGAAGCTCACATCAAAGCCACGGGTCAACTTGTCAAAAACAAAAAAAACACACAGCTTTTGCTTTCGTGTAATTCATTGAGGGTTTGTTTCCTGCTGAGCCCGACATGCTAAGTCTTGGGATAAGTGTCCATTAACTGAGATGTGTTAGCTTTCCTGTTTTGCCACAATCAACACAGCATGCTGTAACTAGTTATGGCAAACGCCTTGGGTGCCTGACTCACTCAGGCCTTCCTCCTGTCCTTGTTCTACTTGTCTGCCTCCACCAAATGGGTAATGGATTTTGAGCAAAATACCAGCCAAGAAAACCAGCCAACCAATCAAAATGTTTTCCAACAGTACATCCACTATCTCCACTGACGACAGCTGAAGCAGTTGAGTTCAAGCATGAAAAGATCAAGGTGGGTAAAATTTCTTTTTTACCCAAACCTCAGAGTCCAGACAGCTTGAAATGATTTTTCAGATGTCAAGTTCAACGGCATTCAACATCTTATAAAATCTAACACATCATTTCATGAACACAGTTGCATTTTCATGAGTAATTATATATCTGTAGATGAGGCGAAAAATATTTTGAGAAATGCAGCTGCACAAACTAACGAAAACCAAGTACAGTGGTGGAAAAAGAACTGAATGTTGCTTTGTGTGGGGCTCACATTCAACAATAACTTCAAGTCAAGGATCTTATTGCTTCCACAGTAGACAACACCACCACTTGGTACAGTAGCACTGCTTCTGCTTGCCTCTACAGGTACAAATGACAGCCTGCCATTAATACTGTGCAGCCTGGGAAGGTTGCCAATCTATCACAGGGGCTGATAGATAGACAGCCATTCCAACTCACAGTCCAGGCTAATATCCCAGGCAATTACAACCACATTGGATGATTCTGTATCTCACGATCGAGATCCGATGCCACATTCACTTACAATGTTTGGGAGGCACAAAGTGGGGATGTGGCGGTTTTGGGGATGTGGGTGTTCAGACAGAGGGCAGAGGGCACATCTTATCTCAGGCCTTTAATTAATGTCTGCCCTTTTTTTGTCTGAATGTCATGAATCATCCAGCACGTGACGACTGTCCTCTCCTAAACTTTACTATATCGAAAAGAAACCATAACTGAGCACACAGTAGGATGTTTTTGCAGAATTGTTCAATTTTGATGATCTTCTCTGGCAATATGATGAGGAGGAGTAGACCTTATCACTAGATTTGACATCCCCAGTTCAATGAAAGAATAGAAAAACATAATTTTAGCTGGTTAGGTTTTCTTTGAGATGTGTTACGCTGCCATATTCCTTGCTTGAAATCAGCAAGCTTTTCCATGATTGATTGATTGGATTTTTGGATCTTATAGTTTGAGCAGTTCTTGTCCAAATTTCCTCATGGCTGCTCTCAAAAGATCCGTTTTGAATGGTACTGAGCTTGTTGAACTCTTACCGGAGTAGTATTCTACATGTTGTGGCTGAAATTGCAGTATTGACTGAAACTAAGCTGTGATATACAACTGAACTTTGCTGCACAACAGAGACCATATTGTCTGTACCTGCCAGCCATTTCTGTACCTGCCAGCTCTATATTTTTCACTCAGAAACTTTTGATTTCTTTTTCTCTTCATTCTACACTCTATTTACGGTGGAATTGCACAACAGGAATGGCAACTTCCTCTGTTTTTCTCAGCATCGAAGACTTGGTTGTCTTGTCAGGATGAGGCTCGATAGAATTGTCACTGGAAAAAAAGAAACAAACTGACCGGAGGTTCAGTGTGGGCGGCAGATTAACTTCTACAGTGTGATCACAAAAGCTGCAGGTTTGGGCTGTGCAGGAAAAAAACATTCAAATGTGTAGTTTTAGTTGCTAAGTTAACCCACGCTGTCGGCTCAGCTTTCTGCAATCACTCCTGCTTTAGAGGCCCCAGAATAACACGAACACTGAATCCAGGCACAGGTGGCCACCGGATTGAAATCTAGGATTTTCATTCTAATGCTAACCCCCGTGCTGCCTCAACATTTGGCCATAATAACAGCATCATTTTCTGTAATTTTCAGAGAGGTCTATGTTAAAGTGGTTCTCACGCCGCCTACTTGAAACTTTCCAGACAAGGTTCTTGCAGTGTGATGCAAAACACTGAAAGAAACAGTCTGCCCTTGATGAGAAGGTGAGTGTTTATAAAGGCAATGTAAAGTCTATGGAGAGCAGTACACAAATAACAGCCATGAGATGTGCTTTGTAATCTCACACCTGAAATCCTCGTCTTGGTCTTTACACGAAGAGTCAATGGTTTCCAGGGTGAAAATATGATGGTCTCATTAACTTTCCTCGGAGCAAGGGCAGCACTTTATACTTTTTTTGTCACAGTGCAGTACAGAGACTTTTCTATTTGCTGGCATGGGAAGGAAACATGTCGATACGTCTGCTATGATGCACTGAGAAAAGAAACCTCCAAGGTCACGAACAAATTGACTGTTTGGAAGTCACATTGCAGAAACTATTGAGGCTTGATGACAAGTAAGGTCAGACTGACTTGTTGTTCACTAAAGGTAAGTAATTGCTGATCCAGGTGTAGAGAACAGAAAACTTTGATTCTGTGCTTGAGGAGTGCAGCGAGATTCAAAAGCCTTTTGGTTAGAGTTGATTTGAACGACAGGATGAAACAAGAGACTTGCGGCTCCGTGTGCTTTGAGGTAAATGCTAAAAGCATGTGAAGGTGCTCATGGTGACAGTACCAGCATGTCAATGTTAAGCAGGTATGTGCTCACTAGGAGTTAGAGGTAGAACGGGTTGTCCAAGTCGATTCAATTCCCAGCTCCTCCATATTTTGAAGTGTCCTTGGTCAGATACCGAGTCTCAAATTGCCAATGAAGTATCATCAGTGTGTGTGTTTGTGTGTGTGTACAATGAGGAGCGCTGTATGAATGATGTCTGTGAATTTAGCTTCCATTGAAAAGCACTTTGTGTGGCTAATTAGACTAGAAACATATTCTATAAATGTAGTATAAGCACCAACACAAATACAGCTGGTCATACAGTACAGCAAGGTTGAATATTATCTCCTGGTGGTGCTAGATGAAATGTATATAACATATTCATCTCCTGGGCGACGTAGGTACTTGTGCCTTCATAGATTTTCATGTAAAGCTTGCGTGTACTTCGATATATTTTTGCTGAAATCTAAAAGGACAGGGCTCAAATCTACTGTATACCTGCTACTTGCTGTGATATGTATTATACATACAGTATATATTTTATCACCATATTTGCAGAGCTTTCTGAAGGTCTTCTACTCTTATAGGCCGAAGGAGCTGAGCATCCAGCAAGTACTGTAAATGAATGAATGAATGAATCAATTAATGACCATTTCAGTGCACTATTTTATGGATCCATGAAGTGCTTAAAATTAATAGCCTTGCGTGCGTGCGTGCGTGCGTGGGTGTGTGCATAACTTCACCTAACAAAGGTGGTTCAGACTACTTTATGTTTTTCGGCTACATTTTCATTTGACAGATGCTGTCATCCACAGTGACTTACAAGAGAGTGACATCACTGTTGTACCATTAAAACTGCAGGTGTGTAGTTGAGATCAAAGTGAAGAAGACCCAGGAGGTACAAGTAGCCATGTAATGATGTACCAATAACCACTGAGTGCAGGTCGAGAATCGTCAACATGTTGACGGCGTCATGTCTCTGGCCTGCCTGAGCTGCTGAACGAAAAACATTCACATAAATGATTAAATCTTTATAGATTCATTATTGCTGCTAAAGCGTGCCCTCTTGCAACACTTGATGAACATGTGCCAATGCTGCCCTTCACGACAATTACCACCTGCTTCTCGAAACTGTATTCTTTGTGCGATGATTCGCAGGTTGTCATTAAAAGCAGTAAAGGTAGTGGTGTGTTACATTACCACCAGAGCAGTTGTAGGTCTTGCTCAACAGCCCTTCCCTTCATTAAAAGTTAGTTAATTGACGGTGAACTGGATCTACTTGTGAGGGAGTAATGAGCTGGGAGGGAAGGTCAGGTTCAGTGAATCAGCACTGATCTCTCTCGCGCTAATTAATATAAAAGGAAATCCCGTTAATTTGTATATGGAAGCAGAAAAAACTGTTATGATAATGTGTCTATCCAGGGGAATATTCTAAGGAATATTGATTCCAGCTCAATGCTAAATCAGTCACAGTAATAATAATAAAATGGCTCCTTTTTTATAGATTAGAACATGTTAAGCTTATGAGCACAATTTTTATCTGCTCATCCTTCCTCTCATCCTCTGTCTGTTTGACTGGTCATGTGCATATACATGGCTGCCTCTCCCGCCACCCTGCACTGAACGTGTTAGCCCGTTTAAGTGAACACTTTATCATCCTCTCCTCTGTCAGCATCTGCTCCTCTACTCCTTTTGTTTCTCCACATCCCTGCTCTGCTGTTTTCAGATTCCATTTTCATTTTTTTTTCTTTCTTTCTTTCTTTCTTTTTTTCTTTACATGCTGGCCAGTTTCCATGCTTCTGTTCTGCATCTCTCCCCCTCTCGCCTATCTCTGCTTTATCTCCTCCATCTCTCCAGCTGTCCCTCTCGTTCCTCTCTCCCTGCCCTCCCATCTGCTGATCATGCCCTGATTACTCTGCAGAGGAAGGCTCTTCCTCCTCCTCACGCCGTCCTTCTCTCCTGATGTTCCCCACTCTGTCCCCTATCTATCAGACTTTCTTCACACAAAATTGCTCCATCTCTCCGTCTCCATTTATCCCTGCCTCCCTCCCCTTTCTCCTTTTTTCCTTTCCTTCAACTGTCCCCCACTTCTTCCATCTGTCTCTCTCTCCCTCCCTCCATGCTGTATTCACAAGACTATCCATTCATCTATCCATCCATCCATTCATCCAGCCAACTACACTTGTTCCTCCCAACCATTCCACACCCTCCAGCAGTGGGATCAAAATGTAGGGGAGATAGAGCATGAGCCAAGATAAGCTCTCCCCGCAGGTCACTGTCTATGTACCAGCTGATAGGAATCAATCTGCACCCCGGGATACTGCTCCTTTTGTTGTGTTTTTCCGCTCTGTTACAGGCCCCGTTGTTTTATTTTCCTTTTACTTTAATCCTCAGTATTTTTTCTCAAGCACTGCCAAAAAAAAAAAAAATCTTTACGGTGCAATACCTTGACCCTGTCTTTGCCTCTTCAGTGGAATTACAGCATTTGAAATGTACTTTTATTTGTTAAATTTGATTTAGTGCGTACCACTGGATGCTGGAACAAAGAGGTTTTTCACCGGTCAGACCTCTCCCTTTCCCGTCTTTCACACTTAAATGGACAAAAACAAGAACAGACCTCCTTCATCAACCTTTCTGACAACTGAAATGTCCTTGTGCTTGACTGTCCCCATGCTGAATTAGCATCTCTTGATAAGATAAGGCTTTTACTTCGGTAGATGGACAATTTGAGATTGAAGGACCAGCAGTGATTTGAAACTTGGCAGCTCCACCAAAACCTGTTGTTAGCCTCTGCTGCAACAAACCAAAGAGATAGAACGGAGCAAAACAAAGGCAAAATAAATAAATAAATAAAAACATTTAAACCTCTTAAACTACTGTACACTAATCTGCCCTACAAAGGAGAAAGGCAGTAACTTCCAAAAGTGAAGAACTGAGAAAAATGACTGTACAGTTTTCTTGTTGTCCAGCCAATACAGTTGCGAGCAGACCATTGGGTTTGTGGCCATTCTTTAGCTTTTTATTAGGTTATTCTTCCTACATATTAATCCTGATCTCTGATTTGACCTTTGACCCTTATTTGGCAGTTACTGTAATCTTCCTTTGTATAGTTTACCAGAATATACTGGGTCAAACCAAAGCAAAAGGCAGTAACTTCTGTTTTATCTTGTAACTGTAGCTTTTAAAAGCATTATAATGATCAATATGATAAAATTCTTAGTCTGATGATGAAATACAATGAAACAGCGTATTTTCCTGTTATTCCTTACATAATTGTTATTATCAATATTATTTATTTGCATCATTTATTATTGTATAAGGTAGCTTGTGATCTGTCAAAGTAACTGTAACTGAAGTTACTGTTGTTTACCTTGGTTTCTATAGGGTTTTTTTTGCAGTTACTGTAATTACGACCCTCTATTTTCTCCAAAATACAACACATTTTTAAAGAAATTATTTCTCCACATGATGTCTTTAATGGTAGAAAAATGAATATAACTCATTTTTGAAAAAAATGAAGTTACTGCCTTTCTCCTTTGTAGGGCAGTAATGTCAATGATATTGCAGTTTTATTGCTATTTACTTTGTTGTCAAGAGGGACAAAGTAGCATTTTTAGATCAAAGATCGTGGAAATTAGTTATTTTTTGAGTTGTGGCGATTGTGTTTTCTCTTTGTCACAATGTCAACAGAAATGAACTAAGCTAAAATCACACATTGTCTGAGACCAGATTGAAGAACATTAATTTGTAGTAAGTGGCTCTTGACCATGTGGTTTGGAATGAGGTTTTCTGTGTCTCGACCTGTTTCCTCTTCGGCTCTCTGTATGCATGCTGCAGTCCATCCGTTACCACTTCATGATGTTTGCTATGGAGATGCTGTCTGGGAGTCCCAGTCAGCGGAGGATGGCCCACCGAAGGAAGGTCACGGTAGAGGTGGATGGGAGTGGACCACACACTCCTCCTGCCATAGAGAGATTTATCAAGCCAGCTTTGCTCCCCGAAACACATGGTTAATTTAGCAGCCATTACAGGTGACATCTTGATGAATAGAGAGGGCTGTTCACGCATACATAGGCAAAAGGTATAAACACACACAAACACACACAAACACACACATACGCTGACGTGCACACACACACACACATGCTCATAGAAAGAATAATGGTCATTTTACTGCAGTCTGCAGGAGGACAGGAGATAAAAGTTAGTGTTGGGAGAATGATGTGTCAGGATGGTTTCATTAGCTCAGAGATAGAAGACTCCTGTCTGTGCCATCACTGATGATTCCCGGAAAAGAAATGATGTTCTCTGCCAGAGATGGACGTGTGCACTAACACAGTGACAAGATATCAGGTTGCTCACTTATAATCCTAACTACTTACGCATCCAAATAATCCTGGCTCTGCAATTACGACTGCCGCTAATAAGGATTTAAGAATTTGGTAAATGTAAATGTGCTGCTGCACCTGCGCGTGCGTCCCTTGGGAAAATAGTGGAAGCAGCCATGAAACAACAGGCCATTGCTCATCAATCCCCTCGCCCATTTATCATAATTTTCATCCCTTAAAACTGATACGTATCGATCGGGTGGAGCTGCCCTTCACTACTTTGAGTGGGAGGTTCCACACACACCACAAATATTTGATCACTGTCAAACATGTGTTGGCTGGGACTGTGACAAACATACACTAAGCTGCTCTACAAAGAGCTGTCTATTCAAACTAACAGATGATATAGAGTTGTTCTACCCACACACGCAGGAAGCAGTCTGCCTACGGTTGAACGGCAGCCCAGAAACCAGGAGCGGGTAGAGAATGTCCTTTATGAGGCAGCGACTCTGCTCATGCTTCTATCTCTCCAGGCGGCTTGGCAGGGAGCAGAACAGACGTACAGACAGACAAGAGAGAAAGCTCTGTGGAGATCAGGCTGCACTGCTACACGGCCACCACTCTTTTTTAAATTTTTTATTTCTCCAGTCCCAATGCCTGCAGGGACACCGACCCTTTAATATACATTTTGAAAACATGAACAAATTAATTTCGCTGTGCCTTGTCGAATATCAAAGTGCTCTCATGGACCAGCTTCAGATGCAGGGAAGATGATACTATATAAATGAAATGAGGGGCCCAAGAGTGTGTACACCTCCTAATATAAGAAATGCCAGAAAGTCGATACTTTGCCAGTCGGTGTCATCCCTGTAACAATCATGTCAGATCAAACCATCACATCTGATGCAAACTTATTTTTTGATTATAGTATTTCACCACTGTGGGCATGTGGAGCGGAGAGTGAAGCGGTGTCATTACCTTCAGCACTCATCAAGATGCATCCTGAAGGTCACACCTGATGAATTGGAGAGACAGCTCTGTTATAGAGAGCAGCTATTATCCATGATACTGTAAGAGATTATTCAATCTCCTGAGAGAGGGGGAGGAGAGGAGAGGAGATACTGAAATGAAAGGAAATAAAGGGAGAAAATTAGACAAAGATTAAAGGAAGAGAAATAAAATTTAAAAAAACAGAGGGAAGGGCGAGTACAGGCTGGAGCTTCACATCCAGTGAGCTCAGAGAACACCTCAGCGAACAGTCACTGTGAAATGCTGATAGCTGATCGGTGACAAAACTCCCCTACCCACTTAAAGCTGACACCTCAGTGCAACTGTTTCTCTCCACAGCAGGCAGCCTGGGATGATATCAGTGTACCTGAGAGAAACTAGAATACTCCCAGCCCAGTTAGAGCTGACACAAGGAAACAGTCTCCCTCCTCCGCTCCCCTCTGTCTCAACTCAACATTGTGTCTCAGCGGAGATGTCCTCTGACAGAATTCAGCACTGAAACCTCTCCACAAGGCTGTTAGCTGCAGATATCCCCTCAGGCTGGAATTTAAGCAGGGAAACGCCTGCTGGTTTGAGTGAATTAAAATGAAGTTGATCCGTAACCTTATCACCAAGCAATTTGCCAATAATCTTAAAACATGAGGACATCCTATTTTACCCCATCATCCCTTAACTTATATTTGAAACCGGGGCAGAAAGTGCTGAGCTGAGTCAGGCAGCCTATGGGATATCCCATCCTAATAGGGGTCTTCTTGAACCCTGAGCCCATCTTCCAGTCTGTCTCTGCTTCTCTCTGCAGGCTGTGGTGATGAAGTGCTCTGCGCCTGCAGTAGTCCAGCGGTGTGCCATGCATGATAAAGAGCAAGAGATTGTGGGGGATGCTTGCGGGAAGGCTGTGCAACCCAGCTGCTGGTACAAAGCTGCAGGCCAGAAGCTATGCTGTAGGCTGGGCAGCGAATAAATGATTTGAATGGCCGTAAAACTCAGAGGCAAATAGGCTTGGTCTGCTACATAAACACACGGCCACATGCATGAAATAACGCATATAAACAAGGGTGAGTGCCTGTATTTAACCTCGGATGCAGAAAATTGATGCTTATGCATGTGTGCACACAAACACACACAAACAGCCGGTACTGGTTTGCATATTGTAATCCATGTATATATTCAGCCACATGATCATTGACAAGAGATGAAAACTGACACGGACAGCGTATTGAGAGAAAAACACCCCGTTTCTGTTCTTGTATGACGCATCACGTACATTCACACCTCAACCCCTGAAGGATTACTTTACATCCAAGGCACAGGGGTGCAAATATATAGAGAGAGTCACAAATAGGATGAGTTTGGGAATTCAACTGGGCATGAAAACTGAGCAAAACTACAACTGAAATCAGAAGAATTTCAGTCAGGGTTCACTTAATGCCACAAAGAGAAGGGCAGAAATGTATCATGAGCCGTGCCGTGCGTACGTGTGCGTGTGTGTTTGTAAGTGCGTAATGCGTCCATACTTCAGTCTCAAAGCTCAGAGGATTAAATTAGAGAAGGAGTGGGTCCTTGTTGTGAAGAGGGTAAAGGGTGGACCACTCCATGGGTCACACCTCCAGACTCCATCAGCACTCCAGGCCTCATTGAGGAGAAAATCTCAGGGGTCCAGGGTAGACAGGATGACCTGAGGTTGGCCTGGGGAGCCCACGCTGAGACGGGCAGACATCACTGCACAGGTCAACTGCACCTCTCAAGGGTGTAATTAAAAAGTTAGAGGTGTGATTTGTGCTGTTGCTGCGAAATATGGTACAGTGTGTTGCCTGAGGCAGAGGCTGCTCAGTTTTTCTTATAGTGAACATTTCTATTTTGATCATTTGAATGATTTTTATGTTACTGTAAAACAGGATTGATCTTAATATTAAATAGATTTTTTTTTTTTTTTTGGCAAAAATTCTATTAAGTTGACTCGACTTTGTTAGGTCTGGCTAAGATTTAAATAAATCCCACTGATTGGGTGCATAAAAGGAACCTCAGGACTTCTGACTCACCATCTCCATTTAGTATATACGGTATATAACTCTGGATTATGACGAGGTTAACCAAAGAAATCTATCTTTGAATCATGTTTAGAGATCTGAGGAAGCAGAATTAAATCAAACAAACACTCAAGGACGGCTTACAAAAATGGATTCAATTTGTTGTCTTATAACTCCTCGCACATGTCCCAGTTCTTAGGTTTAGAAAACTATGAATTAGTCCTTAAACATCATAAGTATGTTTATACATTTCTATGCAATATGGGAAAGCCCATAATATTCCTGTAAACAAGATTATAGTATGTACATTACTGATGGACTGTTTGCCTCATCCAACAACTGCTGATCACCTTGTATTATGATGCATTGTACCATGTCCAACTGTCCCCTAGTATATAAAGTAGTTAGAATTAGCTCCACCTCCACCAGCCACAGCATTAAAAGGCGAACTCCATTCAATTGACTCACAAAGGTCATCTTATTAGAGATGGGGAGCACTAATCAGCCTGTTAGAACTGTTAAATGAGGTCTCCTGTGACTCTGGAGCAGCTTTGTCAAGTCTTGACAAAACAACCGTGATGATGTGGGACATGCGGACAAATTCATAATAAAAAGATGCTGGCTGTATTATAGGACATGTGCAATCCAGGGCTTGTGTTAATCAAATTCATGTGAAAGGATAAGTGTAAAGATTCTTCACTATTTCACCATTTATCAAACATCTATCGACTTCAACATTCCTTACAGTGAAGAGTTCTCCAGAGGTCTCTTATGGTGGTTTAAGGTTCAGTGTGTAATAATTGGCATGGCATGAATATATTTGTATAAGTGTATAATATATATAATATAATATATATATATATAATAAAATTCGTTTTGGTTTTCATAGCCTTATAATTTTTATCTTTATCTTTTATATATACATATGGGTCTTGCTTTAAAGAATGTCGCCATCTTGCACCACCATGTTTGTACAGCAGCCCAAATGGAAATTCCAGCCAGCCAGAGAGTACGTTTCTCAAGTTTCACGTGCATAAATAAACCAGTAAACGTGCATAAATAAACCAGTAAAGAGGGAGTACGAAACAGCAGACATATTTAGTTTTAGTTTTTATTTTCACGGTGTCATACACCAAAGAGGTGCCCAGCCCTCATGGGCTTACCAGACACACCATAAGAAATAAAGAACAATAAACAAAAGAACATCACCACATACACTAATCAGGGATATACAGTTCTGGGGTCATTTTAATCGTAAAATGGTTTAGATCTTCACGTGTCATGGTAACCAAGTTTTTTTGTCCTCAGAGGCCACCATCACTTTGCTGACGGGAGGGGGGAGTGCAAGCGAGTGAGTGAGCGCTAGACACTAGATATCATGGTTTTACCCTCATATTACACACTGGACCTTTAAGTGTAGATCCTCAGTGACTGCTGCATAGAAACAGAGCTGAACTTGGTTCTCTGTGTAGTATTAATAATAATATAAAAATAGAATGGACAATGTAGACTTCACTGTAGGAGGAGGAGTAGGAGTAAGGTACAGTGAATGTTTAGATATGTAAGTACTGCTCACACTCAACAAATAATTCTGCTCTCAAATGAGTTGTTTGTGGTTTTAGACAGACAGATAGATACAAATGATTTGAGTGAATACATTAACTGCATTTTAGTTTTAATATCAGAAGATAATTTGCAGTTGGGAAAGGTAATAAATTGAAGTGTAGCACCGTATGCTATTGCAATACTCAGAATCTTGTACTGTAAAATTTATAATTTTGCACTGACATCATGTTGTTACACAATCATCTTATTAATATTGCATCGTGCATCGTTCAAGATGCCATCACTTTAAGGACAATTCCAGCCAAATTCAACCTGGGGCTATAGTTTCCTAATATTTCAGGTCTAAAAGAATGAATCCTAAGATTTTCTTTTTAATTGCTCCTGTTACGGTATGCAGTAGTTCTGACTGTCCCCACATCGCCACAGCAGCGTATAATGGGAGCAGACGGATCTGTGTAGACTATTTGCTAGGATTTTAAATTTTACTAATAAATTATCATACATTATTTCAAATGGGGTTTTCATAGTATTCAAGAAAAACATTTGTAAACTTTAATTAAAAACGTTTTAATAAATTGTTTTGATTTAAAGAAAGAAAATGTACGTGACTTTCTAGCCTATAGGCTGGTTAATTGTGGGCTTGAATGTGAGCGCTCAATAGGCCAATTTTTGCCCATTTTGTTATGTGTGCTTATTGTTTTATTAAAAATTGATGCCATAAATTCAGCTTAAAAAAGACCATGCCTTTTTCTAATGGGGGTATGTGTCAGCGAGGTCAGGAAGTAGAAGGGGGTGCAATGGCCTATAACGTTTGGGAACCGCTGACTTCAATAATAGCTCTCAATACGTCTTCCACCACTGAGATAAAATGCACTTTGGTGTCTGACTGCTTGGCCTCTACCATAAGCACACTTGACTTCTCATTTTACCATAGAACTTGAGTTGAGAAGGCGCCTGTGCAGATGGCTGTTGTTTGACTACTCCAGCTACTATACCCATTTTTTGATGATAAAAGTGGTTGATCCAGGTTATAGAAAGCAGTGTATGATGTTTACAGAAGTAGCACTGCAACACACTCTTCATGCAGATACTGAAGATGGATGACCCTTTGAGATAGAGAGAGAGTAGGAGATAAACTGTGACTCTGCAGAAAAGCACTTACATTCATTCCCTACTTGGTGGTTAAAAAAACCCCACAATAACTTACCATGGCCACTGGGAAAAACTTTTAATTAGTTAATCATGATTTTACAGGGAGAATTATGGTGACTGAGAGCAGACAGGATCTCACATTGCATTTATTGTTAGCATGTTATTTAGGCAGATTTAATCCTTAAGAGAACATCTGCTACAGTAGAGAAGAGCTTTGGGCAGCTGTTGATAAACTACGAGCTGTCACTCATGTCTTGTACCCCACTCCCCACCCCCTCTTCTTCCTCATCTCCCAGAGGGATGCGGAGAATAGGAGAAAGACTGAGAGTTAATCAAAAGAGAAGTCTTGCAATTAAGTGACAGCAAAAGTTACAGGATTGTATCTTGAATCCATTCGGCTTACTTCATGCCTAAGATGAGGGCTCTAAATAGACTCTGTTGATTCCCAGGTTCAGAGATTATGCTGGTCATGGCAAATAAAAGTTCAATAGCGTAGTGTTTTTACACTGCATTTTTGCGTTCGTGTGGATCTGCATGCCATCCTTGGGGAAAAGAACCAAGCAGCACAATCAAGGTTTTGTTTTGAAAATCCATCCTCTGTCATGCACGTTGAGATTAAATTCAAATGTTTTGTGATGTTCATCAGATTTCCCTATGAATAATTCCAAGAAACCTCTTTCCAGCTAAGGCCATTCGTTCTGATGAGGCTGAAGGTTATCCAGATGGATCTGGAGCATGGCCTCAGTGTATGATTACATGTTTAGCTCCAATATTGATGTAATCCTCAAAGGGTATTACCCTGTAGCGGCCAACCTGTGGATATGCATCATGGGGCTTTAAATCTGCACCCAATCTCCTGCTATCTTGCCCCTGCAGCTTTTTCTATCAAACGGCAGCGATTTGGTGAACTTCTCCTGATGGGGTGCTCCTCTATTCTTGGGCTGCATTTGGACAGCTGACCCTCTTGCCAAGGTTCCTCCTCTGACAGGTCTGGATGTTTTATTCATGGCACCTGTGGAACATAGTAAACTGCTAGACCACAACCAAAACAAAAATGCCTCAGCCTCCTCAGGAGAACCACTTTCCCTGTTGAAATAAAACAACCCACATCTCTGTTGTGGCGGCGCTGTGATCCTCGTACCATGCAACAGCCACGCTGCAACAGCTGAATTCACTTCGCTGGTTGTAAATCAAATATTTTTATGCCAGTATGTTTGACAAAAGGTATATTCTTGTACCTTCTTGTCATGGTTGGATTATTTGTTTCTTTCCCAATGTATCATTTCGGAATTCATAATAGTTTTTTTTGCCAGCAATTAGATAACAAAATCATAGCCACTCTTGTATTTTCTTGGAAATGGAAATAATGTTACATTTGGCAGCCATTGTCACCACTACTATGTTTTCCATTTAAAATGTATCTCTGCTACATTTACCTGGTGAAAACTACTCTGGAGTTTTTCAGCCTCTCAAACTGAGATTTTTGGAAAACTGCTGGACATGTTTAGTTTGAAAACTCAGGGGTTGAGTAGTAGTCTGGACAGGCTGAACCTGAGACCAGTGGAAACATGACATGGACATGCAGGGGTGGTCCCGGATCTGGTCCTAGCAGTCAGGGGTGTCAGCAGTGAATGCATCATGGATAAGGTCCTTGTTGTCTTTACCAACACTCCGTTAAAATCTGCAGCTTAATGCTACAGCTGTCTTTGCTGTTTCTCATTCATATTGTATGTTGCAACTACCCATCTGCAGAGAAGGCAATCTACTTCCTGTTAACACCGGCACATGAATGCCAAGTGTGCATGAATGGACGTATGATACATGTTTTCAGGCAGATTCAGAGCTAAAGCTGCGTCTGAATGGAGATGGTTTTAAAATACATAAAGCACATGAACTACACTGCCAAGAAATAGATACAGAGAACACATTTCCTTCATTTTACCATTGGTTTCTTAGTTCAAATTCCACACTGATGTTGCAAGGGTAGTTTTCAGCCATGAGACGCCAGGTGGAAGGCAGATAGCCTCTATTCTCACTAGTAAAAAGTCACAAGTCATGTAGCCTACCTTAGTTAACAAATCACAATTACTCCGGAGCTATTTAATTAAGGTAAAAATCCTGCTTAGTTCCTCTTTCAGTGTACGTTATACAGTATAGGCTACACATTATTCAGTTCATCAACTGTTCGGAAAAAAGCCAGCAGAGCGATACAGCGCACCGCGGAGCCTGCCTGTGTGGAGGAACACTGAGCAAGTTTGTTAATTCCAGATAAACAGGGGTTAGGGAGAGAAGTCTAAGTAATTTGACATATTTGAGCCTTTTATTTAAAAAATAACATAATAGTTACTTTTCTTGGTAATTAATTACTTTTATCATGTAGTTACTAATTCAGTTACTTTTTGGGGAAAGTAACTAGTAACTATAACTAATTACTTTTTTTTAAAGTAACGTGTCCAACCGTTTCACCTGTTTCACCCCTCCATGCTAGCCAGCTGCTGGAAATACTGTAGCCTTATATTTAATGTGTATTCCACATAAGAGAGTGGTGTCAATCTTTTCATCTAACTCTGCTTATGTAAATAAATGATGGTATTTCTAAAAATGGCTCACTGCTTTAAAGCCAGTGCAGCTGTAGCGTAGTTGGTGCGAAAGAGAGAGTGCGTGTCTGTCTCACTCTTTCAACCCTGACCTTTCAAGGCAATCAGTGGATTTGAGCCAGTGGCACTTTTGATCACAAAATTTCTGCTCCCTCATGAAAATGCAAGAATATCCCTCATGATCAATGAAACCTGCAGACTGGATCCCAGGCGATCAGACAGGGTTCATAATACACCTTGTGTGTGACAGCCGCATATTGTGGAATGATTGAAATTGATACAACGTCAATGTTCAGTAATCACAGAGCTCCCTGTCTCTTCTCCTTGATCATTCAGAGTGAATCAGAGTCAGTCTTTGATCAGCCTCTGGCTCTGTACCCAGGGACCAACGGAAAAAAACAGGCTGTAGAGAGGAGAGGATAGACACAGCCATGTATTTACCCCTGCATTTCAATTTCACTAATGATTATTCACGTCCAGTCACTGTATAACAGCTTGGAGGAAGCCAAGTGCTCAGCCAAAGCCTTTATTATAGAAGATCTGAGTGAACATTATTGCTTTTGCTGCATGAAACAAACGCTTCAAGCAATTATAATGATTATCACTATCTGCTGAGAGACATGCTTGACGCAAATTGGCTCTATGTCAGTAATTAAGAGATGCACCCTTTTTTTTGGAGGGTTGGGGTAAAGTTTTCATGGTGCTTTTAAAATTTAAAAAAAGCCTGAGTAATGCTGTGCAGAATTCAACCTATGGGTAATAATTTGACCCCTTCTCTCCAGAGGGTCTACATTTGAATGTTATCACCTTTCACAATGGCTAATTACATGTAAGAAAAAGCTTAATGGAATTTTTTCAGGCTAATTTACATTTACCCATTTGGTGGACACTTTTATCCAAAGCAACTTACAAATTTCTGTACATAAAGGAAACCTTGGATAGTTGCATGGTAAGTTCTAGTGCTGTCAGAGGCATCCCCATGTGAGAACAGTCTGGACTGAGACTGCTTTGTGTTCAGTGATGTCTTTAGACTTTAGACTTTTATTGTCCCTTTAGGGAAATTCTTTTTCACATGACCATTACATTTTACCAGACAGAGCAAGCACATAAAACACACAGATTACAACACATTTTGTTAGGGGTTAGGGGTTGCTATGACGGCCGGAAGCAGGCTGCAGCAAGGACCACAGCCTCTGCACATAGGGTGTCTGCTCAACCCTGTGAGCCACATGATGCCCCAACCTATACATTTTTGAAGAGCTTTTTTTTTTTTTTTTTTTTTAGCTGAGAGTGAGCTGCTGCCCCATCGCCAACTTGGCAGTGCGTGACTGGGCCTAACTCCCAGCTATTCCAAAAATGGGCAAAGAGGTAAGGTCAGTTATGTAAAAGTCAGTTCTCTTGTAATGTTGCCACAAAGCAGGAGATTATCTGCACGGATTAAAACATTCTTGTACCATCACATTGTAAACATGTTTATTTCTGCTGTTTAGTTAGTTATTTTAAAATGGGAGTCTGTGGGGATTGACTTGCCTTTGGAGCAGCTGCAATTGGCCATTCAAGGAATTGCGGCTTTTGACGTGTCCATGTTGGCTTCATTTTTCAGCCCCCGAGGTGAACTCTTGGTGCGGACCCAGAGGTCATTCTGAAGGCAAGCAATGGTGACTTGAATGTGATTCGGCGGCCATGGGTGGCCAGTGGAGGTCAATGAGCGGTAGAGTGGCATGTGCCCTTTCAGGCTGATCGAAAATCAGACGTACTGCTGCATTCTGGACCATCTGTAAGGGGTTCACTGTGCATCAAGGGAGACCCGCTAGAAGGGCATTGCAGTATCTTTGAATCTTTATGCTCTGAAAGGCCAAAGAGGATGTGCTGTCCACATGAAGTCTGATAGAATCATATAATTGTACTCTGCATTTTTTTTCTTTCTAATTTCCTAATTTTTTTTTTTCACTGGAAATAGCCCAAGATTGTGTGTGGCAGTGTGTAGCAGTCTAATTTCCTCTTCATGTTGAGCCAAGTGAAAGCAGCATCATTAAAGCAAAGTATCAAAGCCATCCCCATAGAAGCAGCCTTCCAGTTACAGTAGCACCAGCAGCTAGTCCAGGTGTGGGTTTATGTATACATTAAATTGCACATTAATTTTGATTTTTATCACCAAGCACCGCTCTCACTGGGGTGTTGCTGTGACAGAATGAGGTTAGGTGTAGCACGACCAAAAGGATGGCTACAGTAAAAAAGCAATGATAGGAGAGCCAAACACCAGATGCTGTCATAGAAGAGTATTATTTGTTTACATCTGACATCCAACTCTCTCAAACAAAAAAAAACAATCCTCTCCAAACTTTGCCTCACTTCACACATAATGAAAACTTTTGAGAGGATTGTTTTGTTGCATTTCAGAATTTTGGCAGGAAAATATGTGGAGCCACTGCAATTTGCTTACCGGGCCAAATTTAGTGTTGAGGATGCCATTCTTTTTATGCTTCAAAAGTGTAGCCGTACTTAAAAAATGCAGATAGCTCTGTCAGTGTGTTTTGATTTTTCTAGTGCTTTTAACACAATCCAACCCAGGCCTCTTTGCTCCAACCTCAAAGACATGCTGTTTCCATCTCTCATAATAAATTGGGTTTATTACAATCTATCAGCTAGACCCGTGTTGTATATGTGCAATATCTGTACATATCGTCCCCAAGGTGTTGTTCTCTTCCTGTATCTATTTAGCTTTCGCACTGCTGACTCTGCAGCCAACCCATACATGACATATCTATCTATCTATCTATCTATCTATCTATCTATCTATCTATCTATCTATCTATCTATCTATCTATCTATCTATCTATCTATCTATCTATCTATCTATCTATCTATCTATCTATCTATCTATCTATCTATCTATCTAGTGTATTTTGACTGCAACAGTCATGCATTCTGATTCCTTCACCTCATTACAGTTATGAGTGCCACTGCCACCTCTTTGTGAACAGCAGCATTTTGTGGGACCATTCAAACCCGTGTTAATACTAGTCTGGATACTAATGTTCTTCGACAATATTCACTCCTCGTGACAGTAAAATAGGTAATTCTAAGCCAATTTACTGTAGTAATTATTCTCTAAATTATTAGAAAATGGGGTTAACACCCAGTCATGCATGAAAAAAAAAATACCGTCAAATACCGTGAAACCGATATAATTATGAAAAATACCGTGATATAAATTTTTGGTCATACCGCCCAGCTCTACTATCTATCTATCTATCTATCTATCTATCTATCTATCTATCTATCTATCTATCTATCTATCTATCTATCTATCTATCTATCTATCTATCTATCTCCATCCATCCATCCATCCATCCATCCATCCATCCATCCATCCATATATCATCTATGCTGTAGTAATTATCTTCAACAACCTGGGAGTTGAAGTGAGCCACATTAGTTCTCTCATGGTAGAGACGAGCTGCGTCCCTGCTAGTGCTGACACAGAGGCACCACTTTCGCTCGATTCGATCAGTCAGACAGAAACATAAATGAATGGTAAATGTGCCTACCTAACAAACAATTACCAGTCCCCATTGTCAAATGGACTCCTCCTCCTTTTGTTTTTCTAAATGATGTAGTCTGACTGTTTACGTAAGTTTGATTTCCACAAGACACAATTTATAAGAGTGAGAATACTCCAGAGTCTGGATGTCCTCTCTTGATGACATTTATATTTGCAACACACAGTAAAATGTTACTAGAATCAAGAGAGGACATTTTTGACTTCCATTACTGTAAAAAGCAGTTATATAAGAGGTCAAGTAGTCAGTGAAATGATTGCATGACATAACCAGGCAGAATCTATAGCAACTTTTCAAAGAGGCTCCAATGAAAATAGTTGGAAACAGAATCATTCTTGTTTTTCTTCTTTATCGTGATGCCATTGACACCTCAGATACGTCATTCTCACCACTCTGACAGTTTTTGCTCAATCGCTTTGATGCGATTCACACATCAAAGATGTCATTCTGGCAACTCTTAATGCATCTCAAAGCTGTTCATGCTCTTCTCCCACCACTAAATCACCTTGTGCAAAAGCCTCTACATCGCTGCATGTTTTGAGATGTAAACAAGGTTTTCAAAGTCAGTCAATCACTTCCACACAGTAATTAAACTTTTCACCAGAGATTCAAGGCTTAAAGCCAAGGCCAAGATATTTTGGTATTTTGATAAAAAGAACAATTAAAAATCTGAGTAGAAATGTCCAAACACAACACATTACTGTGATCACAACAGTAATATTTTTGGAAAAATAACTATATTCTGTTTCAATATCATGGTGGTTTACTCACTGTGAACAATTCAACCCCTCTAGAATATATGCAAGATTTAGATGACATTTCCAAAAAATTTACTGTAATTAAAATGTCTTTGGCATGTATCATGCAGCAGATATGTGTGGCACAATTTTTGGATTTGTGTGTAGAGTATTGAAAACGTGACAACTAATTTAGAAAATGTGTGAAAGCAGTCACACACACACACACACACACACAAAAAACTGTATGTGAAAATTCACAAAACAAACTCTAATCACCGTAACTGAGGAAAAAGTGTAAGGGACGACATGATACAGTAAAACGTGGTAATTATAAATAGAAAGACAGAAAGTGATAAGGTGATTTGATTGAAAACACCAATGCCATGCAGGGCTCAGTCAAAGTGAAGGATAGATCTGTTGTTCTATCTGATGAAGGTATAAACTGTTTTCACGAGTTGTCAGAGTCAGATGAGAAATTCAGAAACACAAGTAATGAGAAACGCTGCTGTGTGTGTTTGAGGGAAGAAATGAACTATTTTGAGAATGGCATTACAGTAAGAACAGCGAGAATGTTTTTTCTGATGTGAGAACTGCACCAAAGCAACTGTGAAAATCTGAAATAAAGAGCAAGTGCAACCTTTCCCCTAAATTGTCAGTATGAGGGAGTGTCACAAGGGTTAGTAATGGCAGGATTTTAAATTGTAAATGCTAACAATGTTCATAACTGAATAAAATTAGATGTTATTATACAGATATTGAGTAGGAATCTGTCGATCTACCTACAGCATTACACTAAGTGTCTGTCTATATTTGTAAAAAACATCATAAGGAATCATTTATGAAGCAAAAAGCTTTCAGTGTTAGAAAGAAATATGGAAAATGAAGCTCTTCTGACTATTCAGACTAAGTGGAGGTCACAGGCAGAAGTGGGCAGGAAAATTACCATGTGTTTCTCTGCCTGCAGCTGACTATTCTTACAGTAATACATTTAGAGTGAAAATAGGAGAAAAGAAAAACAGGGCTACCATCTTACATCACACAGGAGAGAGAGAGGGTGGAGAAGGTGAAAGGAGAGAAGGAGAAGATTGTACGACTGATGTGAGGTTGACGGAGACGGAGCGAAGGTGTGGGGGTGGGTTGGAGGGTTGGGGCCGTTACTTGGCCGGCTTGGGGAGGGAGAGAAAGTTTGAATCCATGGGATATTGGATGTCCTGACCTGGCCAGTGGAGGGCGTGAGGATGGATTGGCCACCACGGACCCACTGAGAAAGCAAGAACAAGGGAGAGAGGGAGAGATGGGGTGATGGAGGTGTGGAGAAAAAGAAGGGGAGTAAGGAGAATATCAATGGCCAGACAGAAACACGTATGGATTTCTCTTCCGTCTCTTCAGAGCCTAACTTTACAGCAGTGCAGGAGTGGATCGAATTGGGAGGGAGAGAAAAAGTGCCTGCTGATCCTCCCCAGAGAAATCAACACTTATGCATGAAAAGCTTCTTTGACTGTTAACTTTGTTTCCCTGCTCATTGTTCAATAGGATGCACTTGTTTTTTTCGTGTCCTTCTGTTTACAAGTCAACACAATAAACGCGACATAAGGTGGTGACAGAAAATAATGAATACCACATAAATGATAAAAAGAAAGTCCATGCCTCAGAGTGAACTAATAATAAAAAAGGAAATTTATGAATAAGTGTGGTTATTACAAAGTGCTGCCTGGTGACTATTTGCATAATTCCAATTATTGCACAATGACACAGTTCCTTCCTGATGTGATTTGTGCTGACTGTTAATACCAGCAGCATAAACAAAGGAATATCACAGCCATTCTCAAGTCTGTCAATGTATGCATCAGTATCCATATAATTTAAAATAAGATAGAGATGGAATAGAAAGTGGAGAAAAACAACGCCAATGTCGTTGCTGTTCTTGTACATGTCAGGATCTTGATGACGAACACGTGATGGCAAGATTGTTCTCTCTATGGCTGTTTAGAAAGGTCAAGCTCAAACTCAGAGCCTTGTCGAGATTTTTCCTGATGAATCCCATATAATGTCACCTAAAGCGGCCTTGAGCTTAGATTGTTCCTTGTTTTTAAAAGAATTAACTCTGAATTCCTACAACATGTAATAGACATGACACAACACAAAACAACCTTTTTCTTCAATCTTTATGATACCTGGTGGAGAATTTCTTTCATCAACAGTTGTTTCAATGATCCAGACCTTTCTGGGTGGAGGTTGCATGTTCTTACATGTTCTCCCACCGTCCAAAGGCATTCACACTAGGTTGACTGGCGACTCTAAATTGTCCGTGTGAATGTGAGAGTGTTAGGTTGTTGGTCTCTATGTGTCAGCCCTGTGATAGACTGCTGACCCGTCCGGGGTGTATACCCTGCCCTCCCCCTATGTCAGCTGGGATTAGCTCACCCTCCATCACCCTGTATGGATGAGTGATATCAACGATAGATGGTTGGATGTTTCAAAAATCTAAAATAACTTTGGAGTAATGGTTTTGAACAGAATAAGACACAAAATAATTTCATAACAAGGTCCATTTAATAGCTTTAGAGGGGTTTGATCATTTCATGTGACCTTCATCATGATATGATTGAAAGTTCCTGCATTATCATTATGGTGCTGTTGTTATAAAATAGAATAGAATAGAATAGAATAGAATAGAATAGAATAGAATAGAATAGAATAGAATAGAAATGTATGTACTCTCATTAGCATAATCAATCATTTTTATTGTCAATACTTCTTCCATTGAAAGTCGATCCGATGTTGTGAAATAAAGGTGAAACTCATTTGCGCACCAATAGGGCTATGTGGGAAAATATGTGTCCTCTGATGTGGTGGACTGACCCTTTAATGTTGATCTATTCAGGATAGAATAGAAGGGAATAGAAGAGAATGGAGTGGTGGCCTTTGATCCCCTACAGGGGGATCGCCTGTGAAGAAGATAATGAGTAAATCAATAACACTGGTTGTAAAACTCAGGCTAAGTCATGCCTGCACAGTTGGGGGTAAGCTGTGTCTTACCGTCAGCCCTCCAGCATCAGCTGAAACATAACGGCAATGTGTTACAAGTACGTGTGTTAGTGTGAGTTTCTCAGCTTGTCTCACTGTGTGATTCCAAATACGTGCGTGTGTGTGTGTGTATGTGTGTTATGCAAGGCACTGAGATGAGAGGAACTATCTGTGAATGCTTCACCTGCCACATCACTGCTTAAATACGTGACGTGCTCAGTGGCAGGGACACAAGTAGAGCGGAGGGTTCAAATGGTGCCACAGTGCCGTTGGTAGTCTTACATGCATAAAGCATCTATTTTTCTCACAGTGGGGATTATGTGAAAAAACCTAATGCCGAAATGTGATTTCAGCCTTAAAGTAGTACTTTGACATTTTGAAAAATAAACATATTTGCTTGAAACGCTCCAAAAAGATTTGCAGTAATTTCTTAATGGAAAATATGAAACTGCAGCCAACTAGCTTGACTTGAGCAGTGAAACTGGACACAGGAGAAAACAGCTAGCCCTGCTTCTGTCCAAAGGGAACAACATGTGTCTAAATGAGAGGCAACTTGTTAATTAGTTAGCTTTAGGGGCGCTGGTGGTTGGATTTTTGTCACAGAGCCAAGCTAACTAGGCTAAGCTAGGCGTCACATCCAGCAGATGGACACGAGAACAGCATCAATCTTAATGTTGGCAAAAAACAAAAAAAAGGCGGATAAGCACATTTCCTAAAATGTCAAACTTATTGCATTAAATATGTTTGACATGCATGATACAACATGTTTTGCTATTTCTATTTGATCATGTAGGAGGAGACACAGATAAGCCTATACCATTCCTTAGACATTTAATTGTGTACATTTGTGCAGCCTTTGTGAGGCTACAGCACGAGGACATGGCCTAACCCTGCTCACCACTCAGAGACACATTCACATTCGTCATCAAGCAGCTGCAAATCAAACATAACCATTTGTTCAGACTCTCATCAAGCAGGGGTCAGCAACGGGGTGTGTGGGTGTGGTAAACATGATATTTGACCCTTGGTTTACTGCAGAATTAATGCATTCACTTTAGCTGTTGGACAAAAAAGAATCTGAATTTGGCATGAGTGGTCATGCTCCTTATTGCTTGCGCCATCTGCATGCTCCACACATCCAAAGCAATGATTTACTGCATTAAGCTCTTAACCCCTTCAGACCCTGCGTCCATTGGAATGGACATGACATATTTCTGTCTCTAAACAAATAAATACTCTGTAATTCAATGATGTCAGCAATGCTAGTTACTGATTGGGTCCTGATTATCCAACCGCAATCATGTTATGACTTTGAGCACACTCTGAGAGAGTGACAGACATCGGACAAGACAAGCATGGTGGACCGACTGCAGAGAGGGAGGAGGAAGCGCCCATTTTCAGTCAAAAATATAAATTTATGTTCATGCTGGCCAAAGCAATTTGCTGTCAGTATACTTTTAACTGTTACAAGTCATAATATTTGAAGTTATTTTAAACAAATATCATATCATTAATTTGTAGGATTTTTTCAAAGTCCAATGTCCATTGCAGTGGACATCAGGAGTTAGGCGAGGTAAGCCAACACTCAAATGCTTAGTGTCAGTATATAAAGAAACTAAATACCTGTAAGCTTTTCATAGGTAAAGCATGGTGTCACAGTTTATTTATTCATGATTATAACATTTTTTTATATATATTTTTTGTTCATAATGTTCTCATAATCATAATAATGAGTGTCAAAGACTCCCTTAAACGTCTCGTAAATCTGAACTTGACTCCTTGAATTCAGGCAATGAGGAGGATGTTACCAGGAGTGAGATAGGTGCTAGGCCTAATTTTAGAAATTAAGACAGTTTTTAATTCTTAGTATGTGGTTTTCATCAATTTAATGTCTTATCTAAATGGAATGGATAAGTGTTCAAGAGTGAGAATACATAAAATGAGTTCAAATGTGATTGTTTTGTTATTAGATTCAGAGAGGGACAGTGGAGAGGTTATAGTACATGCATGCCAGAAGAACGTATGTGGCAGATGAGATTGAGATAGAGGAGACAGACAGTATAGTGAAAGAGGAGGACAGGAGGAGATGACAGTAGCAAGGAAGGAAGAAATCAAGTGGCGTCACAGGCCATTCACTACGATCATGGACACTTCCTTTGAGAATCCTCCAATTGATGAGGATCATCCCATAGACCCTATGAAGACATCAAACAATATACTGTATACAGTGGCAAGAAAAAATATGGAATTTCTTAGTTTTCTGCATTAATTATCCATTTAATGTGATCCGATCTACATCTAAGTCACAAGTATAAACAAACACGATGAGCTTAACCTAATTCCACACAATTATAATATTTCATGTCTTCATTGAACATGTCCAATAAACATTCACAGTGCAGGTGGAAGAAGTAAGTGAACCCTTGGATTTAATAAGTGGTTGAACCTCCTTTGGCAGCAAAAACCTCAACCAAACGTTTCCTGTAGCTGCAGATCAGAACTGCACAACACCATTGGTCCTTACAGAACTGCTTCAGCTCAGCCATGTTCTTAGGATGTCTGGTGTGTCTCTGGAGGTCATTCCATAGCATACCTATTGGATTCAGGTCTGGGCTCTGACTGGGCCACTCCCAAAGGTGGATTTTCTTTTTTTGAAGCTACTCTAGATTATCTAGGTAGTAGATTTACTTAAATGTTTAGGCTCATTGTCCTGCTGCATCACGCTATTTTACTGAATTCAGCTAGTGGACAGCCACCCTGACATTATCCTGTAGGAAGTCTTGATAAACTTTTACTAAAAAATAAATTAAATCTTAGTTTCAACAGTCGACAAAATATTTTCCCATTAGTGTTGTGGAGTGGCAAACGTCAGGCCTGCAATGGAAAGCAAAGCAATTAATGCAGAAAACTAGGAAATTCCAAAGGGTTCATACTATTTCTTGCCACTGTACCTATATATATATTCTACCTAAAGTACAGTATGACATAGTTAACATGCCAGATTACGATGAAAACAACGAGGCTACCAGATGAAGACTATACATGAAAAAACACATCTTTTGAGACAAGTGCGACATCCTCCTCTCTTCTTGCAGGCTTCTATCAAGTTGATGTACATGTTTAGAACTGTACATAAACTCAAAACCATGCAAACATCCAGTTCCAGATGTTTAGGTCATACCTGATTGATTACTATGTGGAAAAACACAACCTTATTTTTCTTAAGTTTTTCTGACATTTTACAGCCTTTTAGTCCTGGCGTCCATTGGAATGGACATGAAAAAATACTATTAAAAACACGAGTTAGCAAAAATGTTTTTTTTCCACTTTGTTTTTATGTTTGAGAGGAGTCAGAATACATAAAAAAAAATTTTTTTTGCTCAGCCAAAAAAATGCGGGTCTGAAGGGGTTAATTGCAGGCAAACAGGAGCACCAGGCAGATTGAAATGCACAGCACAGAAATACTTAAGGTGTTTAGGGGACTGTGTACTATATGTTCCTACAGAACAACTGTATGAATTTTGAAAAGAAAATACAGAAGACATGCCACTGAGCATGAGAATAATACCTGACCTCATCAACTGAGGGAGCAATTATTGTAGCTATATGAATGATTGCTTGTGAGGTTGATATTTTTTGCTGTTTGATCAGTTAGTCTGTTTGATATTTCATCCATACCAGATCTAGTTTAGTGAAACACTCTTGTAATTCTCCAAAGGGAAAGATTTTATTGAGTTTTTCCAAAGAGAAATACTGTATTTTGTTTTGTTTTCAACTGGTGTTTGCACTATTTTGTAGTGTATTTCATATCTTTATGTGTAGCATTTTATATATTGTATCAAAATTTGTCCTGACATACTCCACTTTCACCCATCTCTGCTCATAACCAACCCATAAAAAATGCATCGCAAACCACAATTTCTACTTTTGACCCATTTTACATCAGGCAAGAAACGTGAGTGAACTGCATAAACTACAAACTTGTCATATGTTATTCTCGTTATCTTGTTCACATCAAAGGGGTGTCCAGTAAGAATACTTTAACTGTGTTAATATTTCACTCTCACAATTCCTGTGACAGCTATTGTAAAGAGAGGAGAGGAGAGGAGAGGAGAGGAGAGGAGAGGAGAGGAGAGGAGAGGAGAGGAGAGGAGACCTTGGGTTGGTTATATATTCAGGAAAGAGCCTCACTCTAATCCACATACACTCCAGCTCTGTCCCCCATGTGTGCCCTGCCCTTAAGAAGACAAACAATGGATATCCTTCACTCTCCTCTAGATCACCTCTTTCAACACATTATCCTTCATCTATCGGCCATACTCCCCCTCTGTCTTGATCTTTTTCATATCCACGTTCATCTGTACATGTTCATGTAAAACAGGGAGAACTTATCAATACCACAAAACGACGTGTTTGGCAAAACAAACAAACAAAAAAATGCCCACGTGAAAAAGATTTTATGCAAAAAAAAAAAAAAAAAAAAAGGAAAATTAAATAAATAAAAAATAAAGCCCTGGATCACTTTCTGTTTGTGTAAGAGGGATTTTTAGTTAAGCCCAATTTAACAGTCAGTGAGTTTAAGCAAAGGTGCTCCACACTTTCTATTCTGCAGCATAAACACTCAATATATGCTAAGCCTCATTCTCTTGGTGTGCATAATGCTGCCTGGATCTCACCGAGCTTCCGTGGACCCGCACACACGGCCCCATCCTCCTTACTCCTTCTGCCAATAGCTGCCAAGGAAAATCAATATGTCAATACGCATCGCAAATGTTGGGTCTTGACTTTGCAAGGTAATGTCTGCTTGTCTCTGCAATTTTGCTCTGTGCGCAAAAGAAAAAAAAACTGTTCCTTCACTCTCCCACGGACATTGGGTGATGAAAAATATAAACATCATGAGAATTCAGTGTGTGTGTGTTTTTTTTTTTTCCCCCGGTCTTGAATATGACAGGGACGTTGTTGGCACCTCTTCTGCTCATCCTTCACATACTCAACAGTTTTGTTTTTGTTTAAATCCTGACATACCACAGTGATTGGGATAAGTGGTACACAAAAACAGCATCTACCTTACTATCTCTCCATTAACAGATTTCCCACTCTTTCACCAGTTGTGTAGAATAAGAAGATCCAGGCTGATTTTAAATGGGAACCACAAGCCTAAGAGACTACCGTATTGTATCCAGGTTTCATCCCAAGGCCCCTCAGTATTTAGGCCCGGTGCGGAGAGGAGTGGGAGTGGAAATACCGAGGAGGAGAAAAAGGGCTCTGCACTAAGAGCCCAGAGACCCCTGACTCTCTGAGAGATCGGTTCTACTCTGAAAACTCTATCTACACTTAATCCTGTCTCAGAGGGACACACACCCACACATACACATACAGATGTAAGCACGCAAACATGCGCACGTGAGGCTGAATTATGCACATGCACACGCAGTGCATATTGGACATAATCGGAGCAGCTGCAGGAGCACTCTATCCTCTTTGGTAGGACTCGCACTGAAGAGTTTAGAGGACTAGCTAAATGAGGAATAATGATATTTTTCACACTTTTAAACCATTTTCCTTATTATGCACTAGCTCCAATATGCACATCACAGCTGAGCTGGCCGGGGGGCTCATCATTTGCCAAGGGCACATGTTCAAGGGAGTCTTTTGCAAAACATACCCTCTCTTAGTGGAGTTCTTGCATAGGACAAAATATGTGACAAAGCTGGAACACTCTGGAACATCTTCAAGAGTGAGGCTGCCCTACCTTAATGTATGAATATGCATGAGATTTCAAATTAGATAATCTTTTTTTTTTCTTTTGTCTGAGATTTCAGATACACAAATGTTACCTCAGTTGTCACATCGTGTGCACGTATCTGACAATAAACAGCTCAAGAAAACTTTTAAGCGCACTCGCTTTTCATATTTTATTTAGATATAATTTTCTATCATCAAGCACGCGGAGCATGAGGGTAGTTTGATGTAGGGTTTTTGAAGAAGTCTCATGAATAAGGGCACAAGGGAGAGGCCATACAACCCTGTCAGACACCAGCAGTGTCTGAAACCCATCAAGGTTGTTTTCTCTCCGGGGATTGTTAGTCACAGCCACTCTCACTGTCTTGTTGTGTTTTGATCCAGGCTTAGCCCTCAACAGCTTTTTGGATGATCAGTGATTTTGTTGCAAAAGGTGACTCATGAATAATAATATATTTTCAAGCGAGGTAAATTAATTCTTTGGCGCCATGTCAATACCCACACTTGGAGCAAACACAACACTGACATGCTGTTGCTGCTAAAAAATTATTGCAAGCTACTCCTACGGCACTGGCAGGACCACTACTGACCACATAATTCTGTCATTCACATTAAGATTTTTTTAAAAACATTTTTTGTTAACCTTTTGCACTAGGTGGTTATTAATGTTACCAGGGAGATAGTGTACCGTAGTTCCATCAGAGCTTTGATGAAAATTGGTGCCTGCTGCTTGAATTGAAGCTCGTGGGAGTGAACACCACTGAATATGGTGGAATATTCAGGTGGCAGAGTATGGAAATATGTGACTATAAAACCAGAACAATAAACTATTAGAGACTAAAATCACTAGCTGAAAATTGGATGAAAATGCTCTGTGAATTTTCTCACTGCACGAGATACCTTTCACAGTGCGCATAGATATAAAACTTCTTGACAATGTGGAAATACTGGTTGATGCAACTTTGAAATGTTTAAAAAAAAATGATTTAGATGCAAGATGGATAACTTTACTGATCCCAAATAATCTTTAACATGGTAGTATCATTTTAATCTGTACACATATTACACTTCACACTCCTGTGTATTGCTCTGGCAGACTTTAGCTGGACTATAATAGCAGTCACAGTATTTCTTCTCATGGAGACAATTTGTCAGCTGTCTTTATGACCTGGTCCAACAGTGCAGGCTATGAATGTACAGTATGTAATGAATGCTCTGTATTGTACACAAAAAAATTAAATTAACTTTCTTGACTAGACTTGGTCTTATTGAATTTTTTTCTTAAAAAATAGTTTTCAGATTTTCATGCTTACACAATACTGTAGGAACATTTCAAGGACTTTGGGCTGTCTTTTTTTTTTGTAAAAGTCTGATTACTAACAAGTCCTCCAAATGGAACAAGGTTACTTTGTCCAACCCACTGATACAACACAATAGCAAACCTGTGGCAGCATGCAGACCAGACTTCAGTTTTCATGGTCACAATAATTTACAAGCAAACTGTTACCAGAGCATTGCACATATCATTCTTGGTTACTCTATAACTACGTATGTACTAGACTTGATCCAAAATGTTTTTGGACATACACACATAGCTTGTCTATGAGCCTGCCTCGTCTTTGAAAAGAAGGTCTAACTCACATTATATTGAAATAGTTTTGCAACTGTGACTTCAATTTATTTACCTCAGTAAGTCTACTGTCCTCCTCCCTCCCTCTTAGAGCCTCTCAGTGTGAAAACACAAGTACAATTCCACAGTGTCAACAAGGTTTATATTTTTAAGAAGTAATTTGACGCTATTTAATCACAGATATATAAAACTGGTCTTTTCGCCACCAGATTCCACTTGTGGCTCTCAGGTGAGGGCAAACTAATTAATCTTTAATCCATGACAGGATGTAATTTGTTGAGATATAGTCACATATAACCACACTACTCTTCTGTGCCCATATCCGCTATGCTGATAAAGTCTTTGTGAGGCAAAAACACAATACAATACAGACTGGAACCAGCTATAATACACTTGGTTGCTTTTGTTTTTCATCCTCTCCACTTGTTTGGTAAATCCTCGATAATTAATCATGTTTGGATTTATAATACAGCTGTTTGACTGTTGCTCTACTTTTATGCACTTCTATATTTGTGCTGTTTCATGTCTGTCGTCAGGGTGTCTGTGGTTTCCAACGTTGTCTAATTAGAACACCTTGGTTTGATTCAAGTCAGTGGTGAACTTTTACTTACTTTACTTAGTATTGAAATTAGCAGAACCTCTGTACAGAGGAAACAGGTAGAAAATTGTGGTTAGTGTCATGAAGAACAGAGGATGTAGACACGTTTTTTTTTGCAAGGTTTATATCAGTGACAATAGTGACATCACTAGGATTGACACTGTCAGACTATATCTACCTCTGCTGGTCCAGACTTGGAGCTCATGTTGGCATATCGCAACAACACTGCATAGATTGCCTCTGAAATTAAAAAAATAAAATAAAATAAAATAATTAGAAAACTCCCGGCATCCAATTGCACTAAATATATATTATTATGTGTTAAATCCATGTATTGTCATGTACTGTGTGAGTATGTCAGGCTTAGTGTTGAATCATGTACACATTTTTGAGATATGAATATGTAATTTAAAAAAAATGAAATTGTCTTAAATAAAAAAAAAAAAAAAATTTCTTTCAAAAAATCCTTTCATTCTTTTTCTCCTTCTCATATCAAGGCTTCTCACAGGAAACCAGTGATACAATTGTGATGTTGTCACCATCGAACCACATCCTGTAGTTGTACCATCTCACTTTGATTGCACTCCAAGATATAATATCTATGGCAGAAGATTGAGCATCAAAATGGAGAGCTGACAGCAAGAGGAAGAATTAAAAGGAACGGAGTCAGAGACAGATTGTGATTTGACAAGCAATCTCTCCCTATCAAACAAAAAAGAAAAAAATTGAGTGTCCGCTAATTTCGTTTTTGTCCTTTCCGTTCAATTATTATCATCAAAATGAAAAGTGCTCTGAGATTGTTGTATTTGGCCTCCATGTTATAATTTGGTCAGATGTGCGCAACTGACATTTTGAGATTTGGCAAAGGTTGGTGACTACTGGTCTAAATAGTGAGGAGGTGGGTTTTGAATGATGAAAACTACATGAACACAGAGCAGCTAGTAAGGTTGTGTGAGAGACAAGAAGGAGCTGAAATGATTCCAGTAAAAATCACTTTGCAGGCGTAATAATCATTAATCATTTATCTATTAAACAAACATGTCAAAAAAAAATTGAATTTGATGATTTGTTGCTTTTCTTTATTCCATATCATGACGTAATATCTTTATCAGGCCTGAACAAAGGGAAACATTTGAAGATGGAGATGTCGTGGATTTGGGTTTCCACTATTTACTGAAGTAAAGAATTAACAAGTTAATTAAAAATCAATCATAAATACTCACAAAGGTCTAAAGAGACTGAAACATGAGGATGATCAATAAATAGTGATGCTAAACGAGAGCAAAGCAGTGTGTGGGATGTTCCCTTTTCTTGTTTTCAAGGAATCAAAATGATAAATACAGACAAGTAAACAAATCTTTGGTATTTTTACCTGCTAATTTTATTTTAATGATGAGCAATTAACAGTATAAAGGATTTATTCAATGTTAATCAGATAATCAACTAATTACTTGACTAATTGTTTCAGCACCGAGCTAATTTATTGAGCCAGTGATGACAAATCCCTTCAAATGTTTGTTCTACTATGCTAGACACTTGCCTTTATCCAATTTGCATCTACCCAGTTAAGATTGGTTGATAGACTTCAATCCAAAAAAAGAAAAAAATGTGATATTTTTTCTCTTTTTTATGTGATGTGTTCTGACTAAAAAAAACAAACAAAACAAATTGAAGGCATTAAGGCTGCAGCAATAAACAGTACAGATGGGAAATACATTAGATTGTGCTCATGTATATCCAATGGAAACATAAAAGGAACAATTGAGTGCCCTTCATAGCAATAGACAGTTTACAATGGCCCTGAGGGAAGATGACACACCAGGGGAGAGGAGACACAAGTGTTTTGATTAGTAATACTAATTATCTTCAGACCATTAGCAAAGAAGAGAGAGCATTAAGTTAAATGGCCTGCTCCAAATTCTCTTTGTTTCAGCAACATAAATAGTTAGACGACGAATCAGATCTTCATCTCTTTCTTATTCTCTCTCGCTCTCTGACTCCCCCCTTATTCCTCTCCCTTTGAGGAGAGTAAAATGAGTCGGGATCTTGTTCATTACACTGAAATCAGACAACATTAAATTGTTCTCCTATTAAATCAGCCTTTTGTCAGACGAGACATTTTCAATACACAGGACGAGATGACAACACAGTTCACACACAGGTCTCTACAGACCAATGAATGGACTCCAGCACTGCTGTCACACTTAAATGATAATTATAGTATATATTGTCACAGTGGATGCATCCTGACAAAACACAAATACACCATATGCAGATTGGCCAGTTTAACAGGCTGAGGATAAATCAACATTTAGTGTGCATGGGCACTGGGGAAATATTTATCCTGGAGGACAAACGATGTGTGTGACAAAGCAGCCATATTGGGAAAAGTAAATAAGGCAGATTAACCGTTCTGGTGATATTATGTTCCCAGACATGTTCTAGTAGGACAGATGGAGGCAGTGAGACATGCAACCCTCATTGTTATCGTCACAGGCTGGGCAAAGCCGCATTAGAATTAATCAAATGAAAACAAGGACCTAAAATGAGAATTAGCGGGGTCTCAGCTTGGGGCTGGACCACAGAGGACGATCAGCTTTTTTCGACTTCTGGCCCCCGGAATCAGTAGCAATAAAAATATATTTGGTCTGTTTTCAGTTTCCTCTCCTTTTTTCTGTATTATTATCATTCAGGTCTGTGATGCCTTTTCCCTCTAGTTCAGCATCATCAGTCTCCTGTACAGGTGTTTTTAAACCCCCCTGCTACTCTCTGCTTTAACTCCCAGATCATACTCTGTCACCAAAATGGTGTGCTTCTCTTTTTTATCCTGTCAGACGAGACAGTCTGATATTGATGTCAATCTGTTGGTAAGGTCCAGCCAGTCGAAAGAAAGGTCAGAAAACAGACTCTATATTCCTTTTCAGTAGCTACCAAAGCCACCCACATGTAATACTGTGGGCTGCATTATCAATCGTGATGAAAAGACACGAGGCAATCCTTCATCTAACCTAACAGAGAAATGTCATTTCGCTTAGACTCTGCCTGTGGTTGCAGAGCTTCGTGTTTGTTGTCTCTGTGAAATTAGGTAGTGCAGTGCTTGTCCTCTGTAAAGCAACGTGCTCCTTCGGGGATTATTGAAATGGAAATAATCCAGTGATCTTCACTCACTAAGCATCATCGGTCCATGACTGTGATTGCCTCGGATTGATTAGCTTTTTAGACTGTGAGGAAGAGTGATAAAAACATCATGCTGCTTGTAAGTGAATATCCTATATTTCCCTTAAGAAATAATGTGCATGCAATCTTTCAAACTCTTACAGCATTTACCTCCTGGCAAAGATCAGGCTGAGACACCGACAAACAGATCAGTGGTGGCGTTTCTGGGGAATACTCAATCTTCATTTCACTCACAATAATAACACATGCCTGCTTACAAACTTGAATATTCACTATCATTTTCTGTCTTTTTTTTCTTGATTTGTCTTCATTTCTTCATTTTGTTTTCCTTTCTTTTTTGTCCTTATTTATGTCAGGTCCACCATGTCTACTGTACTCCTGTACAGTGTGTGTGTGTCCCTACACACACACACAGAGACACACGTACACACTTATATGTATCTTTGTGGTCTGTTGTTACATTGTATATATTGCCACAATGTTTCTCTGCTTATTTACACTGCATAATCAATGTGAACGGACTCAGAGACATTGCAATTACAATCATTACCATAAAAACAATCTCTGTGTATATTCACACACCAGAGGGACCCATCTAATTGAATCTATTTCCTTTGCAGATGATGGATTCACCTTCTGTCATGGTGGATGTTGTCTGATTACCATGCTGTGGAAATATGGTTTTATTTTCTGGCTTATCTCAGCTTCCTCTGCCTCATCTGCTCTTGGTTCCCTCAGAGTCTCTCTCCCTCTCTCTCTGACTGTCTCACTAACATTACCACCACCAGCAGAGAAATGATGGTAATTGGCCATTTTGGACTTGGACAGCTGCTAACATGAAAGCAAAAGTGGCTTCAGCTTAGAGTGCTGGGCTCTAACCTCTTCAACAGTTTTCCTCCTAATAACCACAATTCTTCTTTTCCCTCACACAACTCTGTAATCTCAATGAGCATGCATAAATAAATGAATGTGCACCCAGGTAAGATGGAGAGACACACACGAAAACACACAAACACAGTCTCTGCTGATTTCACCTCCTCTTGACTGACTGGAGCTGAGAGCTGGGACAGACGTATGTTTCCCATACACAGATTAAAAAGCCTCTTATCTTGCCTCTTAAAGCCTTTAAGCAAGGACGACGTGCTATACTGAATAATAAATGAGAAAGTTCCACTTGACTTGTAGCTTTTAATTTAAACCGAGCCATTACCTAACTTGTATCAATTAGGCATCCTCACATTGTATGGAATTGGTCAGCACAAGTGCGAGATCACGCTGTGAGCCTCCTTGCAAATGTGTAAGGCAAATGAAATCATCTCACAATGTCACAGTGGAAAAATCATGAAATTGAATAGAGTGATTCCACTATTCTGCAGAACATCCCGAGGCTCGGTACCTTGTAACAGAGATCCAATCGATGCCTGTAGCTTTAATCACATCTACCTTTAATGCTAGCCACATCTCCGAGGTCTAATTCTTTACTTTCACACCAAATTACATTTCAGCCCAAGGCGCATTTCCTCAAAAAATGTATCTGTGGTCACAGATTCAGCAGTATAACCACGATCCATTGATTGACACACGGCTAAAGGCTGAATCCCAATGGAGAAGGGTTCCTGGTAGCACATACGGCAGGCCGTTACTATGGAATTACTGCACTTGTGACTACACGTTCATCGCAAAGAGATGAGCCTGAAAGCCTTAGGGAGCCTCTGTCATTAATACCGGACCTAAATTCAGGTGCAGAGCACAATCACACCCCTCTATTGGGTTTGGTAGCGGTTTCTCATTGAACCCTATCTAATAGCTGGAAACAAATTATTCAGTGAGAGAATGAACCATGCCACAGAACTCTGCTAGTTAATTAAAATCTTCATAGCAAACTTGGTCAATTTCAGTTCATCACTTTAGATGCTCCGGCTTCACTCTATCAGGCTGATTCCCAAGGAACCTTTGCCTGTGTGGTATCACTTGTGAAATAGACGATATTCTCACATGTATGCTATATGATTTTTAATAGTAAAGGATCGTCTTGTAATCCACTATTCCATCTGCAGGGTGCAGTTGCAGCCACTGGAAGAGCCAGAGTGCCATCATGTGGCAAAGGTCCTCCATTGCAGATTGGTGTGTAAAACTGAATTACCAGTAGTTTTAATGTGCATAGTGAGCACATGCTTCAGTGAAAGGCAGCTTTGTCTGCAGAAACCGCTCTGTGTATTTTACAGTTAAAGTCACAAATCAAATATGACAAAATCAGCCATTCACGTGCCATTGGAAAATAAAATGAAGAGTAACAGTTTCACTCGGCCCAGCTAGGTGTCTCTCTTCACCCAAGGTTCTTCCTGCCTTTTTGGATGACTGGCTAATCCAACAAGCTCTACATGCAGTTACATCAGTCTGACAAAGAGATCTTAGTTACAGCATGTGTGTGTTAGGAGGGTTGCTCAGATGGTGGGGAGGGGTGCATAATCAAATGACTGTCCTCTTTCCACAGGCTGTACATGTGCTGCCTTCACGTCTCGCATATGGGAAAGTTTGCATCATCCACAAACTGCTGTCTCTGTTATGCTTTTCCCCAACACAACACTGTCCCTTGTTAGCAGCGTGTCACCATTTTAATGGTTTAAAATGTCCTATACTCCTCTATACAGGGATGCAATGTGTCATCTTTCTTGGTTCAGTGTGTTGTTATTTAAAAGCCTTTGGAAATGCTTGATTGCATAATAGTGATAAATTACATTCTTATATTATTTTTATCTATTGAAAATTGTAGGCCTACTCATTCTTACATGCAGAAGGATGAGAGACATATTTTTTTTTACTGCTCAGGATTAAGAGCGAATGAATAATTTGGTTATACTACATCTTCAATATATCAAAGCACAACGTAAAGTTACAAAATGACAGCGTCGCTCTCTCCTCTGCTCCCTCCCTTGGTGATATAAGACAGAGGATGTGCAGCAAAGGAATGGGAAGAGAGCTACACGCTCGCCATGCATATCCCTCAGCCTCTAACTAGGACATGGTAAAAAAAAAAAAAAAGAGAGAGCCGTACAGAGGACAGAGAGAGACAGGGGAAAGAGAGGGAGAGATAGAGAGAGTGATGGAGGGAGGGAGGGAGGGAGGGAGGGATTATATCCAGTTATAACTGATAGACCTAATATTGTTGCAATTCCTCCACCTCCATTGAAAAGGAGGGCTGCCCAGAGCCACTGTTTTCACAACCTAACCAGCACGGAGGACACTGACCAGAGACAATGATGTGGTCAGAGGTCAACATTCATCAAGGAGATAAAACAGACATCTCTAAAAGAACCTTCTCGTGACATATCAGTAAGAGGTTGAACACCAGTTTACTATCAATCACACTACTAATTGTGTACTATCAGACCTTGGATCTGCACCCTTTACTTTGCTAAGCAATACGCAGCCTTTGTGTTGATGATTTGCAGAGTTTTATCTCCCTTTGTTCCCCTCTGCTAGATATCCCTCCTCTACTGACTACAATCCCACCCTACATCACCTCCTCCCCTGGGTTTTCCCAATCACAAACTGTGCTGTCCAAAGAAGCTGGAAGCACCCAGATGAGCGGAAATGGTGTTTTGTGCGCCAGACTGCTTTCCTCTCACTGCTGCTGACCCACAAACACAGCCAAGTCCAGCTCGGCCCAAGTCCTGTGTAGCAAGATATCAGAGCCAGATAAACAATAACACAGACACAGAACTGGGATAAACATCTGCCTGATCACACTTTTTCGACAGCAGCATTTGCTTTAAGGAACGCAAACAAAAAACTACGGTGTTAAAAAAACCACCAATAAAAACAAGGTTTGTCAAAAAGCATAGTGCCACAAACACACACACTCACACACAAAATAATATGTATTTGTTAATAATTTTGTCAAAGCTAGAGCACTTTAAGTCTCATAAAGATGGTCTTTCCGGAGTGTTGATTCTGATTTGAATTCCTAAAAAATCTGCTGTTTCCTCCCTTGCTCTAAAACAGGAAGTAGAACTGTGGTTGTCTTCCGCTCGTCTTGTTTATTGGAACCCGCCTTCCTGTTTTCAGATTCATCCTGATAATGGCTGAAAGTCCCCAGCTGAAAGCTCCCGGGCACACACACACACACACACACACACACAGACACACATGTATAAACACACTCACTCCCTCTGTCCTGTCTCCCTCATTCTCTCTTCCTCCCTCTCGCCTTCTCTCAGATGGCTGCTACATGTGTTTGGTCGCTGCTGTTACGACCACCGACAACATCCAGGCCTTTGCACATGTTAACATTCCTGCTTCCCATGTGTGTGTCATGTGAGCTGCTACGTCGTATATGTATGTGTATGTACTTCTGTGTGTTTTTCTGTGAGTCTGTTACACAGCCCAAACTGATTGATTATCCTAAACTGATTGCAGTTAAGATCAAAGTGACTGCAGGATGAACTCATATCTGTGTGTGTGTGTTTCAGGGATAGTGCCATGTGCAGCCAGGCCAGGGAGGTATGCAGGTCAGTGCTGAGGGAATGTCAGGAATGTCAGTGTAATTCAAACTCTACTCTACCACTGCAGGCAACTACTACCTGGGCACATTTTATACCAAAAGTGGGCAAAAATGTTAATCTGCGTGTGTGAGAATGTGTGTGTGTGTGACATGGTTTGCTAGAGCACTTTAATGTATAAGAAGCCATAGTGAACACATGCTCAGAGCGACATCAGCATCTCCCTCTGTGGACATGGACATGCAACGTTACACAGCACCGCGGTAATTTAGCCTCAAACACCTGCGCTGAAAACAAAATCTGACTCAAATCCCAGCTGTTCTCACACGAGTTACACCTCCTGAATTCAGTTCCCAGGCTTTAGTAAGCCTTTCATTTGATATCACAACATATCTGCACCCCCACCCCTCCCTCCTCCCTCCCTCCCTGTCTGGCCGGCTTTTTCACGGCAGCCTGTTTTCACTCAACGGCTTTGACAAAGACTGGTGAAATAATTACAGCTGGGCCTAAACTCGGTGAGTGTTTGTCTCCAGTAATCTCCACCAAACCCACCAGTGGGGACCGTGTCATAGGAAGAGGAGGAAGAGGTCGATTGTTCTGAAAACGAGAAGCCAATGACATCATTTCAAAGAGCTCTGTTCAGAGTGTTCAACACTCGCTGTTAAATGGGCAACAAAGTAAACCGGCTGTAATGTACGCGGCTCGCCAAACGTCAACAAGAACTTATCATGTCAGACAGATGCCCAGCTGGTCCAGAGTCTATAAATCTCTGATCCGTCTCCCTCCATTCATCACTCCCTCTCTCATGCTCTCTGTCACTCATACAAAATACTGTTTGGGAGAATTTATTTTCTAAAGACAGGAGGTCAGTTTTATGTCTGTATAAACCAGATCTGAGCTGAAAAACATTTGACCTGTTTGAGCCAGGATGTCTTTTGTGACGGGGGTAGAGGACGGCAGGAAGACTGCTTGGGGTTGTGAGGAAGCGAGTGAGTAAGGGGAGGGAGGAAGAATATGAGGGAATGGAAGGGAAGGAGTAACAAACAGCGAGTCAATGCAAAAGTATGAGGAAAAATGATAGGGGGGGAACGACAAATGGCAAAAGACACAAATCAGAATATAGGTTATTGTACATGTGTAAATAAAAGATGCCTATTAGGTCTTTGTATGAAGCAGCTGTAGTGAAGATGCTCTCGTGAGAGGAGAGGTCATTTGAAGATGAGCCTGCTGTAATTCGCTGCGACACTTGCGTATGACTTATGGAGGAAGTGTAGCATGTAAATCACCACGATGCCACTACTACTACTACTACACCCTCAAGTACTTAAAGCCGCTTCGGGGAGAGGGCCAGGGAGAGGCTCCACGGGCAAGCAAGGGAAGCATGGACACATAGAGATATTTACATACAGTCAGACAGACTTCCTGGCATTGTCAGCCTGAGAGCGTTGATGTCAGATCCACTCCTTCCTGTGCAGAAGGGAGAACGCCGTGAGATGACAATGGGCCCAAAACAGGACAAAGAGGAAATGTTTAAATTTAGGCCCGTTCTTCCACCATCTCCTCTTCCACTGCTACGCGGAGCTCTGTAGCTGTTTAGTTTTTGTGAATTCCTTCAGTCCCCCCCCCCCTTCCCCAAATGAGCTCCCTCTCCCCATTGTGTCATTTCAATAGAAGGATTTTCACATTCAACGCAAAATCCCAAAGGAGGATCAGCTAGTGAGACCAGAGTTCAGTCAATCACTTGTTTTCACTGATGTTCTTTTAGAAATGATAAGTGCTTCCTTATAAATCCATCCAGCAAACAGGATATGAAAAAAAAAATCCTCAGCATAGGCCACATCAATATGCTATAATAATGGTTATGGAAAATATTTTGAATTTTTTAAAATAAGATTAAAAACCACATGAAGCCTTCCAAGGTTAATATAATATATAGGATAATATAGCTGACATATAGCCCAGCTAAAATCACACAGGGCTTTTTCAAAAGTATGACTTTGAATGAAAGTTACTGGGTAGCCTGTGTGCTTCTGTGCTTCTGAGTGTGTGTGCTTCAGTGTATGTGTGTGTGTGTGTATACTTGTGGGTGTGTGTGAGTGTGTGTGTTGCCCTGTCTGCGTGAGAGCTTTATCACAAATCAGAGTGTCGGCGTCTGCAGGAGCTTACAGGGCAAGAGTTCACCGGTCCTTCTCTAACTCGGGGAGTTTCTCTCAGTTTGATGAGAGCTGACGAAGTCTGGAGGCAAAAAAAACACACACTCTCATGTCATCTACTAAGGAGTCGCTGTCCGCAACATAACTTCAGCCTTACTCATGGATATAAGTTGAGCCCGTGAAGTACGCTTGGATAAGTTTAGCGTGAGTTCTGGTGGCAGAGGCGCTGGGGTTTTTTTCTTCCTCTATTGACTGGAAGGGACGACAGCGGCGATGCGCTTTTAAACGGTGGGAAGTTTTCAGGAGGTAAGTTTACTACTTCAACAGCTTTATCAGCTTGGACTTCAAGCGCTAACAGGATCGATAGTTTGTTAAAGTTCCGGGTACAACTCGCAATTTCCTATTTAGTTATTGAATTTCAAACGGAGCACTTTAATTCTGCTTTTTTGGGTCATTAAATGTCTCTAAACTATCCTGAAACCGTCCTCTGTCCTCTACAACGCTGGTGTCCTTTTTTTTTTTCTTTTTTAATAAAGTAACGTTTCAGCCGCCCAGCCCAAGCTGAGGTTAGACATCTGTCATAAGTTAGAGATGGAAACTGAGTTACGTTTTGTGACACTTTATATTATGGGAGTCAAAAAACCAAGAGAGCTTGTTTATGTGTTTTTATATGCCCATATAACTCCCAAACAGGCTTTATAATAGAGCAAAAGCAGTCTGGTTAATGTTTATCACAATAGCAATAGTAGCTGCGGTAATAGTCAAGTAGCCTACGTCATATTTTACATTTTCATGTTAATATATAATTATATATATATTCGTTTTTGGACTGACTTCTCTGAGCAGTCTTGAACAGCTTATCAGTGAAAAGCATAGCCGATAAAATTAATTGTGACTTTCTACAAAGAGGCCAGCTTAATTGAAACACATCCTCACTGAGGCACCAACAAAGATGTGTGCTGGGGGCCCCAATTACACAAGAAGATGCTTCCATACATTAAAGGGATTATGAAGTGAGGGGGTTAATAAACATGTGGTAGCTAGTGTAGCACTTGCCCAGCATCTTCTCCCTCAGAGGGAGCTTATCTGAGCTGTGATGATGTCGCAGCCGGAGCAGGCCTGAAATAACCAGACATCTCTGTAGTGAGTGTTTCCATGACAACGCAGCCTCCTGGTTTAAATTGTGGATGGGGACTGTGTCTCAAATAATTACCTTGGATAATATGGACCGAATATGGGGGGGCGGGGAGTGCTGGGTGTTTGTGACTGTTGACTCATCGTACAAAGGGCCTGTCTGCGAATCACAGAATGAGACCTCTAATGGTTTCACAGGGTTTGAGTGCTGAAGTAACACTACAGACTCATTACTCTCCAGCATGTGACCTCATTTGTTGATAAAATGTAGCTGACTGTCCACTCAGAATGTTTAATATTGTGTATTTTGTATTTATGGTGGACATCTACAAGCCTTCTGAGGAAGTTCAGACAGGAAAGGCATGATTTAAAATGACAAGGCAGTCATTTTAATGTCAAACTCCTGAATAAAAATGTGGTTTTGTTCCTCCAGGTGTTTAAGAGACAGAGGCCTGAGACATGATGTCCATTGGAGCTGATAGCTGACACTGTAGAATGAGAGAGGATGGAACAGACAGACAGCCCTGCCCCTGAGAGCAACAACCCTAATGGGTTTGTCAACCGAGTGTTTAATGTTTCTCTGGATGTGGAGAATGAGACCAGCAGTGTTTATATTCAGGAGACTGGGCCAGGGCCTGCAGAGGGGCAGGGAGAGACCCAGGCTGCCTCTTCTCAGGCCCCTGTCAAGGACAGACAGGAGGTCAACCGGAGGCCCCGTGCCACAGGGGGTATCTGGAAGATCTTGAACCGAAAAAGGGCTGTGTCAGAGCTGGAGCGCAGACCCCACTCCATGATCCTGCCCGGGGAGGCTTCCATCCCTAAACTCTCGTTTGCTGACAAAGTTCGCTCCTTCAAGAAGCTTAAATCCCCCTCTGTGTTTCGGGGGAGGGCAGGGAAATTGTCCACTGCAAAGTTCAGCAGCTCGTTTGTGGATGAGGACTCTTTCTGCCATGACATTGGCACTCCACAGCAGTCCAGCAGGGGCACACTTAGACACCGTGGCAAAAGGCACTCTTATGCTGGCTATACAGCAGAATTTGACTGCTCATTTGAAGATCTTGACCTCTCAGCTCCAATAGACGGCCAACAGCCCGCTGTAGCGGGAGAGCCTGTCACTCAGAATGGTTGTAAACCATCTGAAAGAGTTTCCTATACCAAAAGAAGCCAAAATAATTCAGCCAACTGTAACAAAACTGCTGCAGGCTGTGAAGAACCCAGCATTAAAGATAGCCCAAGCACCCACCCAAGGAGAGCAAGGAGGCACAAAGATGTGTGGAGTTACCTGAGGAGGATTTCTCTTTTGGGGAAGGCCAATCCTGTTTACGCAGAGAGGAGCTTTGACTCTGAGCTTCACTCTCTGGACAAAACCATCGACTCAGATTATGGCTCTGTGGACTTCGAGAGTGTCAGAGACTTTCAACCTCCTGCTCCAAAACACTCTGACACCAAGGGGCACTTTGGTGGTCTGGTCAAGTTTTTCAACAGTGTAGCAGAGACGGCCAGAAAGTGGCGGACAACGTCACGTTCCTTCTCTCCTCCAGAAGAAGAGAAGAGTCCGATGAGCTCCCCACGGGCAGCACAGCGCACAGTGGACAACATCCACAGTGTGTCCCTTACGCTTCACGGCGAGGGACGTCCAGTATCCCAGCCTACCCCGTCATCACCAGTGAACAGTAAATCCCTACACACATCCAATAGCTTAGACAGCGAGGCCCCGGGGCCTGTGACAGGTGGACGGTCCCCTAAGGTTGTCCTGAAAGCCTTCAAGTCATGCCCGGGATCTCAAGCTGTCAATGGCCTCCAGAGTTCGGAGGGTACAGACAAACATATAGAGAGAGAAACAAACCACAGGTCCACAGCTGTGGTACAGAATCATATCCCTCAGTCAGGTACAAACACAGAGACAACAGAAGTTACAGAGGTTAAAGGGGATCCATTACACTGCCTCTGTCAAGAGGAAAAGGTAGAGGGACAGACAGGAAATGAACAGGATTCCAGGGATGCTCCACCTGACTCCATCCAGATACAGGAAGTGAATGTCCAATCACAACAAGGTGATAAAGAGAGCACGACCAATAGCGTACAAGCAACAGATTCCACGGAGGAAATATTCAAGGTATGTGACTTTAAATATAAAATGAGCTGCATTAATTACCAGCCACTGCATTTTAATAAATGCACTTGGCAGAGAACACTGTAATTTGTTTTGCTATTACTGTTGTGTTTCTTTTAAGAGAATAGCATTTTCATGTATAATTTTCCCACATTTGTGCCATAACCACATTCCATTGCAGGGTTTTTTCCACATCATTAACATTGCCAGAGGCATGCATCATGTAATTACTGCATAAATGCTCAAAATATCATTTATGTAACTGTTTTTAACCATGGTCATTCTTTTGCTTCTTAAAATCATCAACAGTAAACTAGAATTTAAATGGTGCCAGAGCTCTTACTCATTTCCTCATGGTATAAGTCCTAGGTGTGGTTCATTAAGTGGCAGGGAGAAACAAAAACATTCAGGACACCAGCCTGTGAGGACGTGAGCTGGGTGCCCACTCTACTCTACAGTTGTCCTTTTGCCCCATCTGTTGGAGAGAAGAGGAAATAGTCAGTAAATACAATGGTGGCCAACTTCATAGTAGAGGAGTTGGTCCTTTCCTGCTTAGCCAGCCTTGTGTAGCATGCAAGGAAACCCTATTTCCCACAGAGTGGGCCGTGTGTAATTTCAGCAGCCCTAGAGCTTTGTGACGTCTGCGCTGCATGACGGCACCCTTCCCTCCTCACTCCAGTGGAGGCATTAGTCATCTTCCTTCCAGTCACACCAACGAGTCAGGACATGTTAGCCCTAACTCCTTATGACAAAATGAGATATGACATCTCAATACTCAGCACACTTTCATAGGGGTTATTATGCAAGGGCAAGAGCGGTGTGAATCTGTGTTTTGGGAAGGGTGCTAATGTGCAGTTTTACAGTAAGTTAAGGAAACTAATGGCACCGGGAAAATCCTCCTCCGTTATCACCAACTGGTTGCAAATTAAATCCACAAGTCTGTTGTATTTTTTTTTTAATCTTCCCGGAAGTTTAACAGCCATTAAGGTGCAGTCTTGGCACTTGTGGCTAGCTACAAAAACAAATGCTCAAGGCTGTTAGAATCATTTAAAGTGAAATATGAGATAGATATTTTTTAATCTACGGAGACATTCTTCCCAATTCCCTGCACAAGAAATGCATTGTTGCACCTTTATCTGGGCCAAATTGCTGAGTATCTGTGCCAATCACAGCTGTGTGAGCAGATTGCCAGCCAGACAGGCTGCAGCGTAAGACAGCCGGGCTCAGCCGTGGCCCACTCTAGCACAGAGAAGACCTCTGTACATCACAAGCCCTCGCGCGCTCGCCCTCGCCCGGCCTCAGCTGTCCTGGACCTGTGGAGGCCAAACCCAGACCGAGAGCTCTACAGCCATTATAGTGAGGTTGGCTCACTGTGTCGGCGGAGACGCAGGCCTGCTCCCACCATGCAACACTCTCCAGGGCAGAGACGGGTGGCTGCTCGCTCCAGGCCTTGCTCTGTCATAGAGACCAGTGTTACTAGGGAGACGCAGTCCACGGAGCTGCACCACAGAGTAAGATGCCAAACAACAAACACAGGCACTCATGCATTCATTCATTTAAAGTAAACATGCAAACACTGATGTAAAGAAGGGCAAATAAGCAGCAGTCCCATAATGATCAAAATACACATTTATACTGAGTAAATTTATGTAAATGTAAATATCACATGTGACATTGAAAAAATGGAAGTGATCAGCACCGTCTCATATGTATCACCTAAGCCAGTAATGAATCAAACACACATTATGGACTTTGAAGGGCAGGCCAGTACTAACCCAGTATTTATACACCACTCACTGTTAGCTGCAACAATGCATGCACACTCTGCCCCATTTATAGAGGCCTGTATTTCTGGTTGCTGCTTTTCCCTCTGCTCGCCTCCCCCTCTCCCTCTCCCTCTCTTATTTTCCTTTCCTCACTCTCTCTCACCCTCTCTTTCTCTTTCTTTCTTTGTGGCTTCTCTTTCTCTCGCCCTCACTCTCAGTCTTTCTCTGTGGCCAATTTTCTGCCTCATCGCTCCCATAAGCTCTACCTCTCATTGCCCTAACTCAGAGTCAGTTCATTTTAACCTGAGAGACCGCCTGGTTGGCATGATGTATAGTCTCTCATGGTTTGCTGCTGGGCATGCACACCGACCAATGCATCAGAATAGACTTGCTGGATGTGAAATACCTAAATTCATGGCAAAAAAAGGGGACAAGGCAGTAAGGAAGACTTTTTTTAACTTGAAGGGCAGGCGAGCGTGTGCATTCAACTGTGTGTGTGTGTGTGAGTAACTCTGTATAGAACATAGGAGATGCCCTAACTACTCAGTACCCTCCAGGCCTTGTCTCGCCCGCCGGGTGTGTCACCGTTAGAGCCCCCTCTCAGGGTATCTCTCCAGCGGTGTCGCTCACTGCCGCTGCCCCCCAGCACTCTCACCGCCTTGGCGCTGCTCCTGCCTCAGTCAGGTACCACTATATCATTTTTATTTATATTTTATAACCGATATTCAGACTTGAGAATAACATGTTTGTTGAATTGATTTCCTCTCTTTCTGTCCAGTGAACATGGGTCAGTCGTCGTCATCGGTGCGTCTGCGGTCTGGAGGCTCGGGTAGCTGCAGGAGGAGGCTGTTGAGACCCGGTTCAGAACCGTTGCAGGTCAACATAGTGAGTGGCACACTCGTCCTCATAAACACACACACATAAATACAGATTGACCCAATCGCTGCTTTTCCTCCTATTTCAGTCAGATGATGTGAGACCACTGTGACTATGATATATATAAGTGTCTGTTTACTGTATATGCACACACACATACACGTGCATACTGTACACACTCTACTGTCACACTGACTGTGTTTATCTAAGTGCAATATGAGTAGATGTGTGATAGCAGGATGATCACCTCTCACTGATACTGGTAATATGGAGATGACGGACCTGTGCTCAGTGTTTCATCAGATAATGCAGGAAGTGAACCGTGAAGTTGGTGGCCATGTGGATTAATGTCATCCAGTACACTTAGGCCATTACTCATCCTGTAATGGACACCTAACATTTCAAATGTGTTTTATTTTTCATTCTGTCAGGAACACATGCAGACAAACAGAGAGAATATCACAGCAGGAGGAAGTAAAACCATCCCTACTGTATATAGCTACCTGGTGCGGGGGAATCTGTGAGAATTGCAACGTGTCTTTGTCAGTTGTGTCAAATTAGCTTCAGAGTATGTTGGAGTAATAGTACTCAGGAAGTGAAACCAGGCATTTCAGAAATCGGTGCTTTGATGTGCAAGTGGCCTCGGGGGGATTCTAGTGGAAGGAGATGCAGAGTTTTTCTGAAACATCCTGACGGGGTAGCGAACATTTCTGGGGCTGTGTCCAACATCTATTCCTGCAGAACTGCAACGCATAAGGCTTAACAGCAGTTACATTATTATTTGATCACTCCAAATTGAATCTCTACCGCATGCTTCAAGTTTTATCCTGAGCCATTTCTTTCCTTTGATTCATTAAATGAATCAATGATGTTTTATAGCTTGTTTCATTCACAATTATGAACACATACTATTCATTAGCATGTAATATAAGGGGGTATTTTCACATTAAACGATTAAGAATCAAATGATTAGTGTATTTTAAACAATAATATGCATTGTGTTAGGATGTGTGAGTCAAACTATTTACAAGGAGTTAGTGAGGATTTCTCAAGTACAGTAACTTGTTCCTTTTCATGGCAGGTATGCTGCCTACTCACCGCTGCCTGCTTTGAGTCCTGGCACGTGTTTGCAAAGAAACTGAGTAAACTGTGTCTTTTGAAGAGTTGATACTACCGCATTTAGGCTTTGATTATAACTTTTTCTTGCCAGTCTAAATAGTGTTTGTGAGCCGCTGCACGTTGTTGCCATGACACTCGCTGGCTCCTGCTCATCTTCTTGCTTCTATCTTTAGGCAGCCTTTTTAAGTGTGAGCTAAATAGAGAACGCGTGTGGGTGAGAGAGAGAGAGAGGGAGAGAGAGAGAGAGAGAGGGAGGGAGAGAGAGAAAAAAAGGGGTGGGAGAGAAACAGAGAGGGGAAGAGAGATGCTCCCTTTGTATGTGCACTTTTGTGTCATGGCCCTCCCCTGGGGCAGGGAACGTGGACACAAAACACTGGAAATGTCTTGTGTGTGTGTTTGTTTGAATGGCGAGGGAAGTTCATTTGTATCAGGCTTAAATGGGGGGGTGAGGGGGGGTTATGACTACATCCAGAGCATGGAGGTAGCACATGTATCTTTATACATACTGTATAAGCATAATATGACATAACATGGTAACGCAGCTGTAAGTGCAGTCACATGGATGCATGATGCCTCCACATGAAATCTGTGTGTTGCTGTCTTATTTCTGGTAAGTCATGCATTGTTTATTCGGTGTGGTACTCCAGTCGGGGTCGGATCTGCTGTTTCTGATGGAGTGCAGTGTATGTTACAGTCTTCCTGTTAGGATGACTACTGGAGCCTAGAGGCCGCAGGCAGAGAGAAAGCATTCTCACTGCAGTGGATTAACTGCTAATGCTGACGCCTCTCTTCTCCCTTTCATTTAAATGGATTTCTCCCCCAGTCACTGCCCTCTCTTCTCTTCTCTTCTCTTCTCTTCTCTTCTCTTCTCTTCTCTTCTCTTCTCTTCTCTTCTCTTCTCTCTTCCAACAAACACCAAGCAATAGCACTCTTTGTTAATTCCTATGCAGATGAGAGGACAGTTTCCTGTGTGTTACTAATGCTGTGCCCGAAGCTCTGCTGTCAACTTGTCAGGAAGGGGGACTGTCTTATTACTGTAAAGACTTCATGCAGCTTAGTAAGAGTTTCAACAGAAATCTTATATGATTAAGTTTAGGCCAACCTGGGTCTGTCTGGCCATAATCATATTATGCAATGCTATCTATGTATTATAAACGCATGAGTCAGCAGGCAGTGGCTAGTTGGGCAGTGATAAAAAGGACTGTATTGAGTTGAACAACTTCTTCTCCATACTCTTCTCTGCACATGCGGCGAGCAGCGGTGCTTATATGATAATTTAACCACAGAGATTATTTTTTTCTATCTGCATCCTGGGCCTCACCCACTATGATACACCCTCATCATAACTCTCTGATACACACACTTCACATGCTCTTCTGATGTATTCATCTGTCAGGGTGTATGAGTCATTGCATTAACGACTTCATTCTTTGGTGAGGAATGAATAACGCCGGCTAGTGATATTTCTTTCAAACGCTCTGTGAATGTGTAGCACCCTGTCTTTATTTCTGATCCCTGCGAGACAATCCATGGGAATTAGTTTTCCTCGAAATAACTGCATGTATGTACAGTTTGCACTCTGAGCCACAGGTGACCTAGAATCCTTCATCAGTGTTCACTCCCCTGCCAAGACACAGGCGCACGTCTGTGACTTGCTGCAGCCACCAGTTAATGCTGCTTTTGTAGGATGTGGTGGCCACCGATAAACAGTGGTGCCGCTGACTGAATCCGAGCAGGTGGTTGTGTCAGAGCTTCCCTAGGCTGTCTCTTCCAAAGAATGGGTTTCTGCCTGTCAGGTGTGTGTATGTATGTTGTTGTTGCTGCTGCTGCTTATGTGGCGGGTGTTTTTGAGTGTGCTGGGAAGAGAGACAGAGAGGCTCAGGGCCTTTTCTCTTATATAACTGTTGAGAGGGTTTCCTTTGCTCCCTACAAAAGCCATTTCCACTTTTTATTTCAGATGGCTGCATGTTCCCGGGGACTGGAGGAACAGCACTGTGCGTTAATTCTCTGACTCAGTGGTGTGTCCTGTTTTACAGTATCTCAGCATTATACTCTGTATTTTGGCAAATGGTGCGTGTGTGTGCATGTACCGAGTGCGCATCCTTTGTTTGGAGGACATTCTGTGTTGTACCCCATCAGGGCTACTATCTCTATCCCTCCATCATCACTCAAACTATGTTATGTTGTTGGCAAAGAAGGACAGTGCAGTTATGTCAGTGTGTGGTTTCAGTAATGTCACAACATGCAGCAATTTCTGTTGGAAGACTATTTAAGGCCTAAGGCACTACAGCACTTGTTATCCAGCATCAGTTGTAGAAGCTTTTGTGATTTTTCCCAGGGTGCTTAGGTGATTTTACCCACAGTTATCAGCTTCCACTGTTTGTGTAATACGTTTTTTATTTTAGGGGTTTATATTAGGGATAAATAGGGAATGTCACCTTGTGTAAGTAATATGATGATCCCTTGTTATATGACAGCACCGTCTTAAAGTAGAAATCCCACAGGCTCAGATGAGTTGCAGTCTTCTTAAGAAAAATGTATGCATCAGTTGTACTGATAACTTTCACAGTCACCTTCTCCCTTTTTAAAACAGCTGTAACTTTTCTTCACACAACAAAATGAATAGCCTAGAGTTGCAATTTTCATATCTTGTTACAGTCTGATTACTCATTACCTATCTGGAGTACCTTTCATTGTAGGTGGTGTGTTTCAGTGCTACCAATAAGTTATTGACCTCTTTTTGCAAACTATTTGGGCAAATTTATAATTTTGGTTCAAACAAAGAAATTGAAGAATTGATGAATTTTACTACATCATTTTACATGATTTTTGACACTGCATCAGCTCTCTCTTGTGCTACCCCAGGGCCAAAACCTTCCACACAGGATATCTACTAACCTGACTGGCAGTCCGCCATTGTATTTTATGATGGCTAATTTAATAACCAAAATAGTGCCAGTTCATTAAACACAAATATCTATTGTGGTCTTTGCTGTGCACTTACAGTAAACATTCATGGTCAGATCTCATACCAGTAAAAAGTCCTACAAATGAAGCTAACAGCGACATCAAGGGACAAAAACAAAGGAAACTAGGCTTAACACTCACCCATAGTGCCAGCACATTATTCAAACCTGATTAGGGGTTGTCATCGTGCTGCTTTGTCAACACACAGGCTGATCTCTACTGACTGTTTTGCATAATTTGCGTCTTAAAAACTGAGCCACCTGAATCACTGTCAACAAAGTGAGCTGTTGCTTTTACAAGGAGAGAAACAACATATGTTTTTCAGCAGCAACATTCCCAGTGACCAAAATGTCATGGTGAAATCATTTAAACAACACATGTGAAACCTGCAACTCCTCACTGTAGAGGATTTAAAAAAAACAAAAACAAAAACAATGTTCTCAGGGCTTTTTCTGAGCATTACTGCTCTAACTGATCTAAATATACAGTATGGTAATTTAACATCACTACTAAGATAAAAATATATTGCTCTAGCTCTGGTCATTTTGTCCCTGCCCTAAAAAAATGAGACAGGAGCCAACTGCCTGTACAGTGCTCTGCTAGTTAGAATGTATCCTGCAGGCCTCTGTGAAAGATGGGCTGGATTTTTCTGGCAGCTGCCACTTCTTGTGTACATTATTTAGCTTAACTTTCTGCCTCTGACCTCCCTGGCTCCCTGCTACACCACATGCAGCGTCAGAGAAAACCCTCCATCACATACACGTATTATGCAACCCCCTCACTCCTTGTACTTCTTCCTCATTCCCCCACTCCCTTTCTTCCTGACCTCAAAGCTCGTCATCCCTCCCTCCATCACTCCCATCTCTGTTCTCTGTTCTCCTCTCCTCATATCAAGTTTTCTCTCCCCCACCGTTTTTGGTCTTCTCTCCCTCACCTAACCCCCCCTCCATTCACTCCATCCTCCCATCCGTTTTTCCCTCCAGGCATGTGAAAACACCTGCTTCCTGCGGCCTGTTGTGCGTGCGCATGAGTGTTTGTGTGAGCGAGTGCATAAAAGTATGTGACTTTCTATGTGCATCCGTGCCTGTGTGCAGTCATATATTTTAGATGACAGCCTTGTTAGTGAATGTTTTACAGGCCAGCCATATATCAGGTGGAGTCTGTGAAGTCTTTGATGGGAGGAATTGACCTATCAACAAGAAGTGAGGTGCTGAGAAACACAGAATGCCAAACAAGCCTGCACCCAAATATCGTTTCGCTGCAGAGTTTTGCATTTCAATCCACTGCTCTGCTTTTGAACTCTCGTGGCGTGGAAGCAGTGAGAATGTACAATCATTTTAGCTCAGAGGACAGGTGGAGCTGTACATTTACAGTGAGCTACACATCCGTGGCATACAGTGGGCATGACCGCTGATTAGTGTGGGTGAGTGGGCTCATCATTGCCAACCGCAATCTTTCAGATAATGTGACTCACCCGAAATGTCAGAATGAAAATCTAAATATATGCATTGAGCAGATATCCACTAAATCGTGTGTGCAAATATAGCAGCAATAGATCTCGGGAAGAACGGAAAGGCACTACTGCTCTTACCTCCCACTGTTTTGGGCCGCAGGTGGCTGACAGTGCTCTGATGAATGGTGACACTAGCGATCATGCTCAGTACACTCACACCCAGACCAGTAGAGGTACAGTAAAGCAGCCCTAGCCGAGGCCAACAACCAAATCCTAGCATAGGTCATTTGGTTTTATCCTTCACCCTGCAGCGGGGTTTTTCAAATGACCAATCTGTGGGCTCACTGTAAGTAAACACAAAGGCACTGCTGAACAGAAACATAAATAAAGAACAGCCTGGATTTTCAAGTGTTCATTAATGCATCATTTTTCATATTGTTTGTGAAAGAGCTACAGCGAGGAGCTTGTTACAGTGCCTTTTAGCAGAGGTACTCGGTTCAATCCAGGGGGAAATTTCACAGACCTTCGCCCAGTTCAGAACTTTACGAAGCAGAGTTTAAAAATGTCCAGAATTATTAGTAATTTCATGCATCTTCTGCATTTGTTAGTTTAATCAAGGAGAATTGCCTTAATAAAAATGTAAATGAGTGAACATGTGTACAGGGGAGCTCAGGTCCAAATAACAGAACATGCTGAAATCAAATTAATAATGATGAATAGGTAATCTGTATATACTAAGGCTAAAGTATAGTAATGATATAATATCATACAGCATAATACAATCCAATAATAATGACAACTTTTACATTTCTTTGTAATGAATTTTCCATTGCCCTAATCTTTTTTTTATGTTGTGTTCTTAAATGTTCTGAGGAAATAGCTTAGCATGTGAAGCTACATGCTAAGCTAAGCTAAGCACAAAGACAGATACAATTCAAAAATGGATACAAGGTCATGTTATATCTCTTATATCTCTTACAACAATTGTTTTGTATTCAAGTACAGTGACTTGACCCTGAGTCTTAGTATCACTGAGAGGTTGCTTGGTGACCACCAGTGCAGACAACTCAACATATAACCTCATTGGTGTGTGCATAGATTTCATATCATATTCATATCATGTTCATCCACAAAATGTTGTACTGTTCCTTTAACATTGACCGTAACCCTTGCTGGGAATTGTCAAGCAAAGTATGCTGCATCAGCAAACACTGAGAGGTCTCCCCAGTGCCTCCAATGTTATTTGGATTTTTAATAGAGGTTCAGGGTGAGAGCGATGAGCTGGGAGTTGTGTGTTGTATGCAGTCAGTCAGTAGTACCACAATTAACCTTCTTTCCCCTTGCACATAAAATAAAGTGATCAAAGTAGCATACAGTAGTAACAGCCAAGTTTCCTTCACAGAAGTAGTGGAGGTGAGATGTATATTAAAGTTGTATATTAAATTAGCTGCATATTTTATGTATTTCCTCTGCAAACTTGTCTTCAAAAGCCTTTTTTTATTCCACGAGAGACTTGATAAACCTTATATTCTGGCAGTGTTTAGACAGAGATGTTCTGTCTTCAGTTTCCCCCTGCTAGATCTGCACAATCTTATGCAGTGTCACTAGAGGCTGACATAAAGAACACAGTCTCCAGAACACACAGCTCTTGCACTGATTTATCATGAAATAATAATTCATTTTTACTGGTCCCATAGCAGTGTCACAAATGAGTAGGAGCATTTCTCCTGCAGCCGTTCGGTCTAGGAATGTTCAAAATAACTTGTGATGTCTTTAACCCTAATTTCTCCACCCTACTTGGCACGACCTCCTTCTTCTATCTCATCTAGTCTATTTCTTAAAGTAGTTGTCTATGCTCTGACCCACTGACTCGCCTTTACGCTAACGGCCAAATCGAGCTGAACGAATAAACAGCTGATGTCTGAACAATGGTGACAAAACTGTGCTCAGGAAAAGTCCAGCAAATTATTTTTAGGGTGCTTTGTGGCTGGAAGGCCTGGGAGGAAGCAGGAAGTCAGTGTGGTTGTTGTGGGGATGGGAGGGGAACAAAAGAATTGCAGCAGACTAGAGGGGAAATGGGTGTGGTGGGCTTTGCCTCCCATTAGCCAAATACCTACTGACCACAAACAGATTCATTTGCTAGGAGTGAATTTTGTAGTTTTGTTCAAGGAGAGATTTTCTAAAGAGCGAGCTCATTGGCAAAATGCCAGTAGAGTCAAGACTGACCTCAGAGCCGTAGTTAGAGCTGATCTCAGACCAGTAAATGAGCACGAAGTATGGCTGTGATCAGTGTGCTTTTAAAACAGATGGAGAATTCAACCGGTTCATTACACTGTGCTTCTTTCTACACAGTGTGGTTGTATAATGAGTGGATGTCCAGCAGTACAGTAAAATCTGCAGAAAAATATGAATCATGAATTTGATTCATGCTCTTCCTCACTGGTGTTGGAGTTAAGGAAATGTTGAAAAAGAAGTGAGGCTGTAAAATATTTTTACCATCGTTCTGTTCATCTGAAGGTGAGCGGTGCAAACATTCCTCATGGTCGTCAGTGTGGCTCCCTACTTCCTACCAAGATACTTCTAACCGTTAACAGCAGGTATTGCTCTGAATTTTAGTGGCAATTATACTTGGATTTTTTGCAGCATTTCCTCAATCCTTTTCAAGGAAGGTGTCGTGGATGTGACTTTGTGTTCACATTTGTTTGTAATATTCATTGGTGGGATATTGAAGCACACTCGAGGTCTGGAGAGAGTCCAGTTTGATGACATTAGATCGGCCTCTGCCATTTGCAAATGATCTTCTCTCTTTGGCTTAATTGGACCATGGTGTGTGATGTGTGTTGGAGTAGTTCTCTCGCGGGGGAAAAGATGTCCCAGTCAATTGGAGAGTGAACAGCTGCTTCTGTGGAAAGGGTTCAGGGTCATTTTCACACTAAAGGGTGAAATGGGGAGATCATAAGAGTGACTGTCAATTCCATGCTGTGACTGCAGTAATGAGCATTATTATGATTCTGATGATAAGGAGAGCACACATGCTAAAGTTCACTATTTGCCTTTTAATCTTGTCACGGAAATCTTGATTCTGCCGGTGGTGAGTCAGAACAAGACTGGAGTGGTAGCAAACAAGGTTGTACGTGGGTCATCCTAGTGTCCTTCCTCTGTCCCCAGGTTTATTGTGGTCAGTACACAAATGTCTCCACTAATGGAGTTAACAGGATTGCAAACAAGGTTTTACTACAACTACTTCAACTACTTTTTCCACCACAATCTCTTTTTGACCCCAACCTGCTTTCAGGTTGAGAGAAGTGAATGTGATTTCAGCTGCAAAGGACTTTTATCGACATGTCCTTCCTCATGACCGGGTGAGGAAGGTCAGTGAGGACTCACACACACACATTTACTAGGAAATCTCTCTTTGAAGGGACATTTATGTAGAAGATTCAAAACAAACCAGTGAATCATCTGCATTGTACTGCTTTCTTTCATTTCAGACTCGCTTGATAAATAATAATAAAATAGAGAGGTGAATGAACAAATGGATGAGACATTTACAGAGGGGCTTTTGGAGTATAGCTAATGCACCAAAATGGACATTTGCAATATATCATCATCAATCATGCAATATAATAGACACAGTTGTTATGCTATAAACATTACCAAATAGACGATTAAACTTGACTTATTTTGTTTCAAGAATTCTGAACAGACATTATGTTATAAAGCTGGTGACGGGATGTTACCAAGAGCTTTGTTAAATTTCCATATCTTCACGTAAAAAAGGCAGTTTTGATATTTTTCCATACGTTTTTGTCAGAAATGGTCAAATTCAAAGAATCGAGTGTGATTATCAGTTAAATCCCACTTATGTAGAATGATTTTATCACAAAAATGACAATCCTGAACACAATTGCGAGTCGCATTAATTAGCTGCATCGATGCTTGTTTGTGCAACTCATACACAGTGAGTTTAAATTCAGTCTAATCTAAGATGTGATTCTCCACTGGTGGGAGATATTCTTCCATTTTTAAAAACTCTGCTTCTCTTCTGTATATGTATGAGTATATTAGCATTGGTGTCTGTGCAGATTTAGACTTTCAGATGTGACCTTTGTTGTCTAAATGTCAGGGAGATTGGAGAGGGAGCCCACAGAGGTAGGGCAGGCTTATGTAATCTGCTCACTCTGCGCTACACATGCACACACACACACACACAGAGCAGGAAAAAAATGCCTGTTTGAGGACGGTTGTCATATCTCAGCTGTGATGCCGCGTACTGCTCTCTGCAACTCACTGAAAGCCTGGCTTTCAGGAGCCATTGCTTTTATCAGCATGTATGTGCAGAAGTGCCCTGGAAATTATTTATGGCTTTAAAAATACTGATATAGTGCATTCCTTTGGTGCTATTCTTTTAAACTTATTCTGAGGCCTTTTGATCCATCTCGAAACTCTCAGCTGAATGCGAAGACTGTGGATTAGAGGGCGTGTGTCTGCCGTTTGATGGCCGACTAGGTGGTGGCTGGTCTGGGAGTGTGGGAACTGAACCGAGCTAATTCTCCTGTATGTATTCATTCATGATCGTGTTGTGCTCCTTTCATTATCTGCCAACAACAGGAGGCGCGGACACCAGGACAAGCGCTGCAAGCCCGGATGGATGCGCTCATGTGCAAAACAATGTTCACCTTAAGTATCACTGTGAACATGAAGGCCAAAATAATGATGTGCATGCCAATGGCAAACACGTGCATCAGACGGGAGCTGGGGCCTTCTTGTCCTGTCACTCACAACTCACTCACAAAACTGAGCCTTAAAGGAGTACTGCACCAAAAAAAGCTGCTCCGAACGCACATCCTGTATTTTTGGAAGGCACTTCAGCTGGATTCACAGGGGTCACAGAGATTTCGGCAGCAGTATCATACAGGAAAAAAAAAGTACCCAGACATCCACAGAACCTCCTCTTTGGCCATGAACACAAAGAATTAATTATTAGCTACACTTTGTTGCAAGTGTGACCCTGGGGAACATGATGAACATCTGTCATACAGCTGCAGGTGTGATTTGAAATCTGTCCCCAGACTGTTTTGATACTTTTATTCTTCCCATTAAGCCTGTCTATCTGTTGTAATGGTCATGAGTTCTAGCTGACTAATCACAACAACCTGCATATACTTACAGCTGACACAGGGGCCAAGGGATATTGGTCAGTGGTTGATGATTGGAGTCTGATGGCACGCAGTGTAAAAATCTGCTAATCTGCTCTTACTTTGCCTCTTTCCAAACTTCCAACCTGCAATTGTTGCAGGTGTATTGTGTGAACTAACTTGTGTAAATATGTAGTCAAAACTTCTTAAAAGCAGTTATGGTATTTGTAGGGGTGACAGGCCTTTTTCTTTTATGAATTCTTCTCTCTTGTTTTCTTCTGTTGAGGAGGCAGGTAAGAGTCCTGCATTTTATTGTCGTTATTTATTTATTGAGGTAGTTATTTTGGGTACCTGAGTTTAAAACTCCAGATCTGTTTTTGTTTGTTTTGTTCTCGGCATTGCTCACCCTGATATTTCTGCTGGGCTGTAAATTGTTGCGGCACTGGACGTCCTTGAGAGGAAGGGAAAGGGAAAAGTGAAGTGGCTTTTTTATGTTATGCTCAGGTTTCCACTCGGCTGGGTGTAACACATTCATGTAATTGTTGTCCTGGTTTCATTTGTGCACATCATAATGTCTTTGGTCTCATTTATCCTGGGGGTTTGGATTTGAAATTGGGAAAACCTCCGTGCTTCTGATGATCTTTTTTGGTTCTACAAATTTAGTGGCTCTGGTTTAGAACAAAAAAGTAGCATATATAACTTTTTTTGTTCTGTAGTTTGCATGTCCATGTTTCCGCTTTAAACCAAGCCTTTATTTATTTAGAGTAGGTTAACCGAGCCGTGCACTTTATTTCAAATAATGTCCTGATGCGCACTCCCACAGTCACACATCTTCATATCCAGAGGTTGTTTTCTGCAACCACTGTCTCATCTGTGGGACAGCGAGTGGCTACACCAGCCCAGTTTGAGGTTGACCAGTTTGCTCAAAGGCATCTCAACAGTGGTTAATGAGGTTGGGACAGTAGAAATCCAGTTGTGCAACACTGGTGTTTAAGACACTTCCCTACCTCAGTTTTAAGTAAATAATGTTGTATACATCTAGAACTGTGTATTTGTGCCATTACTTGCACAGCATATACAATTCAAAATTATTATGAATTATACATTTTATTAAAATGTAAATCACAAACTCACGTGTACACATTAAATGTGTCTCATTAAATGATCCATATATGTATCCAATTTTGACAGGTTTACACATCAAGATCAGTTTACAAGTTCCAGGCAGCAAGTCTACAGTTTTTACAGTCTACTCTGAAAAAAACTCTGACAGAAAAAACAGATTTAAGTCTTCTTGTAACTCTGGAGGAACTAAATAAATTCTAAAATCTTAAACCATAACCAAATGTGGAATGCAGAGTGACTGGGCTACTGGGCTACAGACTTATTTTTTATTTTATAAATTAAACATAACATTGTAGGCCTAGTAAACATGACCAGTAGCTTTGTATTTTCCAAACCTGCTGTTGGTGCCCATGAACTTATTTTGGTCCACATCATATCTTCAAATGTAGGTCTATATTTGAAAATTGTGTAATTGACAGTTAAAAAGAGATTCGGACTATGCCATGTGGAAACACTTGTGAGTTACCTGGGAAGAGACAGTGTTGTGTTTGCTGCTTGCATCAGTAATGTCTACCTGTTGGACCAGCGGTAATGCAGTGTATAGGCTACATCTCATCTGCATGATTATCAGATCAGCTGGGCGCACTGTACCTAACGCTGCCTGGCCACAGACAAACCAGCAGAAAAGACTGACATTAAGCCAATAAAATTATAAGGTGGTGATCACTTTGAGGAAAGTGCATCCATTACTCTGACATTTATTCTCCTTCATCACGGGTTGTTAATGATGAATAATAAATCACCATGGCACTGTGATATTTTTAGTCGGGGTGGGAGATGAATGAGGTTATGATTCTGGCCTCTGTGGGTCGATGTAGTCAGCGAGGAAGCTGGCTGTGCCCCTCCCCCGACTCAACTAGGTGATGGCTGATGCCGGTAGTCTTGCAGTGGAGCGCTGATCAGTATTAATACAGGACCGCCTCACAGCCCATCTCCCTGGTCCCCGCTCACCGGAAGGCAGCTCGGCAGCTGCGAACAGCCTGCGCACAGCCTCTTCTTGTTCGCCGTGAGAATCTATTGGCCTGGTAGTCGGTCGGTTTAGGGGAAGAGGCGAAACACCGGCAGGTGTTGACTAGCGGGGAGAAATCGCGGTGCAGACTGATGACGATGATGATGGTGAGGATGATGCATCTCTTCCCGTGCCTTTATGAATTACATCGCGTAGTGTGAAGAGGCGTAGGGGCATCGTTTTTTTCCCTCTCTCTCTCGCTCCTCTCTCTTGCTCTCTCCCTCTCTCTCTTCTCATTCCTTTGCCTAACTGTAATGGTGGATTTCTTGGTGCTTTGAGGCTGCTTGTCTAGACTGGGGAAGCTGCGTGCCGCCCGTCTCTCTCTCTCTCAGAGCTCAGCATCTCAGCATCTCAGCATCGGCCCGCAGCACTGCGCCATGGCCTTGGATGTCCAGACTTGCGCGGTGTTCACGGTGATCGCGATTCTGGTGCTTGTGAACGTGCTGCTGATGTTCATCCTCGGTACACGTTAATGGATCTGCGCTTGGGGCCCGGTTCGCAGCGCACCACACTTTCACTGAGGAGAGGAGAGAAAGGCAGTGCGCGTTGGTCGAGAGCGGGGACACCCGGCGCTCCATCACGGCTACGCGTTGAAATGAATGACGTTGGTACAACATAATGTATTTCTGTTACCCCCTCCCCCCTCCCTCCTCCTCCCCAATCCTCCGTTATGTCTTGTGTCCTCTCACCGTTTGTGATAGCTAGTGTTGTCTGCTGCTGCTGCTGCTGCTGCTGCTGCTGGTTGTAGTTGTGCGGATACAGATCTGTGATGCTCTTACCTTTTCTGTGCTGACTGGAAATTCATATGCCCGCATATAAATATGTCCTCCCCCCTCCCGCTCCACCCCCCACGTCGATCTCCCTCTCTCCTCCATGTTGTATTTTGTGGATATTGCGAATGGATTACCTTTATTCTGCATTCAGTTCATTTTTAGATGACAAAATGAATCAGATGGTCTGTTTTTTTTAAACCACAGCCTCCTCCTGCTGCTGCTGCGTCAGGACTTGTTTTTTCCATTGTGCTCCACTGTAGCCACATCTACAATATGGCAGCTAATAGCCGAGCTGTGATCTCTCTACTGAAGTAAATGGGATATTTGTAGCAAATAACGGTGCAAGTGAGAGGTCTGTGTTGCTGATCACAGACTCTGGAGGATCATTGTAGCCTCATCTGAACAGTAACCAATAGCAGGCAGGACCAGGCCTAATAAAGGAGGGCCTCCGTCACTCCAGGTTTCCCCCATTTTAGATGCAGCTAAACTCAGCTCCCATTTCATAGCCCACAATATTCACATTCCCACCCCCCACCCCGTTTACAACATTTCAACTTAGCACTTGTCTCTGAAGTCCGCAGACTATTACACCTGGTCACTAAATAGTGGCTGAAAAAATGTATGGGTGTATGTGCATATTTCTTATTTCTATATAAGTGAAAAGTCATGTCTGATGGATTTTTTTTTTTTAAATGTCCATTTCCTCTCCATCCACCTGCAGTGTCATAATCTAATAAAGGATTGGAGGCAGGTGTCATGAATGTTGAATGGATGTCAGAAATAGATATTCTAAAAGCCTATCCCAGAGCTGTCCATGACAGTGCTATTAATAGTGATGGCAGGCTGGCTAGGATTTTTGAAGATACTGTATGTATGTGCTCTCACACTCAGGCTGAGTGCTGTGATTTTTTTGCATGTGTATAGTTAAGTGGTAAATGTTGTACTGTAAGTGTAGAAAAAATCTTAGGTGGCCATGTATTATGAACATAGATACCTTCATCACATGCTGTAGCATGTGGGCTGGTGTTTTCATCACTCGGGTAGAAAGCATAAACAGATTTCCTCACGGGGAGACCCCCACAGGACTGTAGCCATCACATCATAGTGTTATATACTGGAATGGTTATAGCTCACTTGGCTGGCAGTGATAACTCAGTGCTGCTTACAGATGTGTGTTCACATGTATGTGAACATGTTGTCAATACATGTGAGTGTGTGTGTGTGTGTGTGATAGATATAGTCATGGGTGGGTGGTGTTTGTGGTTCCTCTTTGAATCTGAGTCCTGCACACGTCCCAGGTGTTCACACATTTGTATTCCCTCCAGGGCAGGTGCCTTCTAATAGAGTTCTGTTAAATGCTGTGCAGTCAGAAGTGTCAATGTGCGGATGGTGAGTGTGAGCGAGACAACAGTGTGTGAGGATGCGTGTGTGTATTTCTCACCGGTTTTAGGCAGAGCATCTTTGATTGGCTCCCAGACTTGGGGTATAAGTGTATTACATAACAGGGTTGGCAGACACAGGGAGGACGGACCGTGAGACTCACTCAGTGCGTCGGAAAGAGAAGCCTCTTTCTGGAATACAGCACCTTGTTACTCGACATCTCAGGCTCAGCTCTCACAGAGGACCATCACCTCGAACGCTTCCAAAAGGGATTTAATTATCATGATTATATGAACCGGACTTCTCCATGCATACACTCTCTGAACAGTTACATGCCACAAACATGGTAAGGCTGGCTAAAGGCGTATGTGTGTGTGTGTGTGTTTGCTCAGGGATGCTGTAGGTGCTTTGGTGCAGCTGTGCTATGGATAGAGATAGAGGAGGATGTTGGAATGCAGTGGAGCTGCCAGTGCAGTGAATGCTGATGTGTTGTGCTGCAAAGATGATATAAGCCAATGAATCGGCTTTATACTCTTGTATGTTTCCTTGTCAGTCTCCATGTCTGTGCTTTAACATGAGAGGGGAAGCACTGTCATACATGTCCACGTATAGTGGCAGATTTCTCTGCATTCATTTGCATTGACCCAAATACAGGTTTTTGCGATTGAACGACGGCCGCTTCACCCTCTGATCTTTGATGTTGTAACTGCATTGTAACAATAACGATAATACGGGTCATTACGGCTGGTAGACACACAGGTAATAATGAGTATTGTGGCAAGACTTCTCTTGTGTTTGTGTGTCTACGTGTTTACTGTATGCCTTTTGATCAAGCTAGGTAACAACCGGTGCTAAGGCAGGAATTGGGGAGATTGATTATGTAAGGCTTTTAATTTATTCAGACATGTAGAGGGAAAAGGGATGCAATGTATTGGAGAGGGCAGTGCTGATCTCATTAGGGAGATGGAAGGATGAGGGGAAGGAGAGAACTGAGCAAGGAGGAACACTGGCTGTGAATGGATCTCTCTCTCTCTCTCCCTCTCCCTCTCTCTCTCTCTCTCTCTCTCTCTCTCTCTCTCTCTCTGTCTGTTGCCCATATTACAGCAGATTGATGGAGACTGGAGAGATTGTGCTTGGAGTGAATGGGGCTGAAAATGGAGTGGTGCTAGGGGGGGCAACAATGGGGGTGGAGTGGCGATAGTGTGTGTGTGTGTGTGTGTTTTTTTTTTTTGTTTTTTTTGGGGGGGGGCTCATCTGTGCTATGGGTGCTGTTTCAGACAGAGGTCCCTGATGTCAGATGGTGACGGTCAAGCAGAATTGATTTGGCTTCAACTAGTTACGCCAGCATGTTGAAATAAAAAAAATAATAATAACCATAACTATCCATTTCTGTAATAAATGCTTTAAATTAAATTCCTTATCCTCAATCAACAATGATTTTTTTTTAAATCTTTTTGAGCTGTATTCATTGGTCCTGTTTCCATGGCAGCATGACACATGTTTTTGCGGTAATCCTCCTCTTTTCCTGTAGTGGAGAGCTTTGAGATATAGACTGGAGCTATTGTTACCCCGGCTCCCAGCCCTATGTGATACCTGATTGAATCATCCTACTCAGAGATGTCTTTGATCTAAAATCTGCATGCGGAGGCCCACACTAGTATATTTTTCATCAGCGTGGAGATGATCAAATCTCCACATAGCAAATGCTGCAGTGTGATTGGTTTGTCATGTTAATAGCAGATAACAGAGGGATGTTGCATTTATTCAGTGGTCACATTTGTGCATGCCTACTCAAGCAGAGAGAGACACTCACATGCCTAAATTTGGAAATATTCTGGTGCATCCAAAGTGTCCTTGCCTCATCCCATCATCTCACCCGTCAATACCAGTGAAGCATCCTCATCTGTCGCCATGACTACGGCTGTTTTTTCCCTTCCAGGCATGGGCGTCCCTCCTCTATGTTCACTCCTCTGCCCTGATTGGCTTATATCCCCTGTAGCTGTCTCAATAAACCATCAGGGAGGTGTGCTTGTCTACAGGTTGAAGGGGCAACGTAGCTGCTGATTTGGGGAGCTTAGATCCTCACGGGGGGTTCGGATGATACAAACAAACGCGCGCGCACACACACATACAATCTGCTGTTTCTCGTGAACGTTCCTCCAAATACACCGCATCAGCAGGAAGGTAGAATAGCATTTTTGTGTTGGAGGGATGAGGTGAATATTAAAAGGTTTTCTCATCTAGGGATTTCATTTTTTTTTTAACAGGCAAAGGAATCTTAAATGACTGAGGGAAAACATCTCCTGCTCCATTTAAAACGTAATACTGGCTCATTATTAATGCAAAAGCCTTCATACAAGTAAAGAACTAATTTCATGTCCATCCATGTGACAAACCTGTCTCCCGGCTTCTGATAACTCCTTACCTACAGCCTAAGCAGCTCCTGTCAGGCTTGGTTAGCGCTGGCTGCTCTGCCCACAGCCCCAGGGACTAGATGCATGGTTAGCTCAGGACTGGAGAATGCTGATGAACACTACTTTGGAGAGAACAATTGGAACAAACAGTTGGAGCTTTGCCATAGATGCATACACAGGTTTAATGCATACAAAAGTGTGCCGGCACGTGTGAGTGTGTGAGTGCGTGCATGAGTGCGTACGCGAGCCTCGAGGCGACAAAGCTAAGTCCTCAGTGTGATGGATAGTGTTGCTGCGTGGTAGATGGATGATGTCAGACTCAGGTCCTTCTCAGGAGCGTTGTCCGCTGTCTCCTGTCCTTTAATGAGCACAACCTTTAGCTTCTAAAGTCCCTGTGAAGAATACTGATCACCTGACAGGCTTTCGTGCTCTTACAGACCATATCCAGCATGTGCACGTAAAACAATACTCCACTAACGTATGTGCACGCACTCGCACAATTAAAAGATTTATTTTTAGTGTCGCATAATGTCCACATTATTCATTCATGATGTTAAAATCAATAGAAAATATATGATGAGTCATCCTTCCATGTTTTGTCAAAGACTGCGCTGCAGATAAAATAGCAAGCCCTGGTGACAGCATGAAGGAAGAGAGATTATCCCTTCACATTTGTTTGCTCCTCAGCATTTATATTACATTAACACATGTAATTATTCTAATGTCATAATGGGGCAATTACCATCCCAGTGTGGAGATTGGTGCTGTGCTTCTGAACGCTGTGTTGTTTCTCCACTAATGGCTCTTGCCTATTTTGTGTTGTCGTATTTTGTTGTGTTGTACACTGTGGTCTGTGTTAGCTATTGTGTCGTTCTATTTGCAATCCCTAAGCTGCCAGTGGGCCCTGGCTTTGAGGGTGTGTATTTGCATCCATTAGTAATCTGAGTGGGTTTAGCAACAAGAATTTACACAAATTGAGGCCAAAATGAGGCTGAGTCCTGTTTAACAATCACTTTCAAATTTGTTTTATGTGCTTTTTTAGATCATGTGTGTCCAAGTCCAAGTATTGGTCAGTGTCTGCAGTGATGTTTATGCTCTTGTAGTGGTTTTTCCACAACAGTGGCTTCATTTAAACAGAATAAAACATAAGCTATTGCTTGTCTCTCCCTCCTCTCTCTGCAGTTGATAAGTGGAGGCTCAATCGTCAATGCTGAGGCGGTATGGGACCATGTGACCATGGCGGACCGGGAGTTGGCGTTTAAGGCCGGTGACGTCATCAAGGTGCTGGACGCCTCCAACAAGGACTGGTGGTGGGGCCAGATTGACGAGGAGGAAGGATGGTTCCCTGCCAGCTTTGTACGGGTGAGTTAGCTGCAGCCATGGCTGGCCAGCGACCATAGACACAACACACACCCACACACACACAGAAATGGAGGCACATGAACATATGCACAAAAGCTGATAAATAAACATACTGGGAGGTGCACACGCACAAGTTTTCTTGTCGTATACACAAAATCACACACAGATACGCTGGCTCAACGCACAGATACACACAGTTGAATAATTTATTTTAAATAATACATAACACTCAAGAGATCAGAGAACAGCTTGCTAAGAGCCTTTATCTGGTGCTCAGGGACAATGAAGCAAAGATGCTGATGAGCCCCCTTTTTTAAGTTTGGCACCACCTTCAACTACTATCCTTGAACTCAACTTAGATTTACATTGTGTTCACTTTTCACTGTGATTATGTAATATCAACCTAATTTGAGCTCTACTAAACCAAGCACTGCATTAACACAGAGGGCTGATCCAGCTGCGGTATGTTATGCTATACCTCTTTCGCTTGACTTAACGAAGGCTTAGCATCCTTGTTCTAGGTGGAGGCTGCCACAGCAGATAACCCCCTCCCCCACTCCCCACTTCTCCCTCCCAAGACACTCCTCATGGCCATCCCCCACCTGTCCACCCTTCCATATTCACTCCTGAGAGGGCAGGGCAGACAGGCTGACTGACTGTCAACCAAAAAGTATCTTTTTGTTCTGTCATTCTCTCTCTCCAAGGTGGAACCCCACCCTCCTCAGCCCCAAACAAAACAGGTTTTCTATATCAACCCCATAGCAACTCCACGGTTCCAAAACACCACGTCAAAGGTGCGTTTTCCCAGCTTCATCTACCCATCCAGCCTGCCCGCCCACCCGCCCGCTCCAGTCTGTCCACGCAACGTACCCTCGACATTACCAAACATTAACGTTCCCATGACGTTATCACATCATCCTCAATGGGGTCGATAGAGAGGCAGAACCGATGAGTCAAGAGTAAAGATAATGTTTAATGTCTTCCTGATGACCTATACTCAATTTCTACAAGTGCATTTACATAGAACTAGATGCATTTGATTGACGAGATGGAATCATTGTTCTTGTTAACATTCATGGTGATTTCCTTTGCAAATCTGGACCATTTCCTTCAGTACTCTTATTTACTATTGACTCTGACTATTTCTCAGTCTTAATGCTGCGCTACTGGTTCTCGTCTGCAGTCAGTGCTCTACCACCCGTCACTCTGCTTGTCTGTGGCGCTGCATTTCTCATCTTGTGTTTGGCATTCTACCCGTCGGTTCTTTGATGTTCTCTTGGCAAACTGTGTGTCATCAGGTGTTGGCTGCTGGGCATCTGAAACCACACTCACTTGGCCCTTTATATGAGCGAGAGTGGAATACACGATGTATGTGAATCTGTGGGCGCGTATGTGAGTGTGAGTGTTGGTGAGCGCATGCTTGCGTGAAGAAATCTGCAGGTTGTGTGATGTGTGATGTGTGTGTATGTGCATGCGTATATACAGAGGGGAATTTTTTTTGTGTGTTTTTTTTTTTTTTTCGTAGTCACACACAAGCCCAGAGATGGGCATTAAATATCCTCTGGGCACCAGTGTCAGAAAGAGGCTTATTTTAAACTCCCGAGTGTTTGGCAGTTTGTCCTGCACCTTTCTGACATGTTGGACCAAGAGTCTGACTCACTGTCCAAACTTCCAGACACCTCTCTAAATGAAGCTCTGTGTGTGTGAAATGGGTGTTTATGTATGTGCTGTGGACGTGTGTGTGTGATATATGTAATCCTGGCCATGAAGAGTGAGTGGTACCAGCACTACAGGAAAGATTTTGTGATATTAACACCGTAACACATCTGTTTACTAATTCTTTCTTCATCAGATTGATACACTTAATTACTAAACTGTCCACATTTCATACTCAACTGCATGTGTATGTGGCTCTGTGTGTCTGTGTCTGTGTGTGTGTGTGTGTGTGTGTGTGTGTGTGTGTGTGTGTGTGTGTGTGTGTGTGTGTGTGTATGTATTTGTCTCCAGCTGTGGGTGAACCAGGAGGACGGGGGAGCAGAGCCAGCAGAGGGGACCAGCGAAGTGCAGAATGGACACCTGGATCCGACCAATGACTGCTTGTGTCTGGGGTCGCCTCTCCAGAACCGAGACCAGATGAGAGCTAATGTCATCAATGAGATCATGAGCACAGAGAGACACTACATTAAACACCTCAAGGATATCTGTGAGGTACTAAAACACTCTCATGCATCCATCATCACACACGTGCATGCATACTGCTCCTCCAGGCTGTGCTTTTATACCGAGGTACAGTAGGAAAGGTAAATGGTGAGGAATTGAGGCGAGAGAGAGAAGATGCAATTTGACGCCACACAAGAGTCCAGTATGAATTCTTAACACTCCCACATTCACATGTCTTTTTCCAGACATATTTGATAAATACAAAAACACAATATGTCATCAGCACACTGTAGTGACAACAGCCAAACTTGGAGTGATCTGGTCCAGATTAAATTTGTCATCATCTCATGAATCATGATTAAGTGACGAGCTGGAATTCACACCTAATAAAATTAAACAAAAAGCCTTTTCCCATTTCAGCTTGGAAAAGCTTTTATAAGGATTCAAAACATGACAGTTTACATTATAAATCTTGATAGGTTTTTTACATCAAGAATTAAACAATTTAATTCAACAAATTCTAAATTCACCACCATAATGTTGATTCACTTTTGTGAATATCCCAAAGCTAACAATGGCTTCTTTAGAGTTTAGAAGAAACAAGTAACTATGGGAAGAGAAGATAAATGGTTGTTGTGTGATGGACTGACAAACATACATTAAGACTTCCAGTGATGACAAACCAGGTGTATAGTTACTTGGTTTATGAAAAGGAACAGGCCATAGTCATAATTTGACAGTATCTTACAGCTGTTTGTTCACCAATAGCATTAAAAATATAACATTGATTGGTACTATTATTAGTCAGTTGCCATCAGTTTGTCTTCCTGTTGATTATGTTAAAATACACAGTTGCCCATATAGTTGGAGTAATTTTTTTCCAGACATTCCTCTTTTAAGTTTTATTATACGGTTCATTGTGGTTTAATTATTACAGTGATGTTTGGAAGAGATTGATCAATAAAGTTTTGCGATAGATACACTTTGTCTAAGAATAAATCACACTATCACAATCACTTCATGAGAAGAGGTAAAAGAAAAAAAAATTCCAACTGTCTGGGCAACCATGTAGATAGAAAGATATATTAGTTCAAGTAAGATACAAAATTCAGTTTTTCAGGTGGTTAGTTGGTCTTTGCTAGTTGAATACAGGACTTTACTTTTACTCTCACATCTAATTATCTTCCCTTAATCCTTTGCATCCCTGTACTATTACAAGAGAAGCAGGTGGTCTTAAGGGTAAATTTCACCGTCTCACTGCAACCTTTGCAAATTGTTTTCACATCAGCGAAGAGGGTAAAAGGTTTTTTGAAATTGGGAAAGATAATTAGAGGAGAAATGTGCTTGAGAGTCTCTGCACATGTTAAGTCAGAGTGCCAGAAATGCTTCTTGTCTTCATGTACAACAAATATCCACACAGTCATTTGTGCTTTTAATTCCTCATGAAAACGTGCATGACTTCAACATGCCATACACAAAATTTCTCCCTACTGCTTAAATTGTGATAATTTTGATTTGGCTTAACTTCAAGAAACAAAACAAAAAGGCTTAGAGTGTGTATTGTTGTGTATTTCACAAAGACAACAGAGAGAATTCTGGGTGGTGGAGTGTGAAATAGCAAAAACCTACCACTTACAGCAGATCTTTTCCAAAGCCTCAGGGTGTGCCAGAGCTTCAGGGCCAAAGCTTCAGGGCATTTAATTTACCACAAGAATTGGACTGACAAATTGGGACCACAGTTCAACCTACACAAAGTGTTTTTTGAGTCTATAAAGGCTTCCAGAGAGTCATAGTTCATTTTAATTTAAATAAATTATATTTAGTGAATTACTTGACATGTTTATTACAAAGAATTAACAAAAGTTGGGAAGATGGAGATCTGGTGAAACAAGCTAAAAGGTAGATTGCACATTTCTGCATCGTTTACTGACTCATAATCACAAAATATGACCTGGCACTTACACTGTATCTTCTTTGAAAAGCTCATCATTGTTGTTTTACTTGTCTTGTTGCAGGGCTACCTACGCCAGTGCAGGAAGCGTGTGGACATGTTCAATGATGACCAGCTCAAGGTCATCTTCGGCAACATCGAAGACATCTACCGCTTCCAGATGGGCTTTGTGAGAGACTTGGAGAAACAGTACAACACAGAGGAACCGCACCTCTCTGAAATTGGACCATGTTTTTTAGAACACGTAAGCTCAAATGTCATAAATATCCTCCTTTTTTTATTTAGGTCTGATAAAAAATGAACAGACATTTACACACTGTCCAGCTGAGAGCAGCCATAATTGCTAATAATTGGGTTAGGCCTGTTATCTCAAGATCAGAACTTAATTATCTCGTCATCTTGAGATAACAGTTAAGTTGTGAAGATAATTAAGTCACCAGCAAACAGTTTATCTCCAGATAACGAGATAATTAAGTCATGATCTTGAGAAAACAGCCCTAATATAAATTTTAGCAGCCGTAGCCGTTCCTCTGTATCGGCTTCTCCGCAATATGTCTTATCGAAGGTAGGATTCATTGATCATGTACGTCTCTGCTCCTTTCCTCTACAGCAAGATGGGTTTTGGATCTATTCAGAATACTGTAACAACCACTTGGATGCCTGTATGGAGCTGAGTAAGCTGATGAGGGATGGCAGGTACCAGCACTTCTTCGAGGCCTGTCGCCTCCTACAGCAAATGATTGACATCGCCATCGACGGCTTCCTGCTCACCCCTGTCCAGAAAATCTGCAAATATCCACTTCAGTTGGCCGAGCTTCTGAAATACACTGCACAGGAGCACAGGTACTCTACACCGGGTTCAAGATCACATTTAATCTGCTGATTGTGTCGCTGTTTGATGGCCAGTTCATTTGTTTCTAAAAAGAATCTATTACTGGTGCATCATTGTGCTCCAGATGCATTGTGTTGTGATGCAGCTGTTGCAGGTGTTGGGTTCATTCTGGCGGAGCGGTGATCATCCATGCATGAACTGAAACAAATGTTGTTTTGCTCTGTTGCCTGTGAATGTTTAAGAGGACATCATTTAATGGAAGGAACCTATACAACAGCGCTGCGTTGCATAAGCGAGGCAGATCGTTTTCATATCTATGTCACGGCCATGGGATTATTACGTAGAAGTCTGTATATAAATAGATTGTAGATTAAATATGAATTTGAGCTTTTGCTGGCACACGTACAAACGTCGACGTTCCACAAGCTGCACACGCAGCTCAGAAGCACAATAGACAATCTAAACATTTGCAGATGATCTCTCGCAAAACAGACGCACATGCGAGCATCCAGATGTGCAAACTCATGCGTGCAAACCCACAGAAACATGGTGTAAGTGATTCAGCGTGTCTCAGCCAGCTCCAGGTCATTCACAAACCACGCATTCTCAGCCAGAGAGGGATAGGTGCCAGCTCTGCCAGCGAGGCCTGCCAGATCACAGTGTTTGACTGTTAGGAGCTGTGGAGAATCTGCCAGATATAGGCCTGCTCCCTGTCACACACACAGCACTGTCACACACACACACACACACACATGCATTATCTGAGGATTGGATCCATAGCACATCTAAGCCAGAGGGATAAATTCAACTCAGTTAGCAAAGATGCAGCCAGAGTTAACTGTAGTCAGAGAAAATGGCTGATTGGAATTAAGTAGTGGTGTGTTTTTTTGACTGTGCTGAAACAGACCTACAGCTTTAATAAATGATGTATTTACATTGTATCCATAGTGACTATCGATACGTGGCGGCAGCCCTGGCAGTAATGCGCAACGTCACTCAGCAGATCAATGAGAGGAAGAGGAGGCTGGAGAACATCGACAAGATCGCCCAGTGGCAAGCCTCTGTTCTGGACTGGGAGGTATGTAGTATGTGCTGCTTCTGACTGTGGTGCACTTACAAAGTATCTGATGTCCACTGATGTCTCCGATCTGGTCTGTTTAGCCTAGTATGTATAGTGAAGGGAAGAAGTTACATTTAACTCAATATCACCAAACCCACTCATTCAATATGTTTAAAATGTTTAAGGCACATTGATAATACATTTTGTAATATTCTGTAAATCTAATCATGAAAATGCTCCTCTCAGACAAACACAATGATATCTTTTATTCAATGTTGCCATCACTGAATGTAGAAAGTTTTAAACAACCTGAAGTCTGCTTGGGGAAAACATTTCATTCAGTGTTTGTTCATGCTTGAAATTCTTTTGAATTTTTAAAATGTTTTTATTTTTAACGAACTGGAAATGACCTCCTTTAGACCCAGACACAAGGTTGTGTGGCCTGACTGCTATAATATAAAACACACTCTACATCTGTTAAAGGTGGATTCAGATAGTTATGAATGTTATAATTTAGTTTGGATGCTTGTGTTAAGTACACGCTTTTTTGACAGAGTAAACAAGAGTAAACAAAATGAAAATCACAATATTTGACCATTTTTGTTTCCAAAATGTACACTTTACTTGATTTGAAAATACATCGGTGGTCCCAGTATTGGTCTACTCATTCCTATTTTGAATGAGTAGGTGTGTTCATTTTCACAAGTTTAAATACAGAAGAGTGCAAATTCCGACACATCCATAGAGCCTAGTGTGGGTTAAGCTGCTGAAAGGCAGCAGCATACATTTACCATAATGCAACTTTATAGATTCTTTTGTTGGACTTCCCTGTCTGGTACACAGCCATGTCTTAGTAACTCAGTGTTTCCATATATAAAGTGAGCTCTCTGTAAAAAAAAACAAAAACTGAGGCCTGTCTGATGACATCATCGGGGTTAATTTCTCAGACTTGATCAAGCTGTTTCAGAGCCTCAGAGGACCACACCAACTGTTTTCACAGGATGAGATGAGATAACTAATCTTTGTTTGTGCCATAAGTTTTTTTTTACAACAATGTATCTTCTTTTATGTGTGTGTGTGCATGTGTGTGTGTCTAGGGGGATGATATCTTGGACAGGAGCTCAGAGCTCATCTACACTGGGGAGTTGTCATGGATCTATCAGCCGTATGGACGCAGCCAGCAGCGAGTCTTCTTCCTCTTTGATCACCAGCTGGTCCTCTGTAAGAAGGTAGGAGCTCTCTCTCTCTCTCTCTCTCTCTCTTTGTCTCTTTGTTCACTTTCCTCCCTTGTATTGGAAGTCTTTGTTGGCTGAAAACAAGCTGATAAGCCAAAACTCTCCCTCAGCCTTGTTTTCTTGAAAGTCGTGTGTATCACATGCCCGGTGACGGAGATGCTCAAAGACAATGTGACTTCCTTAGCCTTACTCGAGAGCTGCAAATAGATTACATAATCCTGTGTGAGGCGCACCAGCGCTCGGTGGAGATGCGTTCAACTCCTCAGCACCTTTCACAAAATGGAGCTGTGGTAGTTTGGGCTCCAATGCACCAGGGCTGTGCTCTCCTGTCAGACGGATGTTCACGCTCGGCTGGACGCGGCAATACATGCACACAGAGACGAATACACAGATGCAGACAGACACTTACACACAAAAACACACACAGGCTGAATAAATGCATCATCCCAGGCGTACACACTCACACGTGTACAGACAGGGGAACAATCATTTCACCATAACACACACACACACACACACACACACACAAGCACCCAGAAAAAATATAGCACATATTAATACACTGTCTTTGTGCGTCTCTGTCTTTCCCTCTGACCTCCCCCCTCCTCCCTCCTTCTATCACATTTGAACATCTCTGGCACCAGAGATAAACTCCACCGTGCCTGCACACATGTGCCTCAGTTTTTCTGGTCCAATAAATAAAAGCCAAAGCTCCAAGACACACTACGTTATGAATTCTACTGTAGTTCTTGTTCTACACTCCAGTACAACATGTGTAATGGCAGCCCTTAGGGTGTGTTAGTAGCACGTTGCATGCACCCTTCCATCTTTTTCTCTCATCTCCTCCTTATCAGCGCACGAATACGGATTTGTCTCTGCATGCTTGTTAAAATATCCCTGCTCCTTTTTTCATTTTACCCTCCTTGACCTCAGAGTGAGACTGGATGTTATTTGTTCTTGAGGCAATGGTCACGATGACGATTTATTTTTATTCCTGCGAGTTACATCGAGTTATGCTCATTCGTGCTTGATGTACTGGTGCACAGCAGGAAGAGTTAGTCAATTAATTGACTTGGCGACTGGCCGAAAATTACTACTACTTCAAAACTATTTTGAGGATTGATTAATCCATCAAAGTAATTTTTCACACTAAAGTGCCAAACGTTACGTTTGTACAACTTCTCCAGTGTGACAGTTTGCTGCTCTTCTTTGTCGGATGTGACAGTTAACTGAATATTTTTTTGGGGACTTAACAAACAAGACATCGTGTCAAACTGTGGGAGATTGTGATTCACTCTTCAATTGTTTAATACATTAATAATTGACAGATAAATTACTGATGAAAATAATCATTAGTTGCAGCCCCTGTGCTGGTGTATCTGAAAAATTTATAGATTCAGTTTTCATTGTTTTTGTATATTTTATGAGGCTACTGTGGTTCTACAATCAAAAACAATATTAAGAAAGTCTGTCAACAAAGACGGAGCTCCATAAACTCTCATAGCATCTGCAAAACAAATATGATTTATTAACTGTATGTGGGTTAGTCTGTGTAAAAGCCTCTGTTAAAATAATATTCTTGCTTTTCTGTGATACCTAGTGAGGAGCAGGTTCACTGAAATTTGGCTTCCTGCTATGTGTGTGCAAGGTGTTTGTATGTTTGGGCAGCAGATGGAAAGGTTGCATAAGAGAGGCTCTCAGGACACCAAGGGAAGGCTGCTTGTTGACACCTCTAATGTTCAGTGCACACAAACACAAAGAGACAGAGACACACATTAACGAGCATCTTCTTCTCCTCTCGCTCAGGATCTGATACGCCGGGACATCCTGTACTACAAGGGCCGCATCGACATGGACCGCTACGAGGTGCGGGACGCCATAGACGGGCGTGACGATGACTTCAACGTCAGTGTGAAGAACGCCTTCAAACTGTGCAACAAAGACAGCGAGGAGATCCACATCTTCCTGGCCAAGAAGCCGGAGGAGAAGATCCGCTGGCTCAGGGCCTTCCACGAGGAGAGGAAGATGGTGCAGGAGGATGAGAAAATCGGTTAGTCACGCACCTCCCTGTTTGGAAACTAGGGAGGTGCTTTTCATTCACAGCGGGCAGTGGAGCTTCCTGTTGTATTTCCTGAAGCGCATTGCAAGGGGACAAAACGCAAGCTTCCCAATGCAATGTTCGATCAGCTCTATTGTTTTGTGCGTTTTAAACAATGTTGCGTCTATCCTTAAAGCAGAAGTAAGTGATATATTTGTGTTAATATAAATCTTAAATAGTTGTATCTTCCGACAGCAATCACTTACATAGAGTGTTTGGTCTGAAACACGGGTCTGTCAGTCACTCTGCTCTGCTCTGAGCCGAGGAGAAAACATTTCTCGTATCCTACAGTTTTTATCCAATGAGGAGAGAGAACGGCATGCAGGGCTGTGTGTGCAGCCAAGGAACGCCGTGAATGTGGTGACGTAGGGACGAGGACTGTTATGGTGCGTTCAAGGAAACTCGTAACTCGTGATTTTCCGACCTGTGAAGTCGTACCAGTTCGATCTGGTACGAGTTCACGGGTCGGAAGTTACGAGTGGCCGTTATAGTGACTTTCACAGGTAAAACAGGTCGGAAAAACACGAGTGGGTTGCCTGAAACGCTACAAAGTCGTAAGTTGTGACTTGAAGCTGTAATTTACGGTTTCAAAAGCCTACCTGGAACGCAGCATTAGCCAAAACGACCGGATCGCTTACTTCTGCTTTAAGCCAAAGTAAAAAAGTAAACATCTCTTTTTTAAATGACCTACAACCTCTGTGTGAAACATTTAACACACATCCAATCTTACTGCTGTTTAGGTTTCGAGATCTCTGAGTACCAGAAGCGGCAGGCAGCCATGACAGTGAGAAAGGTGACCAAACAGAAAGGTGAGGCAACAAGAAGATATCAGGTGATTTCCTTTTTTTTTTCCTCGCTGCTGTGCTCTGTCTTCTCATCGCTGTTTACTCTTCCCTTAACCTGCTCTTTTTTCTTTTCACTTTCTACACTTTTTTTAAACACGCATACTTTGTTTATGAATGGACCTAGACTAGTCGTGTACTAAGTAAGCTAGAAAAGTCAAGTGAATTCATGCCGTCTCGCCACACTATTATCACTTTCGATATTTTCCATTTGAGTTAAATGTTGTTAAATGTCAGCCCATATGAGGATGACTTGGTATGAAGTTGTAAAGCAGCTGTTAAGCATCAATGAAAAGACAGAGGGCTGTTTGCATGAACTACTGAGTTTAAAGGGCGATACCAGCGTTCCTGACATGCGGGTCTTCTGTCACGCTTGTCTTGAAATGATTTAATACCACACCCTACTGTTTGCATTTTTTTCTTTTTTTGAGTTAGGGTGGTTGTTGGTGTTTTTCCCACATTCACAAAAAACCACTCTTTGAGCTTGTGAGTTTGTACAAATTGCACAGGTGTTGTATAGTTTTATTAACGCACCTAAATTGAACAACAAAAAGCCTTTACCTTGCATTGTGTGAATCCAGCACAATAGCCAGGATAGGATAATCATGTTACTTTCACTTCCTTTCTTTTTCTTCATTAGCTTTTTCTGTTTACCATACTCTGATGTCTGAAAAATATGGCAACAGCATGAACCCCAACAGTTACCAGCTATCTCAGTAACAGACAAACATGCCAAACAAGCTTTTCCGGGAAGCTAGTTGCTGACAAAGTCTTCAAGAGACAGAGGACCCACACGCTCAACCTGCTGGTATCATCCTTTAAGATTTAGCCATTTTAGAGCTAGGCTAGATGTTTGTACATTTACCATTACTGATGTTCTTGCTATTGCCAGTTTCACAATAAGCATGACCATCCATTAAGATATTAATTAATCAATGACCACTGCTGGAATGTTCTCTCTGACGTTAGGATCCCTGTAGATGTCTGTGAGAAGTAAATGTTGTATGTTTCTAAGTGCTGTATGTGTACATGGCTGGCACAAGGTGAAGTACTCTCTTGAATTTCAGATTCATTTATAGATTTCATCTTGAGAAAGAGGGCCATGTTGTATGGACATGGTTTGAAAATGATAAAGGTATATGCATTAGAGTTCTCCTTAGAGCTAGCACAATAAGATGCCATGGCAACTGCTAAGCAGCATTGGGAGGTGTTGTGATTAACGTTGGCATTGGAGCATGCAGTCACTGTCCAATCTGTTTACAAGCATTATCTTGACTATCCAAAATCAACAGGTCTCCACTAACACAATTATTGTGAACCCTTCTAACTGCTATAACAGTGTTTGGCAAAAATAGAAAAGAGGAAAAAAAAAAAGAAAATCCCCAATCGACACTGTTTCTCATCTTTTCATGTTTCTCTAAGATGCCATGGCAACTTTTGAATATTTCATCTCCAAATATTGATTGTATCAAATTTTTAATTACACTAGCAAATCTAGTTGTGATGCTTGTAGACTGTAGCTAAATGACATTGTAGACAGTAGTTAAGCGCATATTAACAGCTTTCTGTTGGCTCTATTTTCGCCACTCTTGTGTTCTCAAGTGTCGAGGGTGCTATTCAAACAAAAGTGCTGTCAACAAACATGGAAGAACAGTGTCCCTTGTCCAAATGCCTGGTGTCATCATTGTATCAGATGTAATCTGTTAGTTCTCTTGTTTGCCTGCCACAGAGTTTGATTGAATAGCATCTTTAGTCTCCCTTGTGTCATTGCTAGAGCTGAATTCCACTCTTCTCTCAATTCAGCTGTCATCGTATGATCATAACGTGTCATATCTCAGGTTTAATATGCAGGAATGTTTACACCGACGGCTCATTTTGTACGTCTTTGTGCCTGTTTTCTGTGGAAGCATGACTTGATGTTGTGTTGTTGTGTCTGCTGAAGATACAATACTGACAATGTTTCTTCTTTGCTACCCACCTCCCTTCTTTGTCTCCTTCGCTTTGTGCCCTGCACTGCCTCCTTGTCCCTTTCCCTCGCCCCTCCCCTCACAACCCCACCCTCCCTCTCGCTCTCTTTGCACCTGCCTCCCTAGGTGTAAACAGGTGCACGCCCCCCTCATACCCACCCCCCCAGGACCCCCTCAGTGCGGGGCAGTATGAGGTAACGGAGGACATGGCACAAGGAGAGGTTTTTGAATTCAGTCAATCCAAAAGAGGCCAGGCTCCTTTCTGGCAGAATTTTAGTAGATTAGCTCCATTTAAGAAATAGAGATACACAGACTCTTCTGAAGGACCAGCTATTTTTCTTAGAAGCACTAAACACTGGATGATCATGTCCCATGATGAAGAAAAATACAAAAAAAAAAACACACATACACAAGAGACTCCGAAGTTAAGGACCAATGTTAATATAGAGTATGATTTGAAGCAGCAAGAGGACTGAAGACTTGGATTAAAAAAATTGAGGAAAAAAATAAACTTTACAATTCATATATGTTAGTAACGTTCTTAGTTATCATGCTTCTCCAGTTGAGTCATCTGTCATGAACTCCTTCCCTCGGATTCTGCATATTCACGCCATCTGAATGTCCTGGAGTTATTGAGATTGTTACATGATTTCATTTTTATTCCATCATCTGGAAAGAAACACAAGGCCAATACAGGTCACTCCTAAAAAAAGTATGATTGTGTCCAAAAGCTGAGATCTTGCTGTGCTGCTATGTGAGATTGCTTGTTGCATTCTTCTGAATGTGAGATTGAATAATGACGGGGGCCTCAGCTACAACCGGTGGCGCGCCAAGGACCTGTGAAGCTCGATCGCCAGCGCCACCTTCTGAGTTAGATCCATCCCGCCGCTGATCACAGACTGGTCAGGCCATCTCTGCTCTACTGATGTCTGCATCTGGACCCCCCCCCCCTCCACCTCCCACCTCCCCGCCCCGCATTCATTCTCAACGCGCCATCCTCCTTTCTCTAGCTGTCTGCATACAGTAGCCTTCTCTTCACCGAGTCTGACGTTCACAGCTCTCTGCATCCCTCTCTTGTCCTCTCTATCTCTCTGCCCACCTGCTCAGCCTCTCTGAGTCAGTGGCTCTCAGAGGGAAGAGCTTCATTCCTTTGGAAACCTGCCATTGGCTATGATACGACAGGTCAGGGAACAAATCAATAGTCGGAACATCAATAGAATATTTACGTCCTCTCACCAACCACTCTTGACAGGGTATTCATATCCGATCACGCCGAGGGGCTGTGGGTTGCGTTTGACGGAGAGCTCGCCGCTCAGATGAAACAGCTGGGAGCAGGAGATAGGCAGGCTACGGTTCACCTGCCTTGTGTCAGAGCCCCTCCCCCACTCTCCCCAGAGACCACCCCTGTAGCACTGTGCTGGCAGCTCACTGGGTGTTTGGAAAGAGCACAGCCTACCTCCAGAAAATCCACTGAGAGCTAAAATTGAAGTTGATGCATTGGCCAAGGTCTAAAATAATATCTTTTTCATATCAGCTGTAAAAATGAAACAAAAAATAACAAAAAAAGACTTCCATCAGTTGACATAATTATTTTGTATTGCTCACACTGTAAAAAGCACAGTACATATTCAGTCTGAGGAGTACTTTATCTCTCATTTAAGTAGGGAGCAATGCAGTCGTGTGAGAAATTAGTACCCTAACCAGCACAAGGGGAAATGGTCAGAGAATGGAGGAATTTATAAAGACCAGAGTTGTAAAGTACACGGCGGAAAAGTGGAATTAATCTGTAGCATGCAGGTGTGCTCTGACAGATCCATACATCTCTAAAGGCTGCAGTTTCAAAATCTTGGCACCCCTTCCCCGGCACATTGTTCTCCAGATCTGATCCATGTTCTGGCAGTTAGCGCTGGCACCGTTAAGTGATTTGCGAAGGACTGTGGCCTGATCAAATTGATTCGATTCATCAACAAAAGTCCCACTGCAAGAGAGATCCCCACCGTAGAGTCCTTCAACCGAGGCATTAGGGAGGAGAAGATGTACTGAGGAGAAACTACCGATTTACACGCATCATGAAGGTGTATTCTTTTCTACAGTTGGAATGTAAGTGAAACATCTGTCCATGGTTTGTGATCATATTTTGACCTCAGATACAGAAGTACATTTTGTGTTGAATTATATCACCTGATGGACAGTACATATACAGTATGACAACTTGTGCAATGTGATATATCATTATATATCTTCACTATTCACTGCAACGTGATATGAAAGAGTTATATATCGTTCTATGTCATTTGTTTGCCTTCTTACAGGCCTTATAACCTATTGGAAAAAAGACCTTAGAATTGCTTTGTATGTTGTGTAATTTATGTTTTGTTTCAGTAAAGAAAGTTGAGAAATGGGTGAGTTGGCTGCTGGTGTCTGTAGAGATGGCTCCCAGTGAGATTGTTTTGGAAGATAATTTCCTCGTCTGGCACAGCAAAAAGATATGGTTCCCAGGCCATGATAACCTCAGGTCCCGTGTTATGCCCCACCCCAACAACCCCCCCTCCTCGTCCCCATCCCCCACCCCCTTACCTCCCAACTCCACGCCACCACCAGTACCAACATTCAGACACAAGCATGCAGGCTAACATACACACACATACACAACACATGCACAACACACATAGACACACACACATGCACATAATCATGCGCACTTGCTGGCCCGTTCTGCTGCGGAGAGGAGAGATGCTATCTAACAGTGCCTTCCAGCATTCCACTAGTGATTATCTATTCAGTTTCACAGGCAGATTTGAATTAGTCATGTATTTTCCCTTCAGTGTGGGACTTGCATCTCTCTCTCTCTCTCTCTCTCTCTCTTGCTCCCTCTCTCTCTCTTTCTCTCTCACTCTCTCTCTCCTTCTTTCTCTCTCATACACAGTGGGAATTCCTCGTTCCCCGGTGCATGAGATCAACTCGGACAGAAACTTAGAGGTCAGGCCTTTTCCATATAAGTAGATACTGTGCTGTCTGACTGAAACACTTTAAAACACCTTATTGTATTATATCACACTTACATAGCAGTAATTTTATTGCACAAAAAGAAGTTCATTCTTATTTCAGATGTTTAGAAGCTACATAGAGTTCCTTTATCTATTTAACATGCTGAGAGATGGTTTAATTTGAATATATAGTCTACTTAGGTTTCACTCTTCAAAGTATATTATTAACAGTGAGTTATGAATCAAAAGAAGAATCATCTATTTTACCTTTATCAGCTACACACTGTAAATACTGTAAAAAAAACAGATCATATATTTGGATATTGGTATTTTGCGTTGGAGACGAATGTTGTTCCAGTTCTAGCGTGCGGTAGACCTCAGTACCAGGTAAATGCATGCTTGTGGCATCCAATATTTTGCATGAGACTTAAGACAATTCTGAACAGATTGTTTAGTTTCATTTTAACTTCCGATGGGATTTTATTTTATTTATTTTATTTTATTTTATTCTTCTATTCCCAAAACGTGGAACCATTCACATGTGAACCCATGCCATCTCACTAACGGGAGTTATTTTCTCTGTCCACCTGTCTCCTGCTCACATTACAGGTTATAGATTCTGTTTTTATTTATTGTCAAGTAGAGTGGGAACGTCTCCCCCCAATGCTGAATCAAAGACTGAACTGTTGATAGGTGAAATGAAAGGCACTGATGCTCTCTTTGCCCAGATATAATGGGTAATATAAACTGTAACATTATTTTTAAACTTTCATTCTTTTCTTTTTTTTTCTTCTATTGACACCAATCAACACTGTCATGGTCCAAACTGCTGGTTATGTTTCTTTTTTTCTTTCTTTCTTTCTTTCTTTTTTTAAACTCCATTAACAGCTGAGGTAAAACGGGTATCATTTTTTTTATGAAAACAGTGAACCAAATAAGAGTTTGCACCGACCATGGGTGTTTGTGTATAGATTTGTAGCCAAGCAGAAGAGCTGAATAAATGCGAAACCTCTTGGGATGAGCTAAAAATAAACATAATCCTGAAGACACACACACACACACACACACACACACACACACAGATACACACACACTACTGCATTGCAATTCATATCATGCTCTTTTCGTTTCAGATGACAAATGATTCTTTGAAGTACAATGACTTGACAGTGCAAATTAATTCCTCACTTGTATTTATTGAATGCAGTATTAAATAACACCATTTTGGCCATATTGTTAAAAGGATGTATATATTGGTTTTATTTTTATTTTTTTTACATAATTATCAGTCTGACCTTGTACTGCGAGCTGAGAGGACAGCCTTCTGAACAGTGTTTTTTTTTCTTTCTTTTCTTTTTTCTTTAATCTCTCTTCTGGTCATAAAACCAAGACAGTCAAGTTAGCTGACTGTCCAGAGTTTACTCGGATGTCTGTAATTTCTTTTAGTCCAGGGTGTACATGAGCCAGTAACCGCGTTCACTCACATTTAGCATAACAACATCTTCAGTAGGAGCTCCTTGCAGTTGGTTATGCAGTCCTGAGTTGTTTCAGAATAGTCAGGGTACAACAGAGTCTTCAATGAGCCATACATGGACATGGTGTTCAGTGACAACAAGGTAAACAGAAGACTGACATCTCACTTTTGAAATCTATTCATTGTATATTACCATCTAGTTTGAGGTCTGGATTTTCGCCTATCACAGAAGAACTTATCTCACAGTATCAACATCCTTTGTCACCATATGCAAACATTTGTCATTTTCTTTCTTGCAGCCCTTTGAGTTGGATTATTTGTTGTAGAAATGAAAAATCTTAAAAAGTAATGCCTATTCAATCCAGAAACTGTGAATGGGAGAGTGGAGATGTCAACTGTATGTACATTATATGTTTTGATGTAATCAGAAGCACTGGGAATATGTTGTACTTCGCTGTAAAAATCAATCCATATCTGATATAGCTGTACTTTTGTTGAAAATAAAACCTCTACAGAACTGCGTGTCAAGGCGTCAAAGTGTGAGTGAGGGCATTGTGCTGGGTTTCCTGTCGTGTGACATCATTTCCTGTTTGTTAGGCCCCCATTCCCAACAGCTGACACATTAAATCCTGGACATAATACAAATGAAAGGGCCGTGCTTAGAATTAAAAACATAAGATTAGATAACACCATTATCAGACAAGCAAAAGAAAAAAGAAATTCAACAAACTTCCAACCACAAATTGTACCCTGAAAATAACTACGCTGTAATCAATAAGTAATGAGACTTATGCAAATATATTCTCCCAGTTGGCCGTGCTGAAGTGCGGGCTGATCGCTCCACTTCCTAATGTTTTGAAGTCCACAGATGCAAGACTGTTTTTCAGGCAAGATCTAAGACGTCCTGGTGTGATGCAGACAGTGTGTGTGTGTGTGTGTCCCTACAGTTGTGTCTGGATGTCTGAGCAACTGCGGTGAGACCATGGATTTGTGTAAAGATACCTGTAATAAGGGCAGAGTCAAAGGTTACACAAGGAGGTAGGCTACTAATAGATCAAAACTGCCCACAGGAAGCTTTCCACTGCATGTGGACAAGAGCAATATGCAGTGTTACTGTGGTCTCTAGTGGTCAGCCATGGTGTTACACTTACTAAGGATATGGAAGGCAGATTTTCCAAAACGCAAGACCTAAAAATATCTACGGTATACAAATTTCAGCTATCACAAAGTTAAATCTTAATAAATAAATAACAAAAAGAAAAATAATTTACAGCACTGTGACAGCACAGTAACTTCAAAAAGAAACCACAGAAAAATATTTTTTAAAAAGTGTGCACTTTGAGATTGGTTGTGTGAGTGTCTGTTATCTTGTTTTGTTGGAAAAACATGGCAAAGCCAAAAATCAATTATCCAGTCATCTGTGTAAAGCAACAAGGTAAAAAGAAATTCACTTCTCATTTCTCCCGACACTAGCACATGGCATCATATGAGTTCAGAGGTGTCATGCTTCAGGTAGTTTCTCAGGATTAGAGGAATATCCAAACTGTCGATGGCCGGTTCTTTATTAGCACAGGAGATGTGTCCTCGAATTGCCAGACGAGTCTGAGACATCAGTGTTTTGGGACAAACTGGAGCAGAAGCAGAAAAAAACACAGGTGGATCAACATTTGCATTTTGTGACATTTCATAGAACAACTAACTGAAAGCTCTGTGATCAGTGTCTCACCTCTTTCCTTGAGCAGCAGCAGCAGAGCTTCATTCTGCTTTGTTGTCTTGTCTATGATCAGTGTAGGTAGATATACATCTGCCCCAAAGTCTATGAGAAGCTGGATATACTCCACCCCACAGCCATAGCGGAGACACACCTCCAGAACTGTCTTTGGCTGCTTTATTCTGGCCAGCATCTTGTCATCTGTACAGTTATAGTTGGGATTGGCCCCATGCAGAAGGAGCAGTTTAAAGCAGTCCAGGTGTCCATAAACAGCTGAGATATACAGGGGCCCTCTGCAGGCCGTGGCGTTGGACGCCCACTCGGGTACTTTGGGCCTGACGTCCACCTCGGCTCCAAACCGCAGCAGCTCTCGGAGCACGTCCACGTCACCCTCCCGGGCGGCAGTCAGCACTGGAGAGCAGTTGTTGTACTGACTGCCATTGGGATCTGCCCCAGCCTTTAGCAGAGCAACCACACAGTCCAGATGTTTCCCACTGACAGCTGTGAACAAAGGCGTCTGGGCTTTCACATCCAGGCTGTCGATCTTGATTCAAACACAGGACAACACCAACAAGGGTTAGCACTAGGAAACACAAACATGGCGATTTGCAGTTTGATGATCCCCAAATTGATGGTGCTTGGTAGATGACTAGCTAGCCACTGTCTTTGACTGGCTGTCATTTGTTGCTGAGCAGATATTGTGCAATGAGTAGGCCTATAGCTGTACTTTGTCACTGAAAACAGTTGTCTTGCATCTGGTAAGACTACTGATAACAGCAGAGTTAGATGGATCCAAACAAGCTCTGTTAAGAGTATTTAAGGCAGAATGAATGTATGATGGCTACTTAATTTGCACATTAATGTTCATCATGTTTAATGTTTTGATGTGTTTTTCTGTTTTGTATTTGCAAATCTTATGAAGCAATTTGTCTTGATCCAAGCTAAATTACTAAGAAAGACAAGTAAGGAAAACTGAAAACTGAGATTAACTGCACAGTTGGTTAATGTTTTAAAATGGACTTGTCACTTCTAGTTAACTCTGTTATATTGGACGTAGTAATTTGATTAATTCATAGCTTTCTATGTAGATAGTCACCTTAAGTCCCGTGGTGACCTGAAGGTCACTTTTGATTGTGTGAATCTGCTTGACACCTGTTTGTGAGTGGCACTTGACGTCTTAATTAGCAATTCGTGAGCTTAGAATTATAAGGTTCTATCTCCATTTTTTTCAAAATTGAGTTTTTTGCATAATATCATCCATTAGTGGTCTGTTAATGCCTGTGTGGTGTTATTTTTAAATTTTCAACATTTTTTAAATTAGTTATTCATAAAATAAAAATGTTCTATCAACCAAAACACAAGCCGAGTTGGAACTTTGATGCTCAATATCTCGGAACTACCCAAAACGGAGATAGAACCCTATAATTCTAAGCTCACGAATTCAAGCGGAAGTCATAACACAATCACATTTAAGTCAGAGATTGGTCAAGTAGATGGGTAATTGTAGAGTAGCCTACTTTGTGTAATTATACACTAATGAAAAATAATTATGAATTATACTAAGATCCCCCCCAATCCTACAGACCAGTCCTTTATTGTGCAAAGTGTAAAATGTGATGAAAATATCCCCTCTTATTTCTTTCTCCTCAGGGAGAAGCTGCTGGAATAATGTAGGTACGATTCTTGGCTTTTAAATGAAAAGTGTGAGGGCTGAGTGCAGTACATAATTTTGGTTATTAAACAGGATACTTGTATCCATTACACCCACCACCAGCAGGCACAGCTGCTCTGTCCTGAACGCCCCCTCCACACCTACTCTCAAAACTCCATCTCATCAGTCACATTTGAAGTTGTCCAACAAACTGCTCTCTCTCTCTCTACATCTCACCTCTGCACCGTGCTCCAACAGCAACTCCAGGCACCTCAGGTGTCCAAGAGCGGCAGCAGTGCGCAAGGGTGTCACTGGCACGCCCCACCCGCTCCGAGCATTGATAGATCTCCTGTAAATCTCCTGAGAAAGAAGCTCAGAGAGCAGAGACACGTCGTCGCTGCTCACGGCGTTGTTCAAGGCCTGACACTGCTCATTGTCCTCATCCTCTTCCTTAGGCTGCAGCAGGGAGAAGATCTTAGAAATGTCCATCAAACTCATGTTGACAGCTTGGCCCAGAACCATAATGTAACTCCAGGCTAGAGCAAGTCAAAGCCCTTCCATCTGCAGTGACAAAGAGAGATGATGATGCACTGAGACACATACACAGCTGAAATAATCTTGTGTTTTTGAGTTATTTTTGTTACATATGGCCTTTAACAAGTTTTGCCATGAAAGCTTATGGCAGTTTCCCACCAAGACATACAGTACAAAGCCAATGCAGTTTGTTGTTTACACGATACAATATACTTAATATACAACAAATCAAAGTAATATAGCCAACATAGACAGAGCAGCAGGCTTCAAACCACACAAACACAACAACTACACAAAATGAATACTTTCCCACTAAGGGTCCACAGACTTTGCTCAGTGTAGAAACAAAGTTACAAGGTTTGTGTCAACAGCTGCGCACAGATAGCGACTGTAATAAGACACTTGTCTTACCTTGTTGATAAATGATGTTATTTCCAAAAATGTGAGATGTTGAAATCTTTCAAATTTCCATTACAAGTCACGTGGGAGATGGAAAGAAAGGTCCTACAAGTGGTCTGTGATGTTTGTACAGAACCTGTGAGTTGTGAAGTGCGGTCTGGTGTGTGTGTGTGTGTGTGTGTGTGTGTGTGTGTGTGCGTGTGTGTGCGTGCGTGCGTGCGTGCGTGTGCGTGTGTGTGTGTGTGTGTGTGTGTATGTGTATTAGCCAACAGAGGGGGCAGAGCTCCTTTCTGGGGGGTGGGGGCTAATTTTAGGCCACAGATGGGCCTGCCTAAACTTCCATTCTTGGAGAGTCATAGCTCAGGTTTATAATTAGAAAGGTGATAGACTTGTGACACTCAGGCTGTGATTGGTGAGTGTGACTTTGTCTTTCTCAGTGTCCTGGATAAAAACAAAAATGAAATGGAGACATCTATGTGTGTGTGTCAGGTCTGTGGTCAGCATGGAAAAATTCTTCAGCAGCAGGCACCAGGAAAAACAACAGCCCATAACTGCTTTTCTCTATTCCCCAGTGAGATGATGACACCAAATTATCTATGAGAAAGGAAGTTTTTCAGATCTATGTGTCCTGTTATCACCCCGTCCTCCTGATTCACACCAAGGCTGCCATTTTAGTATGTGTCAGCTGCATGACTGTCAGAAGCTTTAGAGGAGCAGCTAAGCAGCTGTTTCTCTGCCAAACCCACCATGTCTGTGAACTGCCCCATGTATAGAAGGAAGGTTGCGACACACCACATTCTTTCAGCAGATGGCACAAGAGTCCAGATTCCTGGCATTGTACGGACCTTTACTTATTTTATGTGTATAGGCTAAACTTGATAGACATTGTTCTAAGTTCAGTTTAATGCAAATCTACAGACCCAAGAACAGTGACAAAACAGAAGAGCAATTAGCAATTGTATTATGATAATACAAGCCTTTTTCATTGTAGACATTTTGACTCATCACAGTAGGAAAAGTACAGGTGTAAGTAATAGCATTAATTGTGGTTCCAACCTGCAGCCCTGGCAGTGTGAAAATAAGATAATATCAACAGGCAGTATTTTTGAACCAAAGCCAACACAAGAAATTCAGTCAGTAATTAATGATGCCTCTGGAAAAACCTATAAGCTACTTTTATTTATTTATTTTTGCTGGAGGCAAATTGCAATCATTATTATCATTGCTATTTTAGGCCTATTATTTTTGTTGCATTTATTAAACAACTGTTGATTTTGATATTTGATAGTGATGTTTTTTATAATCAATTTCACACAATTTTGATGATCACTTCTCTCTCTTTATTGATATGGATAAACCTTAAGAGAAAATATAGACTGTTCACCATGCTGCCAATTGTTTCTAACCACATCATTAAGGTACCCTAACTAAAAAAAATAATGAATGTATATATTTTATATGTATATAAAACGGTAAAAGTATAAAAATATAAGTATATAAGTCAAATAAAATATAACACGGTCAAGGTCTTATAAACAAAGAAATCAGATCCTACATTCAAACGTGTCACAGTGGGTCGCCTTCACAGGCTGGTGTTGACCACCAGAGGGCGGTAGTGATGTGTCGATGTTGGGAAGTGCGGCTGTAGTGAACAGTAAAAGAAGAGGTGTAAACACAGCCTGTTGAAGAGGGGAAACCATGCCCCTAATTACTTTTGTTTGTAGTGTCAAATCTGTTAATATCTCAGTCTGAGAAGCCTGGTAGGGATTAAAGGAGACAGTCGGTTTGTTCCTGCCACTACAACACCAACGGACGGAGCACGGGTCAGTTTTTCAGTCAACTCAGGTTGCTAAGTAAAGTAAATGTTAGCAACCGGCTGGGTCGGCGCGGTGTTGTTGTTACACTGATATCACCGTTTAGTCGATGAGACAACAGTAACAACATGAGGGAGGAGGACGCCCTGAGACGTTACTGCACTACAATGATGTCTCGTGTCCAAAGCAAACAGCAGCAGCAGCCTCGGTGCTCAGGAGAGGAGGAGAGGAGACACAGCGAGCACAGAGGAGGAGGAGGAGGAGGAGAGAGGGAGAGCACTGCGCCTAGTGGAAGACAATTTGTAGCGGGAGACGAGTTGAGAGATTACAGGGGGAGTAGCCTCCCTCTCCCTGACTGTACACACCGGGACAGACACCAGTCCTCCCTCCGTCTCAAGTGTCAAGGCCCCGAGGTTCAGCTCGTACCAGTACAACTCATGTCAATGCTGAAGCTCAAAGCCGTCCAGGAGAAGATGAGACGGGTCAGGAAACGGGTTTTATGTGTCTCACTTTTCACAACGTGGTCGTAATTAATGTGAAAAATGATTTCTCCACTTTGGCGTCTGTGTGTTTCGTGGCAGGCAGCAGAGGTGGAGCTGCATGATCCGGCTGAGTGCAGTGTGTGTCGGCAGGAACAGGCTTCTCTGGCCTTGAGAAGTTTTATCTGGAGGAAGAAGACACAACTGCAGTACCAAACACTGACAGGCAGACTAAACACGCGCATGAGCCGCGAAGTAAGTGACTTTAACTGCAGCCCAACTCCACGTCAATCATGTCAGACTAATATTAATATCAGACAGGACTCTAACTCATCTCCCTCCTTTGTAGGACTATAGGATCGGGCAAGTTTCCCAGAGTCCTCCGATGCCCCTCACTGGATATGGGAGGAACTACTCGGTGAAGATATGCGGGTCACAGCAACCTGGGGTTGCCTTAGCAACCACTAAGGAACGTGGGGTTGCCCTGGCAACAGATGAAATGAGGGGTCACCCTGACAAAAACGCTACAGGAACTCATTTAGCAAGACCTCGCTGTCCTTTTCCAGACAGATAGCTGCCGACATGATGGGCACAGTATTAATACAATAAAGGAGACAATGTTGTAGTGGAGTCAAACATATTCCTACCTCTTATTTTCACACACAGGCTAAACCCTCCCATTAGCCCAATAACACTGATCCATATGTTGATGGTGTTGCCCCCCTCAGCTACCAGCACTAATAACACAGGGGTGTGGCCTTTGTTGTGAGCACAAAAGAAGACCACGGTAACAAGGTTAGTACAAAACAGCCATTTATTTTCTTACCACTGTATTAAAGTTAAACACAACACCATTCAAAGCAAATGAGTCTGGATTTTTTTTGTGTGTCCAGGTTGTGGTCACTTAAACACTGTAAACATTTAAAACAACATTATGTTTTATTTAACTTTGCAATTAAACCTATTTAGTTTTATATTGGCACAAAAAATACACGACAGTCAAGGAAGCGCGCATGCATTAAAAAAATGAGGAAATACAGTACAATATCTAAGGCAATAAACAATAGCAAGATGGGCAAAGTTATTTGGACATCTCATCAAGTTCCCTTTTGCATTATTGCAGTTAAATTTTTTAGGGGCTAGTAAACCTACTATGGAAGTCATACAGTTACATATAAACACATCCAAAGCACTAATAAAAACAATCGACAGAATGACATTATCCGGCCCTTGAACTATTGTTGACAAATTATTTAACAAGTTACTACTAAAGTCGGGGACTGAATGAAGCACAGATCTGTTATTCCAACCATCTACTGTTATGTACATGGCTGATCTTCAATCAGTGTATTGGACCAATTCCCTTTAAACCCTACGGAAGCTGAAGGTGGAGTAGGATCTACTCATCTGGCTTCCTCTTGGGCTTCTTCGGGTTGCGGGAGCGGCTCTTGGCTTTGCACAGTGGGCAGATGGGAGCATTACGATGAATCTGCTGGTGGCAGGACAGGCAGGCCTGGAGAGAGGAGGACATTTCAGCACAGTTACCTCACATTATGTTGTTTTGTTTTCTTGTAGAGTTAATTAAGAAACTTTGTCTTCTGAAATTTTCTTATTCAAATTTAGGGTGGTTTGTTTTCTTACCATTTTTAGTTTTTTTATTACCATGAAATTTTCCATTGTACAGTTTGATCTGCTATGACCTATGTCTAAAAAATGGCTGCTCTATCCAACGACTATTAGAACTGGAACATGTATTATTACATCCCAACTGTGGCTATTCAAGGTAAACGGGAGCAATACCTTCATGGGGGGCGGTTGCTGTCTGAAGGTGGCTGTTTGGCGGGCATCTTGCTTCCTGGACACCTGAAGCTGCTGTGCTGCCGCCGCAGCAGCAGCAAGGGATTCTGGGATGGCGGGCTCGTGTGGCTCCTTCTGCCACTCGGCTTTCTGCTTCTCAAAGTAACTATTGAAAGAAAGGTAAGAAAAAGAGAGTGGCTAGATGAGATTCTTATTTAAGGATTACAATCCTCCATGCTGTGAATCAAGAGATGGAAATGGAGAACACAATAGTTGGGCCGACACATCCTCTCTTTATGTACAACTCTTGAGCAAAAGTACAGTCATTGTGAGAGTGTTTGTCTGCATGCATACGAGTGTGTCTCTGTGTGTGGGGGCAGGAGAGGGCTGGGAAAGAAATTTGGCCTTGGACTTTATGCCTGACTGGCCCATTTTCAAAAGAAGGAAAAAAAAAGAAGTGATATCCCCTTTCATTACACTCTGGTTTCTCTCAAAATAGGTTTATGATAGAGAAGAACACTGAGTATTCCTGTAACCACAACCAACTATCAAATCCTATTTACAAGCCCCTCATTAACACACTCATTACAATTATTCATGGTCAATAGAAGTTTATTTGAAAGGGATAATGTTTCATTCTTGTTGTCCTATAAGTCAGTATTTCTGTTGAGTTTTTTTTTTTTTTTTTTGCCATTACTGAGGTGTAGAGTGCTCGGTTTTGTGCTGATGTATCAGTCTCGCTGAGTAGCTTAAAATGTACCTAACACTCCACAGGCCTGTGAGGTGTGACTTAATTTTCTCCAAAGTTGTTCCATCACACCTTGTAATACAATTGCGGCAGGCACTATTACTATTATGTAAAATGACTCTAGAATTACTTTGCTGGCAGCAAGATGTGAGTGATGGTTTGAACATCTCCTCGTATACCATCATAAATCTCTCCGTGTGATGAGTTCTGTCCTCTAAGAAAAACCGCAGAGGAGCAACAGTGACAAGCCACAACTTTGTAGTGCTCTCGTAAACTCAAGGAGCATGCCACCATGAAGGAAAAGGGAGACAACTACCACCTGGTCAGAAATGAACTCATCCGAGCCTCCACCCAGCACAAAGCCCTAGGAACCAGTCTGCCAACATTGCTGTCAGCTTGCAGAGCAGCAGTGGTTGAGCAGTCTTCCTCACAACGACAGCGCTTTATTTTTTATGGGCGTAATGATTCTGAAACTATGACTGTAACCACATCCACAAAACCTTGTGCAGTGATATAGGCCAGAGGAACCAAGGTACTTTACGTCAACCCTAACCTGCTGCGACAGCTGCAGCTGTTGAGTTTTCTGATGTAAGAAAAATTTACAGGACACATAGGGCGTTAGAACCAACAAAAAAGAGAAGTTGGAATTCATTTTTTTAAATGATGGACTTTTACATTCGGCAGAAATGAGCAGGAATGTCCAATTTAGTCTCATCTGTGACTAATAGTGACAGGCAACTCTTAGAATCACATCTGTATTAAATACAATGAATAAAGGAAGGGCATAATCTCAGATGAAAAGATTTCTCTGTAACTATAACAAACACTTGAAAACATGATCATGACCCTTGGCTTGATTAAACAACCCCTCATAAATAACCCAGTCACTAGTCATAAAGGCTCTAGGCCAGTGGCACAGTGGCCTGGAGTCGCTGCTCTGTTTTTAGACCTTGATAGAGTCATTCACTGGGTGTATCCCTTCTCTCTTTCACTCCCTTACTTATCAGACTGTGCACGATGGAATTAACAAAACTTGGCACACCAGAGTCTCCTAATCCAACACTGGGATCAACCTCACTTTGATATTCTGGCACAAACAACTACGGTTTGCTCCGCAGTGAACAGTGCAATCATCCACCATTGAGAGATGTCAGAGAGCCATTTGTGAGTCTACCTGCCAGCCACTCTCAGCTTGCCAGCGATGTAGTGGATAGCAGCATCTTGGTTAGTTTATGAAGGCAGAGAATTTGGACAGACAGAGGAATTTTTGGTTGGACTTGAATTTCTGGATAGGCAGATAGCTCATCTCCTCAAGAGAAGCCAAAATCTGACAAACTTGCCTTCATACTTTTAAATATTCAAAGGTCTACCACATCACAACCTAGAAATGTTAAAGAATGTAAAATTAGCCACTGAGACTCAAATGTTGCGTGAGGTTAAAACAGTTATTTAATCATGAATAGATTTTGAGGGAAGTCTGTAATGTGATGAATGCTACTACTACATCTGTTCAGGAAGTTAAGTGGCAGTTCTCCCAACATATTATTCCATTTACCCATCATGAAACCTTGTTTTTCAGATGTTGCAGTGTTGATTTAATAGGCCAGTGTTTTCTTCCTTTGCCAACCCACTACAATAAGAAGTGAGTGAGTGAAACATCAGAAATATCATCTGAAAAACATATTTTTCCAGAAAAAATGTTGCACCTGGTTGAGACATTCTTAAGATCTCAGTGGGACCAAAGACATCTGCTCTACATCCCATCCACCTCACAACCAAACTGCATCATATCTCAGTCCTTCATCACACTTCACTTTTGCTCCATCCCACAGTCTTGAGTGTTTCTTGTCTTGAGAATGAGCTCCACTTTGTTGTCTCCACTTCCCATTCTCACAAAAAACACGTGACAGACTGACACAGGACCAGCAAACTATCATTCGCCCTTGACATTTGAGCAGTCTGATTCTGACCATAGTATTATGCAGCAATGTTAGACTCTCATGACCTTTAACCTTCCTGTCATTGCCGTGGCAACCATCCAAGGATTCACTAGGTATGCTATTGGCTGCTAAACCAGCCACCTCTCTGCTGTAATATTTACCATCCTACCTACCCTGACTCTCAAATGTAGCTATTTATGTTCATGTTTGGATTCCCCATCTATTATTGCACAATGTTGCAGTACTTCAGTCACACTGCATTTTCATGAGTTATGCACTCTTGTCTTCTAGATGTTTTAAACTGATTATGTAGCTTGTTCTTTTAGGAGGTTCATCTGTTAACATCTACCTGTGAAGTCCTCTCAAAACACTGCAGCTCATATAGTTCAGAGTTGTTTGGAGAGCATTCATAAAAGTGATTAGAAAGTGATGTTAAGATCAGCTTTTTGGTTACAGTTGACCCCTGAATACCCTTTTCTTGGATTTGTGTCGGCTCCTCCATTTGTTCTGGTTTATTTTAAATTTACTGCATCTCATTGGTAACATGAATTATTACTTTCCAATTGCCCAAATTAATCAGGTGATGTCTTGGCTGTTTCACATGCCCTCACGACCACTGGGATGTTACTAAAATTTAGGAGGATTTAAAAACTGGTCACAAAATAATAAGCTACCAGGCAGCCACTAAATATCAGGGTAGTGCAGCCTGACATATTCCTGCTGTAGGTACACAATGGACACGTAACCTGCGGTAAGTTGCAGCCTTTTTCTTCCTCTTGGTAGTTTTGGCAGCATCTTTTCCTGGTGTGCTTTGCCAATTACATTACAGTGTCACTGCACTGATGTAACAGCACACCGGTAGTTACAAATTCAGAATTCCACCAAGTGAAACACTTAGTTAGTATTTTCCTTGAAGACACTCATCAGTGACCACATCAGTTTTGTTTTTAGCTGGATGCTCATAATTCTGTGGTGTGCCACAATTGTTCAATCCTTTGATTCAAAACTACTTGGTATGTCCCCGTGAGCCTCAATAGCTTTGGATGTTGCACAGTACACAATTTAAACATGTACATACTCGTTTCTAATTCTTGCTCATTGTACTTTATGCATCACATTCTGCAACACTATGGTGATGCACACTGAAATGTCACCTCTTGCCTCCGTTGTGAGGCATGCAACTCCAATGTACCTTGACTGTGACCAATGACTATTTATAGAGTCTGTTAGCTGTGGTGTTTTTCCCCTTTTCCACTGTGCAGGATATGAGTTTCTGTTGTCTTTGTTGCACTGAGCAATGCTTTAAAGCTAAAATGAAAGCTAATCATGCATTCTTAAGTAAATGATACACTGCATATTACTGCATCAATGTCAGTCAAGAGTTGTGAAACCTGAATGTTAATTAAAAACAATTATGACACAAGTTGACAAAGTATGTCACGCTACTGCACCAAACAACACCTGTTCAAAGTAACTCTACTGTGCCCTGCATGCAGTTATGTCTGCATATACTTACTCCAGAGAGAGCTTCTCCTCTTCTTCGTTGAGGTTGGGGAGTCTGTGTAGACCTAAAGTCATCCTGAGGGCATCAACATGCTCCTTCAGAGGTTTATACTCATCATGCAGGCGACGAGTTGTTTCTAGCAGCTTATTCAGGTCATTCTCCGACTGCTTGATGGTGCTCTCCATCTGAAAGAATAGGGTTAGATATCTGAGAAATACACCTTATATGCTCAGGATGAAATATCTGTGGTTGCCAAGATATATATTTTATACATCCACGGTTCCTTCATAACATTTTGTTGGTCAAACAGTGCTGCATTGTTCTCATATTAAAGGTGAACCGAGATTTAAGTCACACTTCCTCTCAGCTTGTTTTTGCTGTGTGGCGCTCACTTACCACATTGATATCTGCATGGATGAGCCGCAGCTCCTCCACATGTGCCATTTTCTCCTGTAGAAGCAGGTCCATCTCCTGCTTGTACTCTTTCAGGTGCTTCTCCTCTGACTCCAGAGCCTCAAACTCTATCTTCAGACGTGACTTGATCTTTTGCATCTGGATAGTCTTGTTCCTGCAGCCAGTGGCACAGAAAGGAGACAGCAGCTGTCAGATAATGCTCCCTCACAAATGCCATTAAGAGATTTTGTTTCACAAAAACAACCAAATATAAACCACCACAATAATTTTCCCATTAAATGCGGATTGCTTTCAATTTGTACAAAATAACGATCGTCATAGTAGATGTTCCGCGGTCCAATGTCCAATTACTGCAGCCGTGAATCAATGCAGTCTTTTACTATGGTATTAACTGTTGTTACACAGAAAGACATAATGGTAAACAAACACTGCAGTCGGTCTTGTGTGACTTATTGACAGACTGGTAAGCCTGGAAGCTACGTAGCTAGCTTACCCACCGCAATTATTAGCAGCGCACATCTGGCATTTTGTTGATACACATCTGGATATTTGATGTGTGTATGATCCCGACATGAAACTTAGCAACAGTTTGTGTGTATTCGTTTCTTTTCTTAACTTGTAGCAACTGTCTTTCGTGCCTGTCGCAGACCGGCTAATATTAGCTAGCTCAGTAACAATAGCGGAGCCTGGGGCTTCTTCTTGGCCCGGCTAGCGTTAGCTACCAATAATGTACACAGTAAGAGTCAAACATCTGGCAAACACTCATTTCATTCCATGACCAAGCCTTACCGTATTTCCAAGATGTTTTCCAATTTGCACATTATTTCTTGTTCGTCCGCCATGGTTTAGCGGTCCTCTGTCGCTCAGCTGGCTGGCTCTGGTACCCGAAAGGCCACGGTGGTCTCCTTGTTGATAAAAACACAATGGCCCCGGTGAACGCGCACACGAGCCCGCGCCCGCAATGTGAAACTGATGACTGAGAGACTCCACGCGCTCTGACTGAAACATAGTCTGTGAGTAAACTGGTCTCCACAGGCCTGTAAACAGTGTTTTACACCGTGCTGCACTCCCTACATTTGATGCTGCATCCAGTATTCATATTACTTAATTGAATACACTGGAAGTAGAGGTGACGGTGGAAAAATATTCATTAAAAATAGCATTAGGACAAACAGGAGAAATAAATCCATACTCTTGCGACATTCATAGTTCTTGTCAAAACGTAGCCTAATGTAGTAATGGATTAGCCTATTATTCTAATCTTGTCATAACATAGTCCTACCAGGCTGTTTAGTATAACCTGAGGTGGAACTACTTTGCATAGCCTACTTTGGGGAGTTTTTTCTAGAACCATGGAATGCATTTAGTAAACTAATAGACTACTCCAATTTATTTGCAAAACATTTATTTGTAATAGGCCTAGTGACTACTGTATTTTTCAAAAGTAGGCTATAATGTAATAAAAAGTGTCAAACTTAAGCTACATCTGAAAATGAAGACCATAAAGTAAGAAATCAGTTCCTCAAATGTGCCTCATGGTGACTTATTAATTAAGAAAACACAGTGCAATCAAGTAAATATTTCAAAAGTATCCAAATTAGTAGTTTATTTTATTTTATTTTCATCAATCTCTTCATAATTACCTGCAGGACTGGGGTGGCGAGGTCTTGAGCACATGACCTCAAGTATTTCTGAAATGTGGTTTAAAGCCCTGTTAGCTTCTATAAAAGCTCACTAACTGATAGGCCCCAAACCATACACACCACCACAACAACCACAAAATCTCTGTATGCTATGCTAACATATACTTAAAACATTAACTGGAAGGATTATTAGATTAGCTGAATGTGCTTGCACCTTCACTGCTACTGGAACATCAGGTACTGCTGAGTTACAGTTGATTTCTGCTCCTCCATAAATAGATTTGGAGACAAAGATCATGCCTAGGTCCTCAGTGTGACGCACTGTCCAAACCTAACCAACATTGGAGGAAAAGTGGTCACTGAAGAAGAGGGCTGTCCGTTTAAAGTGCGTGGGCCTAAGGTTGCCGTTGGATTAACTAAGAGAGAAGTACTTGGGAACAACACAATGGTCCATTCTCATTCAGTTTAATCCCTGTAGGTATTACAAGCAGTTTCATATGACTCCACAGAGAAAAGGCCTCTACAAGTACCTCTCCGAAGAAGTATTTCGACTGGAGATTAAAAAAATACAAATGTCGACTGTAAGTAGCTATTTTATATTGTTTATAGTTTCATTTTCACTATGTTCCATGTTTGGTTGAAATGTTTAAATTGCAGTTGTAGTGGTTTGGCCTTGAAATTACTCTGTAATGCAACGGCTCCAAGAAGGCATTAGTCCAAAATGATTTTCTTTTAGAGAGGAACATTATGATGATCATGCGCAGTTGCCAGATGTTTCTGATTTGTTGTGTTTGTGTTCCTAGATTTATGGTAGTGTTGTCACATTATCTACATAAACAAAACAAAAAGTTAAGCTTCCTCTTCTTGCACTCATAAATAATTACTGTCTGTTCAGCATCTGCTGCTTACTGTAGCACATATATATGATTAGTGTTATTATTATTATTATTATTATTATTATCATCATCATCATTGTGATTATTATTATTATTATGGGCGCTGATGGAAGGTTGTCTGGCTCATTAAATCTTAGAAAAGGTTATGAGGAGCGGAGCAAACAATTTGTCATCCATTCTGCTTATTTCATTTTTAAAAGTCAGTCTATGCCAAAAATTGTAAATATGTACTGTATAAGGTTTGATACTACTGTGCAAGAAGATTAACATGAAATGGGTGCCACTGATTTCACCCTGTTGTTAATACTTCTGCATCATGGAATGAACCCCATGTTCTCAGTTAAATCTAAAATATACTTTGGGCTTCATTTTTTGATTGTAGTCCCCACCAACCTCTTGCGATTGGATGCTCTTCGTTGAACAGAAGAATGTAAGGAACCCTCTTTTTGGTCATTTTCCTGTCAAAAAAACAACAACAACAACTTCAGCACTGTTCCAGAGAACAAACAAAGTCATTTCAGAATTAGTAGTGCTCTTTTTCACTCAGTGGTTGCCCTGCATGCTCCTTGATGCTTCTCCAGTGGCACAGATGAATGAACAGCATGGCTCCCTTCCTCCTATCTCAATGTGCATGTTTTCTCTGGCAGATAAATGTTCGCGTTACGACCATGGATGCTGAGCTGGAGTTTGCCATCCTGCCCAGCACCACTGGCAAACAGCTCTTTGACCAGGTACACACTGTGTATTTACAGTCAAACAGGCAACTTGGCGAGCAAAAAATATGATCATGTATTAATTGATATGTTTAGATAGTGAAGACTATCGGACTGAGGGAAACCTGGTTCTTTGGCCTTCAGTATCATGACAGCAAAGGCTTCTCCACCTGGCTCAAGCTCAACAAGAGGGTGAGGAGAAAGTTTGTGCCTCAGCTTCCCATGATGGCATAACCTACAGTACATACCAGATATAAATGAAGATGTGTTCCTCTGGTGGGATGTTATGATATTAACCCATTGAGGTTAATTAGTATGTATGTTTTTATTCTGGTATCTTCTCACTGCGTGGGGCCAATCCCAGGTGACCGCACAAGACGTGAAAAGGGACAACCCTTTGTTGATCAAGTTCAGGGGCAAGTTTTACCCTGAGGATGTCGCTGATGAACTGATCCAGGAGGCAACACAGCGTCTCTTCTTCCTGCAGGTTAGACATGAATGCAGTGCACATACAGGAATACAGATTTTTATTTTTTATTTTCCAAGGGAATCATGTTGTAAATGTGCACCCCTGAAATACATGATTGTATGATGGGCTTCCCTAATCATTCTAATTAACACTTGGATTTAAATGGCACCATTGTTTTTGTTTTGATGCCATTCAAACAATCTGTTTGCTTAAATTTAACAGTATGCAGAAAGAGGTAAACTGATGCAATGAAAGAAACAATTTAAATATTAATTAACACAAAATGCAAAATGTAGTTTGTACAAGGTGAGTATCACAGTGTAAATAATACTGTGTGGTGCAAGTGTGTTGCCCTTAGGATGCAATGATGAGTAAATGATCTCAATCAAAACAAAATGCTTAAACCTGTCTTAACGACCAGTGAGGGTTCCATGATGACTCACGCATGACAACCCTTGTGGGTTTTCCATAAGGGAGTAAGTACATGCACACTAAAAATGGATCCAGGTGCATGAAATAAACACCAGCACACAGTGGTGGAAGGAGTTCTCAGATGCTTTACTCAAGTAAAATACTCCACCATGAGTAAACACATCACATATAGCATTACTGAATGATTCATTTGTAAAACATCTGTGTGTCAACAGCATGTTACTGTTGCAGCTGCTGCAGGTGAAGCTAGTGTTAACTACTTTATATACAGTGTTGTACATAGGTCATCAGATAAATCTGAAGGGTCACAAGATGATTAATGAGCGAGGAGAGAGGAATGAACTAATCTGTTTTCAGCCTTTAGCCTTTTTCTCTAATCTCTTTGATGAGCCATTGGATCGTGTGAAGATTTATTGAAATGAAACCAAATGAGTAGTTCTAGGGCAAAAACACTTTGATAGAGCTGTGAATAACTTACAGTAAAGACAGTTGAAGTGTGACTTTGACTATACACTGCATTTTGTCAGACGTCAGGAGCCAAAATGGTTGTTAAAAGTTACTTAACGCTACAGCTTTCAAATTAATGTTGAGTATTAAGTACAACTTCCCCTCTGAAATATGTAGTGAAGTTCATAGGACAACAACTTTAAAGTTGCACTAAAGTATAGTAGTTGAATAAATGTACTTTCCATGTTACTTTCCATCATGGCCAGAATATACAGTCTAGGGTTACTCTCTACATATATAGCTTGTCTTTTCTTTAACTGTGTTGTAGGTTAAAGAGAGCATCTTGAATGATGACATATACTGTCCACCTGAGACTGCAGTACTCTTGGCGTCGTATGCAGTTCAGGTCAAACATGGAGACTACAGGAAAGACTATCACGTACAGGGCTACCTGACAAGAGAGAAGCTGCTGCCACAGAGGTAGTGAGTCCTGCGCATTTAAGTGTTAACCAAAGGTCGCCTTAATCCTAGTTTTTGTCACCTGAATTCTAACTGATGCATTGTCCTCACTGTTAAAACCAGGGTTTTGGAGCAGCACAAGCTGAATAAGAATCAGTGGGAGGAAAGAATCCAGGTGTGGCATCAAGAGCACAAGGGACTGCTGAGGTACTGCAGCCATTCTTAAAAAAGTCATTAATGCATTTTTATTTGCACAAGAAGGTGCTCTGTAGTTCATTAAATCATCCCATATCACAGAGAAGATGCTATGGTGGAGTACCTGAAGATAGCCCAGGATCTGGAGATGTACGGGGTCAACTACTTCAACATCAAGAACAAGAAAGGATCGGAACTGTGGTTGGGAGTGGATGCCCTGGGTCTCAATATCTACGACAAAAAGGACAGGTAGGTTACAATTTAAAAACATCTGTCACTATAACTTTAATACATAATTGCTGTTGCTCTACTATAGTCCTGCATGAGATGCTTTCCCCCTGCTGATTACATTGTTCTGTGGATGACAATGATGGTCCAGACTGAAGCATCTCAAGAACTGATCACCATTCATGGTCCTCAGGGGATATATATCCCACTGACTTCAGTGACATGTTATCTAAACATCCCAATAATTATTAAACGGATTGCTAAGAAATTCAGTACACAGATAATCATGGCCCCCAGAGAACAAACCCTAATGACTTTGCAGGTTCCCCCTGACTTTTCCTCTTGTGTAGCATGTTAAAGTTTAAATTAACCAGTGAAATATATCTATATCTAGGCAAAGACATTTATAATATCATCTCTTGTACCATCACCATTTGGCATTATTGGTCCAGTTGTGCTCACTCCTTTCTGACATAGTAATTTTAAATACAGGCCCTAAAAGAAGTTTAGTACTTTGTATTTTGTGCTCAGTGAGTACTTTTATCATGCTAACATACTGGACAAAGATGGAGCCATTGTGTAGCATCAGTGTAAATACATTGGTATCATGTGTTTCTAAGAACTCAAATATACCATCTTTGTGCCATGACCATGTTTGAACACACTAAAATCTGGACTAGCTATAATGATAACCATATCAATATTTTACAGGATGACCCCAAAGATTGGCTTCCCTTGGAGTGAGATCAGAAACATTTCCTTCAATGACAAGAAGTTCGTCATCAAGCCGATCGACAAGAAGGCTCCGGTATTCCATTACATAGTTATTAGTGATCCTTAATAGTGATCTGCACCAGCTATCAGTTCTATGAAGCGTATCATTATATGCAATACAATACATGTCTCTACTGCTGCCAGGCCATATTAAAAAGTAATTCTTTTTGTGAATCTTTTTCCTACATACCAAAAGTCTGACAAACTGGACGCCCCTCTGTGCAGTTTGATGAACTATGAGTTTATCTTGGTTTAGTGATTCAATACATCAATGTCTGTGAATAGGATTAAATAGTACTCCTTCCCAAACAGCTTTGGGATACAAGCTTTGTACTAATTATCCCAGCATCAAAAAGAATTAGCTAAATAGTTTTTACAACTGCATTGAAGATCTTACAAATACTTTGTCAGAGATATGTCTATTCATATTTATTTACTATAGCTGTAAAAAGGAGGTGTGAGAGAGAGGGAGTGAGAAAGAGAGAGAGCTCTACATCCTGGTTTCTTCTTATAAGTGCATAAATTACAGAGAGCAGTGTAATGTGAGCAGCTGGTATGTGATTTCATTCACAAACATGAGTTCAGCCTCTCAGTGGCGCGTTCATGTTCAGACTTAAGGAAAATATCCAAAGGTTTTTTGTAATTTTAAATGAAATTCCCCCAAAACTGAATTATCCCTTTAGGTTATTTGAGCCAAGGCCTAAATGTAAAACAGATGGTATGTGGATCGAGATTCATATATAAACTAGTTGATGATTTTTGTGTTTTAGGACTTTGTTTTCTACGTACCTCGTCTTCGCATCAACAAGCGTATTCTGGCGTTGTGTATGGGGAATCATGACCTGTACATGCGCAGACGTAAACCTGACACCATCGAGGTGCAGCAGATGAAGGCCCAGGCCAGAGAGGAGAAGAACAAGCGGCAGATGGAAAGGTAAGGAAGAGGGGAGTAATTTTTTAAAACACTTTTACAGTGTGTTCTCTCTGCTTTGAGAAGGAACAGTCAGGCGATATAGTTTTTCAGATGTGTATTTATGCACAATTCTCCTGTCAGGGCTCTGCTCGAGAGTGAGAAAAAAAAGCGAGAAAACGCTGAGAAGGAAACAGAGAAGATTGCCCGTGAGACCATGGAGCTGATGGAGAGATTGAGACAGATTGAAGAACAGACAAAGAGAGCTCAAGATGGTCTGACAACTTTCTGAATACAAATGTTTCTCTACTGGAGTTTCATTATTTCTGTTTCGTATTTAAAGAATGGCATAGTATATTGAAATATATGTTTTTTGCATGCAGGGTCTTGAAAGCTTATACTATCTGTGCGCATGTGTGTTGGATGTTTGTGCGCCCATGCGTGTGTATTCCAGAGCTGGAAGAGCAAACTCGGAGGGCTCTTGAGCTGGAAAAGGAACGGACAATTGCTCAGGAGGAGGCGGAACGTTTGGAGAAGGAACGCAAAGCTGCAGTGGAAGCCAAAGCAGCCTTGCTCCAACAATCTGAAAGCCAGATCAAGAGCCAGGGAAGCTTCGTACACAAGGTATTCTCATTTCATTTGAATATATTAATATCGTTGTAGGGTCAAGGGTCACCATGGACATTATTAACATTAATATACATTCATCAAAGCTAGTGACTGATGTGATTGAATGGTACTTGTATAATTCTGCTTGATAGTATATTTCCATTTACCACATGGTGCTGCGTGTTGACATACAGACACGCACATATTCCTGTAGACACACACACGGACAGAGCACAATGACCTTACATCAAGAGCACTCTTAACTCTCTTCCCATTTGTGTGCATGTGTGTACAGACCACTGAGCTGGCAGAGCTTACCGCTAAGATCTCCCAGCTGGAAGATGCCAAGAAGAAAAAGGACGAGGAAGCGAAGAGATGGCAGCAGAGGGTGAGAATTAATCAAAGAACCATGAGAGAGGTAAAGGGTGAATCAAACATGAGCCAAAAGGGATGTCTCACACTACTAAGCCCTGGTATAATAGAAGCAAGGCATCCATCACACACAAGTATATCACAAGACATCGAGTTGTGATGTATGAATTTTCTGAGTGTCAAAGCATTGTCACATTTCACAAACTTTAGCCACTGTGAGGACAAGAACAAACAATTAAATGTGCAAATTGTATGCAAAACACTTACACAAATGTATACAAAGCTTTTCATACAAATTAGCAGTGCTATTCTTGACTTGCATGTAGTCTTAACATTGTTACCTCCGGCAAGGAGGTTGTGTTTTTACCCGTGTCGGTTGGTTTATTTGTTTGTTTATTTGATGACCGGATCACACATAAAGTACTGAACTGATTTGCATCAGACTTGGTTGGGAGACGACGGGACGCACGCCAGGGAAGAGGCCAATAAAATTTTGGTGTGGAAATTGGGTGCCATTTTTTTTTATCCCCCAAAATATCCACACAATGAGCTTAACTGAGTTTCTACAACTTGGTGGAATCATAATGGAATTATTACTGTATTTTTTAATTTATGTTACGTAATCAGAGCTAGACACACGTATAGGCATGTCTGGCCCTGGCTCATGTAGCTCTGTACTGAGTGCCATTCTTGTTTGGTGATACCGCAGACTCGCCCTTATTTCTATTTCCTATTGAGCATGGGAGACAGCACTCAATGCTGATGAGTCACTTAATTCACAGAGAACAACAATTTTTGTTTTTTACATAGGGGGAGAGATTCTTTTTTTAGATAGATCTAGAGCTAAAATTGTGGTGGGTAAAAAAAGACCTCACAGATGTTCAACTTAGATTTCCCATGCTCACATAGATGTATTGTATTGTACATAGATGGGTGTCCCATGTTTCAAATTATGCAAAATATATTTTGAATGGATTCTAAGAGGGTACTTGCACTTAAATGTCCAACAACAGTTCTTTACTGTACGTTATGTGTGTTGACAGGCGATGATGGTGGAAGCTGATTTGGAGCGAACCAAAGACGAGCTGAAGACTAAACTCATGGGTGTCCACATTCAGGATTCAGTCCACTCCCACATGCACGAGCACGATGAGACAGATGAGAGCAGCGCAGAGGCGAGCGCTGAGCTGACTTCTCCAGGCATGGTCCGAGACCGAAGCGAAGAGGAAAGAGTAACAGAGGCGCAGAAGAACCAGAGACTGCAGAAAAACCTCAAGGTAAGGTTAAGTGGATATAGGGAAATGTCTTATTGCATTGATTTGCACTTCTCTCACTCTCAGAGGTCACAGGTCATGTTCAGCTGGAAATGATCAATCCTGGAGGTGCCCTGGGGTATTTAAGAGTCCAGACAAACAAATCACCAAAAGCCTTCATTATTTAAATTTAAAGGTTCAGTGAATAATGTGTCTTTAAAGTAGGAACCACCCCAGCTGAATGCCAAGTGACTTACTCTAGGGACTAAACTGACTACTGAAATGAACACCCACCATCTCTTTTTAAATAATAAGTGAGTGTATTTTTAGCCATGCTGGTTCTTTTAGGTCCACTACTACGATCCAGATTGAAATATCTAAACAACCACAATGGCATTGTCTATTCTGACATTCTTGGTACCCAGAGGATGGATAGAAATGTTCACAATCCCAATTGGACTTAGTGGATCCTTTGGGAAGTTGATATTTGTTGTTTTATACTGAAGTCAACAGGGGTAATTGTGGTGAAATTGGCTATAAATCTTGGGCTTTGATGATCCCATGAGATTACATCTAGCGTCATCATGAGACCAAAATTTCAATTTGCCTAATATTTGCTCAGTTACCACATACCTGGGGAGCGTGGTAAATATTGACTGACAACATGTTAGCAATGCATGTTGTTGTGAGCAAATTAGCATGCCAATATTGGGATTCAGCTCAAATCACCAATGTGTGGTTCAGGCTCATAGAGTGACTGGTGTGGCCCTGGGCTCGTAGTTTTCAAGACTTTACTTTGATAATCACCTTTAGGTTAATGTTTTATTTGGAAGACACAAGTATTTATAAGAGATATAAAGAGTAAGCTTGAGTGACACTCAGTTGTAGTGGCTGTCACTCACTCCTCATGCAGTTTGTGTTCTGAAAACCCATAACATTGTTGCTGTTGCATAAAGTGTTTTGTTACATCAACTGCGTCATCTGTTGACGTAGTCACTGAAAGGTTTTGACTTTGCTGTTGGCAGCTTAATTGCCACCCCACCAAATATTCAATTTCAGAAGAAGAAGAACTCACTGAAAAATTAAACATGCATGCAGGTACATTACCATTCGTCTGGTTTCATTCACGTCACAAATCTCATACATAATACTATGAAAATAAAATTGGTTTCTATCTCAGAGCCAAAACAAGATATGTTGCATACAGGACTCAACACAAAAATTGACTTAATAATTAGGGAAAGTAGTGTGTTTTCATTTGGAGAGCGGGATGAGTTGAGGACTGGGGGGTAATGCTTCTGAATAGTGTGTGTTTGTGTTCTCTTTTAGTTCCTGAGCACCGAGCTGGCTGGAGCTATAGACGAGAGCAAAAAGACTCTCAATGACCTGATCCATGCTGAGAATGTGAAGGCAGGCCGGGACAAATACAAGACCCTACGTCAGATTCGTCAGGGCAACACCAAACAACGCATTGATGAATTTGAGTCCATGTGAAATGCCTGGATGCAGGATGGAATAGATTGGACACATTGAAAGATTTTAGAAGCATAGGTGCAGACAATTGCATAGGTAGTAGATGAACCTGAAGGTGTATGTGACAGAAATTGATACTTATACTGTGAATGCCTTTAATATCCATGATTTTAAGACTATTTTATTGTTAAGCAAGTCATCAAGAAAATGACAATTCTCCTTGGACATACATTTTTTAATTACAAATGACCGTTAACACATTACCAGTGTAGTTTGTTGCTGCAAATATGAGGCCAACATATCAGTGCTTACATTCATGAGAGGGTTTGCTATTGTCCTTGTCGATCTTATACACACATTTTCTATTTCAACAAGACAACGAATTAAAACCTTATTATTAGTGATTAATGAAAGTAATGACTCTTAAGGTGGATGAAATTACATGAAAAAAATTTAAATTCTCTACACTTTATTGCACAAATAAAATACACAGAAACACAGGGTTTTGTGTGTGTGTGTGTGTGTGTGTGTATGTGTCATCAGTTCCGATATTCATGAGCAAGCATCACCTTTTGTGAGACCAATGAGGGAGACAGCAGCATAAAAGCAGGTGAGCTCTAATAAAAAAAATAAAAATGAAACCAATTATCGCCTAGAAATAGAAATTTCCCCATCAAATATAAATAAAGTGAAAATAAATGCATTGGCACTGATGTTCTGGTTGTAATCTCTAGCTCCTCCATTTCAGCCACAGCACCTCTGCCATCTCAGTCTCAGCTGCAGAAACAACCCAGCAACCCAGACCCCACATTTCCTTAGGCTATATGATATAGGCTTTGATAATATCACACAAAGAAAATATACCCAATTTAAAAGGAATTTGATTGATCTTGATTTGATTATTCTCTAGTTGTCTATACAACCTCCTATTGTTGCTGGCTGCTCATCCACCAAGAGCTGTCCAAAAATGAATACATCTTAGCAAACGCCCCATTATCTATCCCTGTAATAAAATGAGCTACTCCCTGTTTTGTTTTTGGAAGTGTTATATTAGTATTTCAAAAAATAAAAGGAGAAAAAAATATTAGGCTAAACAACTAAAGACTGAGTAGGCTTCACAGAGTAGGCTCTAACAGACACTGTATTTGCCACCGAGGGTGTTACTGGGAAGCATGGCAGCAGCCTGTCACACAGTATTAAAATGATACATTATGAATATAGGCTGCAGTTTAATCTGTGCAGCCCTGTCTCGCGAGACCTGGCTTTCCTTTTTTTTGCATTCAAATTACCGGTGGCGCGGTTGCTGAAATTGTGATAATAAGTTACATTAAATGTAGCTAATTAATCAGTGTGTGAACCACTCCTCCCGCCAGAGTACAAAGTTTCCCTCTGGAATTTCTAATCGGTCAGAGTTTTAGTCGCGTGTAAACAAAAGTTCGCCAGCCCCTCACTCGCGGAACAGAGCGACGGGACGTCCCTACCCAGCAGCAGCAGCCTACGTCGCTGACTGATCTGAATATCCTCTCCGCTGAGACATATGACCGGAGTCTCTCATTGGGTAAGCGTTTTCTCGCCTGGAAAGTGTTGTTTTATTTGTTCACCGCCCAACCAACGCACCGCTTTAACTCTAGCGACTCGAGCTCAGAGACAACATTTTACTTTACTCGATATAGTAAAGGACTCATCCAACTCCTCAATAATGAATGAGCGGGATTGTTTGGACAGCGCGGACACTCACGTCTGCCCCACTACTGCTGAGCTCAGTAAAGCAGTGTCAGTGTCCTTGGGTTTGGATTCGGTGTCTTCCCCGCTCAACAACATGAACCTTTGCCTGAGCGGCGCCTTTGCAGACTGCGACCCTGCCGGAGGGAGCGCTTCCCGAGTAGCGCAGACTTTGGGAGCGGCTGGGAATATAAACACAGAGGGCAGCCGGCTGGCAGCGAATGACAGTAGCCTGAGAGAGGACGACTTTGGAGAAGTGTGCCATGGCATACAGCAGGTGAGCTGCATGGATCTCCTCATATCGGGCGACATGGACAGCGCGCAAACCATGACGCGCGACCCGGTGATATCCAGATATGTCTGCAAGGAATCAAACTTGTTCATCAGTCCGATGGCAGAGCTGCCCGCGCCCTCGCAGGTGGACGAGCTCTCATCTTTGAAACAATACTCTGCTTATTCTGCCAATACAAATCTTTACAGAGATGCCCAAAGTGTGTGGTGCGCAAATGAGCGCGCGTACAGCGGTCGATCAGAGCCAGAGAGAGGCGGATCCGGAGCGCATAATTTGTTGTGTAAATATTGTAATTGTGGTGGGCAAACCCATCTCGGACCCAGGCACGAATGCCACTGTCTCTGGTACAGCAAGAGTGAGCAGGGAGGTAAAGGTGGGATCCGAGCAGCGATGGCACACGAGTATGGCCAAGTGGAAAGATACCAAAGTGCAATTGCTCAAGGACAGGGCACTTTTCCCACTATCAAGACCGAACCTTCACTTTGGGTGGATTGCGCAGATCGCAGTTTCAGGTAAATAACAGATTTTAACAGACGATTTGTTCTGTTTTTCACTGGCACTAGATAGTTGTGTACTTGTGTCCTCGTGGGTCTCCAGGTCATGAAGTTGTTTTGTTTTGTTTTGTTTTGTTTTTTGTTACCGGTGTTGTGCCACAAAACACCCTTGTCTCATTTAACTCTCACACTAACCCTACCGGCTCCTCTCATGTGTCGCGTGTGTGTGTGTGCTCTGGGATCACAACCCGTTCAGTCTCATCTTTCTTCAATCAGAAACAAAAGGACAAATGAAGCGTGAACAGCGTGCCTGGTGACCACGATTTAATCTGCCAAGCTTTAAAGTTTGTTCCAGTGTTTGTTACAATGTTTGTTTCTTTTTTTTCCTCAAGTAATGAGCTTTATTAAATCATTCATAAATTCAATCCGTTTAGCCTATTCTTTATAGCTGTGTCTCATGCATTTATAAATGCAAAGCAAAATTACAGCACAATTAAATCTGTGATGCAGTAAACACGCTCATTATGTAACACCAGCCGTCTGTTGTTATTTGCCGTGGCTTGGATAGGCACGCACACTATGGAATCATGCTCTGTGCAGGTGCAGATGCAGCCGTGTACCTGCATAAATCACTGGTTCTCTAACAGCCTCATGTGCTGTACTTGGCCTTGGCCAAGTGTTTCAACATGCAGAGAGACTCAGTCAAAGGTCACCCTACCCCTAACTTTCCAGATTTGTCCTTATTTGTGCTGTGACTACACCAGTTAATATATCAGTGTCACTATAAACAAGAGATACAGCACCTGTTGCTGACCCTGTACTTGGAGTGGAGGAAATAGTCCTTTTTTTGCGCATTGGTAAGTAAGAGAGACTAAGAATGAAATTATTTTATCATAGGTTTACCTGTATTTAAACTGACTTCATTCATCATATGCAGTCATGAGATAGGGAAATCTCCTGGTGTAATTGGATTTGGGGAATTAGTGCTCTGTCATAACGGGCCGTGCAGCCTAACTCTCTCAGAGGGCAGACCAAGTGACCTCAATCTGGCGTTAATGCTCCTGTTCGCCCCATTTTTTAATAGGTATATTGTAGCTGGAGTGGATAAAACTGCTTTTAAAATGCTTCACATAACAGTGCAGACCTTTCAATCCTTTAAATGCTCTATCTCTCTCTGTGTGTGTGTGTGTGTGTGTGTGTGTGTGTGTGTGTGTGTGTGTGTGTGTGTGTGTGTGTGTCCAGGCATGATGGTTTATTTCCAGGTGTGTACCTCTCAGAAAGGAGAGTGTGTCAGGTGTGCGGTGACGACGCCTCAGGTTGTCACTACGGAGCAGTCACCTGTGGCAGTTGCAAAGTATTCTTCAAGAGGGCTGCTGCAGGTGGGTGTGACACACACACACACAAACACACACACACACACACACACGAGTGCACACTCGCAATTACGCATCCGCTGATTTAATTTCTTACACCCACTCGCTCTGCTCTAACAGCCAGGGCACAGTGACCTGACATTATGAGGGCAAGTTATTTGTTATCAGTAAACACCCACATATCGTTGCTATGAGTGGAAGCCGAGGCATTGTTGAATCCGCTCTGCTGATCCCCCAGGACTTTTTGTGTGCTTCCAGGTAAGCAGAACCACCTGTGTGCCAGCCGGAACGACTGCACCATCGATAAACTGCGGAGGAAAAACTGTGCCTCGTGTCGTTTAAAGAGGTGCTTCTTGTCCGGAATGAGCCTTAAAGGTGAGGAACTGCAGGTGAGAGCAGAGGGAGAGAGAGAGAGGCAGAGGGAAAGCACAAGCGGGGTCAGGATAGTCAGATACCTCAAACGCATTGGATCAGAACTTTCTAATCAAATGTTCTAGCATGAATACAGTGTAACAAATGCATTTCAGAGATGGCCCGAGGAGCTTGTTCTTGTTTGCCAAACATCCAGTCATCAAAAACATTTACACATGGTTACAATAAGGAACAGTTCCACGGGGTCAGTCATTTAACCACACATAATAGTACAGTAAATACAGTATTTCCTTGACTTCTCCACCAGCTATCTATTGTGTAATAACCAGACTAAACAACCGACACTGAGGCCTCTTATCTCATTTTTGCCCTTTTCTATCCTCTGCTTGTCTGTATTGTCTCCGGTGGATTCTAGGTCGCAGGCTGAAGGGAGCCGCACAGACGAGGCAGGGAGAGGAGGAGCAACCTGCAGCAGCCTGGGGGCCTGGAGAGAGAGGAGAGAGGGCGGGAAAGAGGGACGTCATGTTAGAGTCCACAAGTGCAGCTGCCAGGGCTCAAGGTAGTGAAGCTTAGCGTTACATAAGCTCAAGTATCATGCTAACTCAGTATTGAACATGCTTAAAAAAATGTCTTGTTTTCTTTTTTGTGTCATTCCTCTGGTTTGTGTCTGTCTGTCTTTAGCCACGTCCCAAGCCCTCGCTCTAGGCATACCCCCGACCCTGCGCTCCTGCCTATCCCTCCTCAGCGTCTTGCAGGCCATCGAGCCAGCCGTGGTCAATGCCGGACATGACCCCGCCCAGCCAGACAGCCCTGCGTCCTTGCTCACCAGCCTCAATGAGCTCGGGGAAAGACAGCTGGTAACCGTGGTGCGTTGGGCCAAGGCAATACCAGGTAAAGCGTTGCAGGCCAAGGCGACACACTGAAAACTAGTCCATGCTACATGCGGCTGTTTCTGCCAAGGATGTGAGAGCATTAGTGTCGCAGTTGTTCCAGGTTCACGATATGTCATTAAGACAAGCTATAAAGCCACCAGGAGAAGTGTCTGATATCATCCAAAAGGTTGTTCACTGGATAAGAGGCCTTGCCAGAATTTTGTGCAAATAAAACTGCTCTGTTGAAGCAGCCAAGCTCATGCAAAGTAAAGCCTGTTCATATGTTAACCACTAGAGGGGGATATGTTCATATTTAAGCCAGGAGTTGCGGGCTGGAAATGGCCAGCAATGAATCCACATTCTGTAATATCTGAAGTAAACAGTTTGAGGTCTCCTTGTATTTTTAATTGAGCTGTGTAGTGTTATTTTATCACGTTTTATGACTTATATGTAAGTGGATGTTTGATTTTTAAAAATGAGTGCTGTCAACAGGTTTCCGTGACCTGCACGTGGATGATCAGATGTCAGTGATTCAGTTGTCATGGATGGGGGTGATGGTATTTGCTCTGGGATGGAGGTCCTACACACTTACTAACAGCTCCATGCTCTACTTCGCTCCCGACCTCGTCTTCAATGAGTAAGTCATGCCAAACATTTCGTCTCACACAGTCAGTTAGTTAGTTAAGTCGTTCAAAGTTTTTCGCAGACCTGCCCAGGTTTATTTATCAGGCAAAGGAAGTTTGTTTGGACCTAAACAGCTGTAATACTCACTGTGACACTGGGTTTGTCGAAATATCATGAGATTTCACCTGTCATAATGACTGGAAAGAGAGGCACAGTGGGATACGAGCTTCAGAGAGAGGAAGGCTGAAAAATCACACAATGACTGTCACTTTTTTTAAGGCGAGACAGTAAACAAGTCTGTTCTGTTCTTACCATTTCCTTTCTATCTGATGCATGTGGCCGCAGAGGGATCACCTCAGATGATTTATTCCGTTTCATCTGTTTGAATCTGCGCTGCAACTTTCCTCCAGCCTCTAATGTTTCCGACATTTCCGTTCCTGTCTTTTGTCTTGTCTTTGTACTTTTAATAAGTTAACACAAAGTTCATAAAAGCAAAAGCACTTTGCATCGTGAGCGTATATGTAAGTAAGCGTCCCGCAGCCTCTTATCAGCAAATTGTCTTTGGGTGTTAACAGAGGGCGTTGCTCAGAATGCTAAAGCCAGCCCTGGTCGCAGCTCTCACTTGGCTCCTATTTTGTGCAACATTAGCAAAACACTCATTCTGTCTGCATTAGCCCTCTGTCACTCCATTGTGCTACATCTGACCTGCATGGTAATGGATACGCCTGCCCTTGTTGCTGACCCTCATTTTTCTCTGCCTCTCTGTCATTCTCTTTTTCCATTATCCATCTCACTCATTTTTTCTCACCTCTGCTGCTTTTTCCTCTTTTTCATCCTCTCTTGTTTCTGCCAACATTAATTGTCCTCCTTCCTTTCGGTTTTTCTCTCTGTCTGACCCTCTCTTCGCTCCTCACCCTGCCTTTTGTTGCACACTGTGCTCCTTCTTCTCCTCTCACACTGTTTTCTCTCTCTCACTGTCCATCCCTTCCTCACAGCCAGCGGATGCAAGTGTCCAGTATGTATGAACACTGTGTGAGGATGAAGCTGCTCTCCCAAAGGTTCTGCATGCTGAAGGTCACCCAAGAGGAATTCCTCTGCATGAAGGCCCTGGTCCTCTTCAGCATCAGTGAGTCAGCTCAAAACCATGTCTCAAATACTAATAGCACGAGCACAAGTTAAACCCCAGCGAATGAAATACGACTACAATAGAGCGCAGCCATACAGAGAACTGATGGGATGGATAAAGTCTGTGAGAATTATTGTTGTGTTCTGACTTTGTGGTCACAGTGCCAGTTGAGGGCCTCAAGAGCCAACGTTGTTTTGATGAACTGCGGACCTCCTACATCAAGGAGCTGGACCGTTTGGCCAGCCACAGCGGGGAGACCACCCGTACACAGAGACTGTTTCAGCTCACACAGCTGCTGGACTACCTCCAGTCGGTAATGCACTCAACTCCATTTCACATCTGACTGTTAACCAGGATAGAAATGCCATTATAGTTTGGACAACCATGCACTTGAGCAGTAGATCAAAGAGCACAAACACTGTATTTGGGTTAGGCTACAGCATTGACTTATTATTAACTAATTAGGCAGGAATACAGAACATAGACCATTAGCCGAACTTACAAGTCATTACTTTTCAAATGAAGGAAACGTCTTCCAGACAAAAAAAAAATCCCTCTCATTTTTACACATGTAGTTTGTGTGCATTTCCTCAGCCAGCAGCTAATGTTAAACATCCTGCTTTAGCTTCTATATACTGGCTGCTTATTGGGAGGGGAAATGATAAGAGTAATTTTTGATGCAGTCTTTCTGATGATTCAGATGCTTTTGATGAGTTATTTACATCAAAAGTAACTCCATGAGGAACTTTAATAAAAGCACACATTACACACACACACACACACACACACACACACACACACAGCAGCAGGAACTCAGCTGCAGACTGCGCCTCCAGTCCAACCTCTGCCACCTACAGTATCTGTAAAAGATAATTAATAAATAAATAAATAAAGGAATGAATAAGATGCAAACACCCACAGACAAAGAAAACAAATTCTGCAGCATTTGCACTTGTTCCAGCTGCAAGCAATGAGTGTTACACCTGCTACTTTTTAACTGCTCGTAGCTACTGTTTGTGTTCGTGTCTGTGTTTTTCTTTATTCAACATTTAAACACAGAAAATCTGAGTTTTGCCAGCCATACTCAAACTGTCTAGAGTCATTATGTGTTCCCTCTCCTCCACAACTGTTATTTTAGTTAGTGGAGGATGGAGTCCTGACCAGATTTTAAATTGAAACAATACAAAACTAGCACTATACTCAGTCAGTCATTCAATATTTGAACTATAAAATGGATGTGTCAGTGAAATAATTTTCACTTTACAGCTGGTTTCAGATCTGGATAGTTTACTGCTTCCTAGTAACACTTACCCCTTAATAGGCTCACCTATCTTGGTTGTCAAGTCCCTGCAAAAGCCTAATGTGAAGCCTGGGTCATGGTACCCAACATATACTGTTTTATAGCCACGAAGAACTGCACTTCGATATGATTAATATCCACTGGAGGGTAGTCTGACACAGTGATTTTCTATTTTTTTTTATAAACTGCTTTATTTGTAAGTAGACGTGTAGGAGTTGTAAATATCTCAAAACCTGTAAAAACAACTGCAGGTATAAAAAAAAAAACACCTTCAGAAACTGTAATAAAACAACCAGGAGTTTCAGTAACACAGTATAGTTTAAGTGCTGATACTCAGTGGTAGCGAGGATGGCTTCATATGAGTTACTGTATTAAAGGCTTACAATGCATGTTTTCTATCATCCATCTACTCAAATTCCTGCTTCCTGCTCTGGCACGTATTTAGCCAAGATAAATAAAGTCAGTAAAATCTGAAATGAAGCATATTGAGCCTGTTTTTTATGTAAACAACATATAAGATGTTTGGATTTCTTATGGCTTGAAAAGGCTGCAGAATAATAATAATAAAAAAGAAACAGCGCTATATGGATTTGAAACCTATTGTTATTGTTTAGGGGTGGTGCAGTGGTTCAGTGGTTATCACTGATGCCTCACAGCTGGGTTTGAGCCCCAGCACCTGGGATCTTTCTGCGTGTTCTCCCTGTGCGTGCGTGGGTTCTCTCAGGGTTTTCCGACTTCCTCCCACACAGTCCCACAGTCCAAAGACATACACACTAGGTGGATTGGTGACTCTTCAGTGCCCATATGTTGTTCATTTCTATATGTTGGCCCTGCGATAGACTGGTGACCTGTCCAGGATGTACACCACCAGCTACCCTATGTCAGCTGGGATGTATAGATGTGAAAATTATGCCATCACTAGAGGTTGTAGATACTTTCTTCCTTAATACCTGTAGAACTTTTAATACTAATTGGTAAAAACATTTAGCTGTCAATTCAATATTCAATATCCTTTATTTAACAAGGTAAAAAAAACTTTAAAGATTTAAAACCTCTTTTCCAAGAGTGACCTGGCCAAGACGGCAGCACACAAGCACAAGTTACACAACACACAAGACACAAATAAAATACAATCAAAGAAAAAACGCCTGACATCAGTGGTTGGGGCCACAGAGAGCTGAGCCGCAGCAGTTTCAGCCTCATGTCTTTCACTGTGGATTTACTCTTAAAAGCTCGGCTTTGTCACAATCCAACTCACATCTCAGATCTTCTAATGCCTTATGAACTGGAGGGCAGCCAGCCAGGGATTGTCTGGCAGGACTGTTTAGGCAGAGGACCAGAGTTGATCAAGACTTTGCAGTTCAGACACTGCTTGCAGAGCTCAGGGCGTCAGAATGAGTGTCATCTTTTTAAACACTCTGTAAAGCCGGTGTCAAAAGACAGGCTTCCGTGTCATTTGTTATTTACTGCAGGCTTTGTTCTTTGTACACATTTAAGTTCCTCACCTTTGTTACCAATAACCTGTCTGATGAATTTTCTCTCTCTGTCTGCCTCTCTGTGTCTCTTCATCACAGATTGTGAGGAAGTTACACCAGTTCACCTATGATCTGTTCATCCAAGCTCAGTCCTTGCAGACACGTGTCAACTTCCCAGAGATGATCTCGGAGATTGTGAGCGTTCATGTGCCCAAGATCCTCTCCGGCATGGTCAAACCCATCCTTTTCCACAATACAGCCTAGAGAGACAAGTCTCTGTGATCATCCTATTGGTCACCTGAGCTCTGGCACCCGGTCCCTCATCCATTTTTGGTAAAGATGAAGTGGCTGGAGAGGGTTTATGATTTTATGAGGTGAAACACCCTCTTTAAAGTGAGAGAGGGCCACGGTGAATGGATATTAACAGTGGGGAATCCGGCACACTCTTCCAGCCTAATGTAATCTACTCTGTTCTTCTTACTGCCTGTTTTCTGCATCACGCACACCAAATGTTTCTGGAGCTGATAAAAAGACTTTTTAGCATGCATTCCTCCACACAAGTCCATGAGTTGCCAACAACCCCGGCATGTAGACTTCCTCAGCCTGTCATTCAGATTGTGACAACCGGCAATATTTCATTTTCAGACGTACAACAGTAGCAAGAAAAACATTTTTTCAGAGTTCACGTCACCGTAGCTTGTCTGTGTGTGCAGTAGCTTGACATTTGAACTAGATTTTTTTTCCCACAATGAATGTTGTTATGTGCACCTGCGATGAACAAAGTCGCTGATTGACAGTTAATAAATACCTGTGGCATGCATGCTAAGAAGCAAAGCTGTTTCGCCTGAAGGCAGATGAAACATTTCTGAAAGCTGTTCTCATCCATCAAATTAATAGTCTACTAATAGTTTTAGGTGTCTACAAAATTTAAGCTGTGTCAATACACAATTTCAACTGTATATTTATGAATATTTTAATGTTTGGAGGTCACCCAAAAAAAAAAACAATGAAGAAAAAAAATGGACAAAACACATACTAGTAACACAATGGGTGACTTGTTTTTTATGTTTGCTTTTCCAGAGTGGGCATTTCATACTGTTGTAACTTTTCTACAGTTTCTTAAAGTGCAGATGCTCTGTTGTGTATCACTGTGTATTCATTGTAGCTGGTGAACGTCCAAAAAATGTGCAAACTTGTTGCGACATTTACAGTTTGACATGTAATAAAGCTGAAGCATGAGTGTGTATCTGTGGGCTGATAATGAGCCGCCGTCGGCACTTTGGCACAAATCTGATTGAGCGTATGACGATGGTAGCACAGTAATCTTCCTGTTCTTTTATGTCAGATGAATTAATTTCAGGTTGATGCACCCATGTGGACAGACAGCTTTAGAAAACATCACAAGCATTTTTGTATGGCCACATTATGTCTCCACCCAGCCAGGTAATAGATCACAGCAGGAAGTCAGAACATATCACTGAGTCAAATGAGAAGGCCTGGTCTGATTTACTGCATTTCATGTCTTTTTATCCTGTAAGAAACTGCAGACGCCTGCTGATCTGAAACCGCTGCCTGGTGTTTTAGTGCCATCTAGTGGAGGCTGCTGAAGCTACAGCCATCAAATGAAGCTCAGCAGCCAGTACATCTGTTGGATCCATTGACATTTGCTTCATAATGTAATTGGACACGGATTCACTCAGTGTTTGAGCGAGGTTACTGTTAAACAGTCAGAGTCACGAGAGGGGAGCTCATAGCATTAAAGGGTAACAGAAGAATGCATTTGAGTAAAAAACACACTTTAGGACTAAACTGAGAAAAAAGTAGGGAGTAAAAGCTTCATCTTAGAAGAACATGATATGTTCTTTTCTCAAATTTTTTATTTTAAAAAAGCAAATAAGGGAAAAATAAATGGTCTTACAATACTTACAATTGTCTGTAGGCCTGGAGAGAAAATGACATATCTTTTAGTGCTGGTGTATTTTAGTTACATGGTGCATTTAAAGAGCCAAACTGTAAAAAGCCGTCTGTCTGGGTAACCTCTACTGCCATTTCAAGTCCCATTTCCTGAACAAACCTCTTTCAACAAGTATTTGTCCCTCTCATAAATGAATTGGAGCTGAACGAAGTTGGGATTGCTGAAATATCACTTATTTCTAAATATATTCCCTGCTACACATCCCCCTGTGGCTTTCTTTAAAAGGAATGGCGTCTTGTAGGTTTGCAATGATCAAAAATGTATGTGTTGATGTCGACATTTGAACTTAGTTTAGATTCCATTTGATTTCTGTGTTTCTCTGAGTCTGCTCTGCATCAATATTACATGCCTACTCTAGCAGAAGAGGGATTTTTCCTATTGGGTAATGGCAACCACAGAAAGCACAAACACACTGGCCTCAAACAACAAGAGTTCAAACTCTTTCCTTATGTGTAAATGAAGGAAAGATTAACGGGAGGAAAGAGTTTCAGCTTCACAGTTCACTTTAAATGTGACACAAAGGGAAACAATGCACAACTAAAGAGAGGAGTGGAGATACTTAGAACTGGTCACCAAAGTAACTGGACACCCACAATACCAGGCTCACGAGGAAATGTGGTTGGCACAGGACCTTACATAAAACTCAAGCAATAATGTCTTTAACACAGGGTTACCACAATTCACGGCTACAGTGACCGGAAAACAATTAGATCGTGGAGGTGGTAAGATGACACCTCTGAATGGGTTGTTTCGGTGGCCTATCTAATGGAGGGCGATTCCTACTCAAGCACCAGTCCATTAACAACCAATTAACTTCCTATTAATATTTTACCAGACAGGGCCTCTCATCCTGACGTGTTTTAAGGAGCTTTTCCCAGGAGTGTTTGAACATGAGCAGCTTTTAGCGCAGCATAAAGAGGCCTGTGTAATGGGCTGGAGGAGGAGGAGTGGCAACCTGATAGCACTGAGAGCAGAGGAGGGGAGAGAGGAGACAGACTTCTGCAGCTGGCCTGGCCCACACCGAGCCAAGGCCTGAGCCGGGCACAGCACACAACACAGGGATCGCAGTGTGAGGAAATCCATGTTTTTATGGCCCCGACGCGAGATCAGACATGAACCGTGATCCTGCGCCATGTGTTGATCATAACTGTGTTTTGACAGTGAAAGATGTGACAAATTTGTTTTGCCCTGGTCACTCAAAATTGCAGCCTAAGAGCAGTTTTGTCTCTAGGGTTTTAGTGCTTCTCACCATCAGTGAGTTTACCATAAAATAAAGCCCTAAAACAAGAATATCCACTTAGCTCATGATCCGTACTTTGTGCTGTGTAAGGCTGGTTTGGGGTTGGACATTTAAAAGCTAGTTCAGGGAAACTCCCTGCCTGGAGAGAAAAAGAAAGAGAGGCAAGAGAGGAAGAGAGAGAGAGGGAGGGGAGGCCATTATGACTATAGCCTGAGGCTACTCCCAACGGATAAGGCATTTGTCTTCACTTGAAAGTATGATTTATTTTTCCACTAGTCAGGCGGGTTATGTTTGTCACAGCACACTGAAAGGACTTTTGGAAATAGCAGCAGGAGCAGAAATGGAAAGAAAAAAGAAAGTCCACTGGTTTTCTAATGCGGTCTCAATGTTTCCTCAAAGACTTCCCTTCTATGGTTACCTTGTTTGAGATCACTTTCAGTCTTCATTAACTTTAGTTAATCATACTGAACCTTGTGTCTAATTTATCAGCAGGAACCATGTGAGTGTGTGTGTGTAGGTGTAGGTGTGTGTGTTTGTTGATGATTAAGAGAAAGAGGGGAATGTGGAGGGGGTGGTGGGAGGGTTAAGATGTGGTTGTATCAGGTTCCCTCCACTGGGTGTAGATGTGGTCTTAGATTTCTCTCTGGGCTGCTGATTAACCGTGTGTGTATCTGTAGGTCGGAGTGTGTGTGTGTGTGTGTGTGTGTGTGTGTGTGTGTGCTGGGAGTGCACCGAGGAGGAGAGGAACTTCAGCTTTAATTTCCCCCAGCTCCAGATATTACACCCCCGCGCTCTGTTTTTATTGGAACAGAGACCAAAAAACACCAAGTGTTTATGATGCATTAAAACATGGTGGGGAACTCGAGTGTGGAATTGTAAATCTATACATTTGGCTCTGTCTCTCCAAAGCAGAATTAATTCTTTTATAGCGGATTTTGTGTATTTTACGAAGACTGGTGATTGTAACGCGCCATGAAATCATGTTTATCATCTTGATGTAGAGGACAGAGACTGGAGACATTTCTCTGTCAGGGGGGAATGAGAGAAACTGAAGGCAGGACTTTAGAAAAAGATTGCAGACGGGCACTTGGGAAATAGGAGGAGTTGTTGAGTTTTTTGGGTTGAAACACAGAAGGAAGGAATTATTCTGCATTACCCTAATGACCATTTCAACAAACGGATGGGTGAGGAGACCACATTACATTCTATTAACTCTGCTTTTGTTGTCAGTGAACTGTTAATGGTACAAAGGGAGCAGTGCGCTGCTCTCCTGGACAATGCATGCTCTGTGCCTCTAATTATTCTCTGGAAAGTGCCGACAGCCTTTATACCTGGAGACACATTAGCTGGCTCTAATTAGAGTAAATATCTTCTGCTATAACACCACTATTGCTTCACCAATCCAGCAGCGATTAGCTCAGTCTTTTTCTCCGGGGCTGCTTATGCATTCCCACAGTCTCTCTGTCTTTCATTCTCCTTATGTTTTTTCTGTCCTGATCATTGCCTCTGCTTCTTCCTCACTCTTTTCTTCTCTGCACTCAATTTACTTCCTTTCCTCTTTCCACCTATTTCTATCCCCCCTTGCTTCCTTTTCTTTCCCTTTCCTTTTTTTTTTTGCAGGAGTAGGTGCACCACTAGCTGTGACAGAATCACAGCGTCTACCCATGCCCCTGCTATCTCCCAAGTTCATTATATCTGTACACAGTGTCCATGCCCTCCGCCACTCG